>NW_016814436.1:3266706-3376161 GCF_001698545.2 Rhinopithecus bieti | reverse complement strand
TTTTTTTTTTTTTTTTTTTTTTTGAGGCGGAGTCTTGCCCTGTCACCCAGGCTGGAGTGCAGTGGCCGGATCTCAGCTCACTGCAAGCTCCGCCTTTAGGGTTCACACCATTCTCCTGCCTCAGCCTCCCGAGTAGCTGGGACTACAGGCACCCGCCACCTTGCCTGGCTAGTTTTTTGTATTTTTTAGTAGAGACGGGGTTTCACCGTGTTAGCCAGGATGGTCTCGATCTCCTGACCTCCTGATCCGCCCGTCTCGGCCTCCCAAAGTGCTGGGATTACAGGCTTGAGCCACCTATAAATATTCTTATATTTAACATCTCTATCAACATTAAGTGAAAAGAGGGTTGATAATTGATCATGCCGACTCCAGTCTGTTTCCATGTGTGCCATTCTAGCCTCCTCCCTTTGCTCACCTCCAACAGTGAAAAAACCCTTACTTAAATGTTCAATTACAGTATATGTAGACAGTGGTTTCGGAGGTGTTATGTCGTGTTGTGTGGGAAACAACTGTGTCAACTAAAGCACAGTGCTGTGCACAGTTTCTTTTGTCTCTAGTGTCACTGACCATTGACTTCCAAAGTTACATGCATCAGCTTCTTTCTCTGACATCCTCTTCCATGAGGCTGCATTATACATTTATAGTGCAGTTCTTGTGCCAGTCTTCATTCCATCCTATGATTTCCTTGATCTCCTTAGTGATATTTTTAAAAATTATATATACACACATAACTATATATACACAGAACATATATATGTATATATGTAATTTTTTAGTATCATATATGTGTTAGTCTCTGTGCTGTAAAGTTCCATGGGTTTTGAAAAATGCACGGTCAAGCATCTACCACTACTGCATTATACATCAAAGTTTATTATCCTAAAAGTTACCCTGTGCTTTACCTATTTAATCCTCACTCTCACTTCCTGAATCTGTGGCAATCACTGATGTATTTACCACCTTCATAGGTTTGTCTTTGCCTAAATGCCACATAACTGGAGTCATACAATATGGATCCTTTTGAAACTGACTTTTATTCAGCAATATGCATTTGAGTTGTATATGTCTTTTTGCAGCTTGAGAGTCCATCTTCTATGCTATTGCTAATAATATGGTATTAAATAGACGAACTGTATTTTGCCCATCACTTCCCCTATTGAAGGCCATCTTATTTGCTTCCAGTTTTTGGTGGTTGTAAACATGGCTGCAGTAAACATTTGCATGAGTATTTCTTGTTTGTTTGTTTGTAGACATAAATTTTCAAATCAGTTGGGTAAACAGGAGCATATTTGCTGGATCAGATGGTAAGATTGTGTTTAGTTTTGGAAGAAACTTCCAAACTGTCTTCCAAAGTGGTTCCACCATTTTGCATGATAACGAGTACAATCACTCACAGTAATACGTGAGTTTGTGTTACTCCCACCTTTGCCTGCAGTGGGTATTGTCATTTTTAAAAATTTTAGCCATTCTGATATAAATGTGTCATGGTTCACATTGTTGTTTTAATTTGCAGCTTTCTAATGACAGATGGTCTATGGCATCTTTTTCTTTGCTTATTTGCCATGGCCCAATTTATTTCATGACGTGTCTGCTTAGACATTTTACCCATTTTTGAATTGGGGTTCTTGTTTTCTTATTGTTGAGTTCTAAGCATATTTTATAAAAATTTTGGCACACATCCTTTATCAAATTGTGGTTTACAAATATTTTCTCCTAGTCTGTGGCTTCTCTTAACATTGCGTTTAATAAAGTAGAAGTTTTTAGTTTTAATAAACTCCAACTTATAATTTTTTTCTAGATTGTGTTTTGGTGTTGTATCTAAAACACATCTCCAAATGCAAGGCCTCATATAATTTTTCCTAGGCCCGTTTCTCCTCCTCCTCCTCTTCCATGTCTTTCTATGTATTTTTCTTCTTCCTGTGTCAAGAGTTTTGAATTTTACATTTAGATCTATCATCCCTTTTAGGTAATTTTGTGAAAGCTTTAAAGTCTGTGTCTAGGTTTATTTTATTTTAATATAGACTTCCAATTGTTACAGCACAATTTGTTGAAGAGATGATCTTTTCTTTATTAAATTGCCTTTGCTCTTTGTCAAAGATCAATTGACTATATTTCTGTGAACTCCTTATTCTGTTCCATTGATCGAGGAGTCTATTCTTTGGCCAATAAAACACTTTTTTTTTTTTTATTATTGTAGCTTTAAAGTAAGTTTTGAAATCAAGTAGAAGCCCTCAACTTTGCTCTCCTTCAGTGTTGTATTGATGATTATATCCCTTTTTCCTTTCCATATAAACTTTATCAGTTTGTCAACATCTACAAAATAGTTTCCTGGGATTTTGATAGGGATTGTGTTGAATCTTTAGGTCAATTTGAGAAAAATTGTTATCTTAACAACATTGAATCTTGCAATCCATGAACACAAAATATTTATTCCTTTATTTAGATACTTGATTTATTCGTCTGTGTTATATAGTTTTTCTCATATAGATCCTATATATATTTTGTGAGTTATATACCTATGTATTTCTATTTACCTATATATTGTGTTATTGTAAGTGTTATTATTTTTTAAATTTCAAATTACAGCTGTTTATTGTTGGTATATAGGAAAGCACCTGACTTTTGTGTATTAATCTGTTATCCCGTGGCCTTGCTATAAGTGCTTATTAGTTTCAACAGTATTTTTGTTGATTCTTTAGGATTTTCTACATGAATAATGTCATTTCACCTGTGAATAAAGACAGTTTTATGTTTTCCTTTCAGATATATATACTCACTTTTTATTTCCTTTACTCATCTTTCTGCACTAGCTAGGATTTTCAGGATGATATTGAACAAGAGTGTAAAGAGAAGACATTCTCTTATTTTTGCCATATATTTCCAATCATATGGAGAAAGCATTCAATTTCTCACCACTGTGTTATATTAGGCATAATTTTAAAAAAGATATTCCTTGTTAAGTTGAGGAAGTTCTCTCTATTCCTAGTTTGCTGAGAGTTTTTGTCATGAAAGGGTGTTGGAATTTGGCGAATTTAGCACTAATAAATATCATATGAATTTTCTTGTATAGACAGTTGATATAATCATTTGCACTTACTGATTTTTAAACACTGAACCAGTCTTGCATACCTGGGATAAATCCCACTCAGTCACATTGCACAATTATTTATGCATTGTTGAATTTGACTTGCTATTATTTTTTTAAGTAGCTTGGTTATAAGATATTTTGCTCTGCAGTTTTTCTCCTTGTTACATCTTTTTCTGGTTTTGATATTGCTGTAAGACTGGCCTCAGAGAATTAGCTAAGCTTTCTTCCCTCTGTTCTGGAAGAGGAATATTTTGTAGCCATAGTAGTTCATTCTCACATTGTTTAAAGAAATACCAACATGGGATAGTTTATAATTTATATCAATAAGAAAAGAAGTTGAATTGGCTCATGGTTCTACAGGCTGTACAGAAATCATGGCAGCATCTGCTTCTCAGGAGCCCTCAGGAAGCTTCCAGTCACGGCAGAGAGCAAACAGGGAGCAGACTCGTCACATGGCAAAAGCAGGAGCAAGAGAAAGCGAGACCAGATCTCAGGACAACTCATTCAGTCACTATCACAAGGATAATACCTAGAGGGATGGTGCTAAACTACTCGTGAAGAATCTGCCCCCATGATCCAATCACCTCCCACCAGTCTCCACCTCCAACACTGGAGATTATATTTCAGTGTGAGATTTGGGTGGGGACATACATCAACTATGTGAGTAGATAATTGGTATCATGGCTTCCTTAAAAGTTTGGTAGAATTCACCAATGACATTATCTGGGCTTTCTTTCTTGTCATTGCTGTTGTTATTGCTGTTGAAAGGTTGTGCATTATTGATTTAATTTATTTAATAGCTGTACACCGATTCAAATGGTCTAATTCTCATTGCATGGGTTTTGGTGATTTGTGTCTTTCAAGAAATCAGCTCATTTTATCTAAAAGGTCAGATGTGTGGAGATGGAGTTGTTTATATCTCCTTTGTTTCCATTTTAATGTCCCTGGGTTTAGTAGTAATGACCACTATTTTTTCTATGACACCGGCAATTTATGTCCTTCTCTTTTTCTTGGTGAGCCTGATTAGAAGTTTATCAATTTTGCAAAACTTTTCCAAGAACCAACTTTTAATTTTATTGATTTTCTCTTATTGCTTTTCTGGTTCAATTCCATTGACTTCTGCTCTATGTTTAAAATTATTTCTTTTCTTGTTCTTGCTTTATAGCTTCAGTTGTAGTCCTTTCTCTAGCTTCTTCATGTTGGAGCTTAGATGATTGATTTTAGATCTTTCTTAACTTCTACGATATGCATTTAATCCTGTGTATTTCCTTTTAATCCTCGATTTTACTGTATCCCACAAGTTTTGATGTTATCTTATTTTTATTTAGTTCAAAATTGTTTTAAAGTTTGTTTATAATTTCTTCTTTGGCTTACATGTTATTTAGAAGAGTATTATTTAATCTTCAAATATTTCAGCATTTTTCAGCTATCTTTCTGCTGGTGGTTTCCAGTGGAAGCCCTTTGTTTTCTGCGAACATATTTTGTGTGATTCCTAGCCTTTGAGGTGTGTTCATGGCCTGGAATGTGGCCTATCTTTGTGAGTACTAAATGTGAACTTGAAAGGAATGTGTATGCTGCTATTGTTGGATGAACTGTTCTATACATGTCAATGAGATCTAGCTGATTAATAGTGCTGGTCAGGTCAACTTTACCTTTAAAGATTTTCTGCTTGGTTGATCTATCAGTTGCTGGCAGAGGGTTGTTGAAGTCTTCCAGTGTAACAGAGGATTTGTCCATTTCTCCTTTCCTTTTCTTTCCCTGAAGTATTTTGACACTCTGTCGTTAGGTACACACACTTTTAAGATGGTTATGTCTTCTTGAAGAATTGATGCTTTTATCATTATATAATATCTCTTTATCACTGATAAATTTTGGTTGTTTGTTTAGAAGTTTGCTTTAGAAATTCATAAAGTGACTACAGCGTTCTTTTAGTATTAATATGGTGTAGCATTCTCTATCCCTTTTATTTTAAGTTAGCTGAGTCTTTGTATGTAAAGTTGGTCTCTTGCAATAACATGTACTTGGGTCTTGTGTTTTTGTTAATCTACTCTGACAATCTCTGTATTTCAATTGGTATATTTAGACCATTCACATTTAAAGTTATTTTTACATAATTTTATTAATATTTACTAGTTTGTGATGTTTGCATTTTACATACACCTGTTCTTTGTTTCTTTTTTGCCTTCTGTGCTTTGAACTGAGCATTTTATAAGATTCTATTTTAGTCCTGATGTGGTGGCTCATGCTTGTCATCCTAACACTATGGGAGAGGCTAAAGTGGCTGTATCACCTCAGGTCAGGAGTTTCAGGCCAGCCTTGCCAACATGGTGAAACCCTGTCTCTACTAAAAATATAAAAAATTATCTGGATGTGGTGGCACACGCCTGTAATCCCAGCAACTCGGGAGGCTGAGGCATGAGAATTGCTTGAAACCAGGAGGCAGAGGTTGCAGTGAGCTGAGATTGCACCACTGCACTCCAGCCTAGGTGACAGAGTGAGACTCTGCCTCAAAATAATCATCATCATCATCATCATCAATTTTATCTCCTCTCTCAGTTTATCTATTATACTCCTTTAAAAATATAGGTTTTTTTTTTTTTTTTTCCAATTTGGCTGCTCTAGGGTATTCAATACACATTTTTAACTAACCCAAGTCTGCCTTCAAATAACACTATACTGTTTCTTGTTGTAGTGCAGGTTCTTAGAATATTCTCAATTCCTCCCATTTATTTTGCCATTTTATTATTCCGTATACTATAATAATCTAATAAATGGTTACTATTACTTTGAACAGTTATTTCTTGAATCAATTAAGCATAAAATGTATTCTATTTTACCTTCAGTTATCCCTTCTCCAATGTTGTTTCTTTCTTTATAGAGTCTGAATTTCTGGCCTATATTATTTTCTCTCTCCATGTGCTTACTGGCACAAATAGGGCAGCCTCCAGAGCTCCAGAGGAGAGCTGCTCATATTCATCTGACACCGTGTGGCCACAGAGCAGAAACTCATCCAGCATTGCCTTCTTCTGACCCAGGTCAAAGAGGTGAACCTTGCCATTAGGGAAACCTTGGGAGAAGTAAGAATGTGTATGACTTCTTCTTACAATACCAGTAACACTGGGTGGGGTGGCAGCCCATGGTGACACCAAAATCTTTGGTGGTGCATGACAGGGAAAGAGACTAGAGTTGGGGTTTTTAAACATCAACACTTTAATATTGGGAAGATTTCACTCCACTCTCCTCCAAAGTCTGCTGAATTCTTATTCTTGCCCTCATATAGGCAAAGTATTATGCTTTTCTGTGGCTTCTTTCAAGTTCTTCTCTTTGTCTTTGGTTTGCTGATTGAATATAACATGGATGTGATATACCTAGATGTAATTTTTAAAAATCTTACTTGCTGTTCAGAGAGCTCCCCGGATCTGTTTGGGAGTCTGTCATTAATTTTGGAAAGTTCTCAGCCATCATAACTTTAGACATATATTTATTTCCGCTCTGTTATCTTTTTCTCCCTTCTGATAGTCCAATCACACATATATGTTACTTTGCTATGGCCTTAATTTTGGTGTTCCCCCCCAAATTCATGTGTTGAAACCCAATCCCCCAATATGATTTCATTTCAGGGTAGGTCCTTTGAAAGATGAGGATGAAGCCCTTGTGAATGGAATTTGTGACCCTATGGAAGAAGCTCAAGACAGCTACCTTGTCCTTTTTGCCACGTGAGGACACAGCAAGAAGGTGCCATCTGTGAGCCAGGAAGCAAGCCCTCACTAGATGTGGAATCTGCTCATGCCTCCATCTTGGACTTCCCAGCCTCCGGAACAGTGAGAAATAGATTTCCGTTGTTTCTAGGCTGCCCAGTTGATGATATTCTGTTACAGCAGCCCTCACAGACTAAGACACACCTTTTGAAAGTGTCACGTGGTTCTGGGATGTTCTGTTTTCGTTTTTGTCTTCCCACTGTTTTTCTCTTTGCATTTTAGTGGTGGATGGTGGGGGAGTTTGTGTGAACGTGTCTTCAAGCTCACCAATTCTTTTCTTTGTGTGTCCACTGTTGGACCCACCAGAGGCGTTCTTCATTTTTGGTACAAGTTTTTGATTTCCTATATTTCCTTTTGATTCTTCCTCTTTTTTTTTTTTTTTTTTTTTTTTTTTTTTTTTTGTGAGACGGAGTCTGGTTCTGTCACCCAGGCTGGAGTGCAGGGGCACGCTGTCTGCTCACTGCAACTTCTGCCTCCCATGTTCAAGCGATTCTCCTGCCTCAGCTTCCCAGGTAGGTAGGATTACAGATGCACGCCACCATGTCCAGCTAAGTTTCGTATTTTTAGTAGAGACAGAGCTTTGCCATGTTGGCCAGGCTGGTCTCAAACTCCTGACCTCAGGTGATCCACCTGCCTCGGCCTCCCAAAGTGCTGGGATTACAGGTGTGAGTCACCACGCCCTGCCTCCTCTGATTCTTAAAGCTCCCATCTCTCTGCTTACATTACCCATCTGTTCATGTATGTCTACCTTTTCCATTAGAGCCCTTACTTTATAATCACTTTAAATTTCTTAGAATTCCAAAATCGGTATCCTATCTGACTCTGATTCTGATGTTTGATTTGTCTCCAGACTGGATTTCTTGATAACAGGCAAAATAATTTTGTCGTCGTTTGCTGAAAGTGGGACTTGTTGGTTGATTAATAGGAGCTGAATCAACAGGACTCCAATCTGAGCTTTTGTGTTGGTCTGGCTTGCAGTTTGTATGTAATGTTCACTGGAGCTCCAGGTGCCAGAGTCTTCAAATTTTTCTGGTGCCTTTGTTTATCTTTTCCTCTAGAGCAGGGACTTCCTTACATACACTTCTTCAGAGACAGCCTCTGCCTTGAAGCCCTTTCCACTGTAATGCCCTGATGCTCTACTGGGGCCCTGTTGGTGGAGAAGAGAAGCACTGTGTAATTTTACAATTAAATCTCAGGCTTTTAGTGGATCCGTTTCTCTGGTGTGTGGCCTTTCTCAAGTCTGGAGGGGGCTGTAATTGGGGAATTTCTTTCTCCTCACATCGGAGGAGGCTCTGAGAGTCTTCCTGGCTGGATTACAGTCCTAGTGATGAAGTATGCTCTGGACACATTTCACAAGAGCTCCTTTCTTCCATGCCATAGATGTGTGGGGACCCACCTTGGATCTGCACCCCAAGAACCCAGGGGGCTCCGTGGATGTGACACTCATGAGAGAGTGCGGTTCCTAAGACAGTGGCCCTGAGGAGTTTCTCATTCTCACACTCGTCCTCACTCTGCCTTCAGCAGTTTGTCGAAATGACCACTGAGATACCCCTACCAGTGTGTAGCTGCCATGGGGTCTGTTCCAAGTCAGCTCATGGTGCTTTTGGCTCGCAGGATAGAGCCATCACTCCAGATCTCAGGGAGGCAGTTTGCCCTATGACCTGCACTCTCCAAGGGTCCTAAAAAAAGGTATTCATTTTCAGTATGTTCTGTTTTTTCTTCTCGTAGGGGAAGGAGTGACAACTTCCAAGTTGTTGACCTGTCAGTGCTGAAACCAGCAGTCCCTTCAACAAGGGCCAAATGAGGTCAGTTCTCTGAAAAGATGTTGGAAAGGGTGTACTGGAATGAAAGTCAATAATTATGAATTGACTTATTGATTTTTTAATGAAAATGTAAAGATGCATCTCCGTAGCCATATCTTAACAAAATGCAAGATGCACCTCCCATCCCTGCAGCACTCCTCTTTCCCATTTCTTCTTAGCTGGTCTCTCCAGGACACGTCTGATTTGTACGATGCCCACTCTGGGTCAGCAGTTTCAGCCATGAAAACCTGCAAAACTGAAGCACCGTTTGGCCGGGTGCTGGTCCTGTGACATCACAGGGAGGCTGGCATCCACACACCCATTCTAGGCAAGGAGGCAAAGCAGCTTGCTGTTCAGCTTCTGTGGGCCCATTTGTGAATTTGAGCAGGTGCACCCTCTCCTTGAAAGAGAGGCCAGGTCCATGGCATAAGTGTTTTATTCAGACCAATGCCCCACTGGAGGGCCTGGGAGCTCCTGAGCTGGGATTTCTGGGTATGCCTGGGTGCTGTACCCGAAACTGCAGGGCCTGGGGCACCTGCCCTGCTCTCACTGTTATCAGCTGGTATATTCTCAGTGCAGGGTTGTAATTTAATTCCTGTAGTTCTGAAGTACATGGAGTTGGGAATTAAATCCTTCCTCTGTGTTTTCATTACACTGAACTTCCTGCTTCGTTGCTCCTGAGACGGGAACTTCACCTGCCTGGCCTTTGCCTCCTTCTTCCCCAGAACCTCCCTAGACCTCTCGTCTGCTGATTTGATGTGAAACTCCCTGCCCACCCCAGCTTGGCCCCAGCAGATGTCTGGGCAGAGCTGTCACCCAGACCTCTGATTTTTCCCAGCCTGCTTGCCTCTGAGGGTTCTTTTTTCTCTACCCACCTCCCCTGACCCTGGGGGCAACTGGCTCAGTTCCACCACAGGAACAGCCATATCTTTCTTGCAGACTGACAACGGCTTCAGTTCCTTTCTGGTCCCACAGTCTTACCCGTATCTTACTGCCCCATCCTCTCCCACCTTGGTTGCAGCTTGCAGAAGAGAGACCTGGTAGGAGTCAGGCAAACCCTGGCTCCCAGCTGCTTCTGATGTGACCTTAGTGAAGTGGCTAGACCTCTCTGAACCCTATATTCCTAATCCCTAAATCCGAGATCTCTACCGTTGAGGGTGACATGACTTCACAGGGCTGTCATGAGGACTAGATCCAACGGACAGAAGCCTTGCTGCATGGTCAGTGCACGCATCGATAAAGGTGGCTCACACCAGCTCCCTCCCCCACGCCTGGCTCAGCGCATGTTTTACCTCGGAGTGTCCAGCCTTTACTCTCTCCTCTCATGTGAGCTGGAACTGTCCCAGCAAGTGATAGGCAAGTTCAGCCTCTGTCTACCTGTGTGGATTCTGAGTAGCACGGCACACCCACTCCTCACACGTACTTGTGGCTGACTGGGCATAGGGAGACTCGGGCGACCTGGTCCTGGGTCAGAGTCCAACCAAGGGTGGTATGTTTGCATCTGATGACATTGCTACAAGTCTCTTCCGGCTCGATTGAGGATGTTCTCCTCAAATTGCCCTTTCAACTTCATTTCCACAGTTGTCTTCTCCTTTTGGTTTCCAATATGCAGGTACCTTTCCAGGCTGCCTCACAGGTGCGTCAGGTGAGAGCCCCGGGAGAGGCCAGCAGAGGAGGCCTGGAAGCACCCACAGCCACGTGAGTGTGGAGAATGGAGGGTTAAAGCAAAGAGTTGCTAACAGTCTCAGCCACTTTATTCTTCATTGTTGTTTGCTTCTTTGTTTGTTGTTTGTTTGTTTTGAGACGCAGTTTCTCTCTTGTTGCCCAGGCTGGAGTGCAATGGTGCCATCTCGGCTCACTTCAACCTCCGCCTCCCGGGTTCAAGCAGTTCTCCTGCCTCAGCCTCCCGAGTAGCTGGGATTACAGGTGCGCACTGTCACGCCTGACTGATTTTGTATTTTTAGTAGAGACAGGGTTTCCCCATGTTGGCCAGGCTGGTCTCAAACTCCTGACCTCAGGTGATCCACCCACCTCAGCCTTACAAAGTGCTGGGATTACAGGCATGAGTCACCACACCCAGCTCAGCCACTTAATTCTACTAAATAACTCCTAGGAAGTCCAATGGGTCATTGAATGAAGACGTTGTGTATCCGTTGCTGAGGCATGAAGCTTCCTCTTTCTCTCTTCCCTCTCTCAGATACCTGTATTTTCCCCCCATTAGGTCATTTTGCAGGAATAATGCCTGTGTGGAATCCTCTTTGGAAAACACTGGCTTCAATTCCTGAGAGATCATGGCGAAGGTCAGTGTATACCTACAGGCTCCCCAGCCAGGGAGGTTGTGACTCCGTGGGGCTGTGAGGCTCAGGCTGGGGCCAGTGCCTGTTCACCTTCCCCTTGGTTCCCTAAGAAGCCTCCCGTCCACCTGCAGCCTGATATGGGAATGGCACAGACCAATGACTGGTTGGGGAGGAAGAAATGGTGGCTATCCTCCTGGAGGACTCAGCATGGAGTTGGAGGTGCCAGGAGAGGGGTCCTCGGCAAGGGATTCCACAACTCCCTTGGCAGTACGTGGCACAAGGTCTTTTCCTGCACACAGCTTCTTGTTCGCACATGTCTAATGTCTCCTTGTTTCCTAAGTACCTTGTATAGTGTCTGTTAGGGTGTAAGCGTTTAGCAAATATTTGTTCAATGAAAGAATAGAAATTATATCTTGGAATTTTGGGAGATACTGTCTTGGGAATGATAGTGAGCAGATATTATAATTAAAACCAGATGCCAAGGAGATTTTCTAACTGTCCCAGGGGATGACATTCCCATCATTTATTTGGTAAAAATGACTCTGCTCCATTTTGAAGCCAGCTCTTTCTTGGCACTGGAAACACAATCTAAATAGCATTTAATTCCAGGGAAGCTTTTGTCACTTCCTGCTCATGTTCCAACTTGACTTCAGGCCAACCTGGATTGGCCCAATTTTCTGCAAGTCTGTCTCGGCTCAAGGCAGCCTGGTGGGGCAGCTGGGAGTCTTGCTGCCTTCACAAGCCACAGCCAGAACATGGAATAGGCAACCTCACAGCGCCGTTTTGATGTGAGCTGCTGGATACCAGACCAGGCTCCTTCCCTTGTGTCTGCTTTACCTGTAGGTCTACCTCCAAGAGTGGAGGCTGAGACCCTACTTGGAAGGCAGTAACACCTGTCCAGTCAGGAGAGGATGATGGTGGGGCCAGGCTCTGGCAGCTGAGAGAGACAGAAGGAAACTGACTTGGGATATTTTCAGGGAAAGAGCGCCAGGACCTGCTGATGCTGGACATGACGGTGAGGGAGAAAGAGAAGGTGGAGGCAAGTGAGGAACCACGGATCTCTGTTGGGCTGGGCCAGCTGGATAGCCATGCACAGCTTTATCACTGGAACTGCAAGGGAGGAGAGGATCTTTCATGAAAAGGGGGCAGCTCCCTGGGATATAAAAGGTGAGGCTGCCAGGGTGAGCACAGGAGAGGCAATCAGGTGGGTTTGGGGGTGAAAAGGGAGGCAGCTGCTGTTTTCTCAGGAAGGGTGAGGTGTTGTTGGGCTAAGGAGGTAGAGGAGGGTGTGAATAGCTTTTCTGCACAAAGGAGAGGGAAACATTGAACAAATACGTTAGGATTGCTGGGGGTTTTGCCTGCCTGTTTGAGGGCTCGTTGTGAGTTCAGCCAGGGCAGTGGAGTGTGCCACTGTGAGCACATTCAGCAGCTGGGGAGGGGCAGGGCAGAAGGAGAAAGGGGCTTTAATGGGTCTGAGGAAGTGGGAGGTGGGGCAGGGACTCATTACAGGGTTTCTAATGATGGTCCTGGAGTCTAATTGAAGCAAAGGGCGAAGCCAGAACATAAGGGAGAGACAGATCTGGAAAAAGTGGTTGGTGGTCAATTGATTTCACACCAAAATGAAGACAGCTTGATTTTGGCCATGAAGATGATGAAATGGGGGCATTACAAGAAGGACACGGGGCGACAGGTGGTGAGCTGAGGCTGTGAGGCTCTTGCAGTTCTGAAGACAAGATTGCCCAGGATATGATGTAGGAGGGGATGGGGGTAAGGAAGACATAGCAGGTAGTGGGGAGAGCAGAGGCCAGTCCTCGGGGACACTGATGTCAGGGAGGACGATGAAGGCAGACACGAGGCCAAGGTGGGAAGGTGGGTTCATGTCTTTAACAAACACGGGAGGCGACCGGGCTCTCAGAGGATGACAGCAGATGACACCACACACACTCAGAGGAGCTGGGGGGTTTGAGTTATGAATAAAATAGCAAACATATCAAGGAATGCTCATCTGAATCCCAGGCCTGTGTTGTAGGCATGTGAGTCAAATTGTTCCAAATGGACAGCGACACAGGGGTGGTGGTGTTCTCAGCTGGATCTCAAAGCAGAAGAAAGTGAGACTACCCAGGGAGGAAGTTGTGATACAGGAGGTTTGGACAGGAGGCTGTGATCAGGGAGGGCACAGCAGGAGGGATTTCCATGCAGCAGGAGTGCGGGAAGCACCCTGCTGTCTCAGTTGGGATCTCTAGCTTGCTGTATTCTCAGAGTAGGGGTGAAACAGATGTAGCCTGAGCTTTACAGAAATGGCAGCTCATTCTTTGAACATCTCAGTTGATGATTGGATTAAAGTGATCTGTAGGCTCCATTTATCTAAAAGAGGATACAGAACTCTCCAAAGAGGAAGGCAGCAGCAGCCAGAGTCTCAGGAACTTTAATGCGCATTATTCAGCTTTCAACAGAAAGGAAGCATATGCATATGAGACAGGACAAAGGGAACAAACAGAAATCAGACTCAGACCCACAGATGACCCAGATATCAGAGATGATTGACACTGTTGTTAAAATAATTGTGATTAACATATTAAAGTATTTTTTGATGAAATTCAATGGAGAAGTGAAATCCACGAAAAAGAATCCAATGGGATGGTGGGCAAAGGCAGATTAACAACTTCCCAAAGGTGCCCATGTCCTGGCACTCAGAAAGTGTGAATGGGCTCTGTCACATGGCAAGAGGTAATTAAGATTGCAGATGGAAGAAAAACTGCTAACAGGCTGACCACAACTTAAGGACATTATCCTGGATTATTTAGGTAATTACACAGTTCCTTAAATGTGGAAGAGGGAGAAAGAAGAATTAGAGTCAGAGTGATGTGATAGAAAAAACACTTGAATGGCTATTATTAGCTTTGAAGATAGAACTGGTTCATGAGCCAAATAATGCAGGCAGGGTATTAAAGCTGAAAAGTGCAGAAAAGCCAAGTCTCCCTAGAGACTGTAGAAACAAACATATCCCTGCCAATACCTTGATTTTAGCCCCATCAGATCCACTTTGAAATTTTCTCCACAAGTATGTAAGATAATAAATTTATGTTGTTTTAAGCTACTAAGTTTGGGGTAATTTGGAGTAACAGCAATTCAAAAAAATACAGATTTTGGTACTTGAAGGTATGGTTCTGTGATAACAAAGGACTAAAAGTGTGAAATGGGTAATCCCAGAACTTTGGGAGGGCAAGGTGGGCAGATCACGAGTTCAGGAGATTGAGACCAGCCTGGCCAACATGGTGAAACCCCGTCTCTACTAAAAATACAAAAAATTAGCCAGGCGTGGTGGCGGACGCCTGTAATCCCAGCTACTCGGAAGGCTGAGGCAGGAGAATCGCTTGAACCTGGGAGGCGGAGCTTGCAGTGAGCAGAGATCACACCACTTCACTCCAGCCTGGCCAAGAAAGCAAGACTCCGTCTCAAAAAAAAAAAAAAAAGAAAAGAAAAGTGAAATGTCTTTGGAATTGGACAGTAGGGAAAGGCTGGAGGAATGTTGAGGACATTATAGAATAAGCTGAGATTTCCTTGGACAGCCTGTTGTAGAAACATGGATGCTAAGGGTGACATTAGTCAAGTCTCAGAAAGAAATGAGCATGGTAGAGAAAGCCCTTATCATTCTAGAGGAGATGAAATTGCCATGTAGAAATATGGGCATTGAAGCTGTGGCTGAGGAGAAATCACAAGGACATGAGAAGGACATTAAGGAGCATGAGGAAAGGCCGCCTTCGTCAAATAACAGCAGGGAGCTTAGCTGAATTGTGTTCTGCAATTGTGTGGAGAGCAAAACGTTAGACAACGAACTTAGATATTTAACTGAAGAGGTTTCCAAGTAAAGTGTTGATGGTGCAGTGGTTTTTGTGTGTTTGGTTGTTTGTTCTTGCTACTTACACTAAAATGTGAAAGGAGAAAGGGTTGATAGAAGCAAGGGCTGTTACACAAAAAGGAACCAGGACTTGCTGTTTTGGGGACTTCTCAGGCTACTAAGATTGCAAATCGTGCTTAAATTAAAAGATTCAGGAAATGTCAGAACAGCACTTTCTGCAGAGAACCACAGGTGTGGCTGAATAACGTTTGTGTTAGTGGCTTCCGGGAATCAAGGGTCAGAGTATTTGGTTACACCGGAGGCTCTTTGAAGAGATTAGACATGTGACTCCTGGGTTGCCCTCAGCCATCTCAGCCAAAGCCAGAAATCGAGATGATTATCTGGGGAAGATCTATAGAAGAGACCATCATCTAATGGAGTTAATCCCCATGAAGGACTACAAGGGTCTTAAACATATTCTGGCAGGAACGCTGCCTGCCACCTTGTACCAAAGGGACAAAAGAAAGAAGGGTAGTGGACCCCAAAGATTCCACAGGCATAAAACTAGCTCTAACTGCTACTCAGCTGCAAACATACGCTTCCTTTTGTTTAAAAAGAAGGATGGTTTCTGAGGGTGGAGCTGCATGCCCAGAGGACAAAGCTGGGAGTCGCAGAAATCATTCCCATGCCGTTTGAAACCCAAATAGAATTCCTGGATTGCAAAATTGCTTGGGACCAGGGACTTCTGTTTTCCTTTCCTTTTTTTTTTTTTTTTTTTTTTTGAATGGAAATACCTATAACTGTTACTCTATCTTTGTCTCGCTGTTTTATTTGGGGCACAAGAGCATGTTTCTTGACTTTCACAGATCAAGAATAATTTTGACACAAGATAGGTGTATGCAGACCTTCATTTTAAATTTTAAATTTTTTAGATGCGAGGATTTAGGACTTGTGCACCGATGAGATTTAGATAAAAATTTGAACTTTGAGTTAATACTGTAATAAGATGAGGCTTTGGTGATCCTAAGATAGAATAGATGTATTTTCCCTGTGGGACAGATGTGAATCTTCAGAGGCCAGAGGGCAGATTGTGTTAGGCAGGACAGTGCCTCCCTCCCACAAAAGATGCCCACATTCAATCCATGAATATGTGATGTTACATTTAAACAATCGTATGATAATAAATCTGTGTTGTTTTAAACCACTGAGTTTGTCGTAATTTATTACAGCAGCAATCGGAAACTATTAAAAATGGAAACTGTTAAATTGTAGAATTAACAACTGAAATTAAGAACTCAGTAAATTAGCTTAACAGCCAATTCTTCTCAGTGGGCTGGATCATAGCTCAGTAGAAAATATCCAGACTAAAGCACAGAGAGCAAGAAGAGTAAAAAATACAGAAGAGCATTGCTGCCAGATATTAAAAGGTAAGAAAGGGGATATTATTAATTATTTTATAATAAAAGTGATAAATTAGGTAGTATGGATACTTTTTAGAAAAATATGAATTACCAATTAACTCCAGAAGAAACAATTATAGAATTTGAAACAGTAATATTACATCTCTATAAAGATTCCGTAAGGCCCAATCAGTTTTAGAGAAGCATTTCAACCATTTTAGATGGAGAAAAATTAATTTTTTCAACCTCTTCCAGATTATGGGGAAATAAATATTTGGTACTTCTTCTGATGAGATTATTATAACGGTGTAATCAAGTCCCAAAAAGAGATAGTACAAGAAATAAAATGACAGGCTAATCTCAGTGGTACATTAAATGCAGATATCTTAAATAAAATATTAGGAAACCCAATCCTGTAACATGTGAAACATGTAAACTATTACGACAAATGAGTTATTTACAGGGCACAAATTTGGTCTATGAAAGTGAAACTCACCATATGAACAGATTAAAGTTGAAAAACTATAAGATCACCAAAATAAATAACAATGAAATAACTTAATAAAATCAATATATTTTCGTGGTAACAAAGAGGCTGTTGGCAAACTAAGGATAGGACAGAGCTGCCTTACCCAGCTAAGTAGAACCTCCTGGATGAGAAAAACCCCCACATACCATTAGCCATCCTACGAAATGATGGAACAGTGAAAGCATTATCTTTGAAGTCGGGAAGAAGATTAAGTGTGCTTCTGTCATCACTAGTGTGCTTTATAAGGCTGGAGGTCCGAACCAGTGCAGTAAGTCAGAAGAAAGGAATACTATGTATACATGAAAGAACGATTCCCAAGTAATTGTTCACAGGGAATAGGATTATTTACACAGACATCACCAGAAAAGTGTATTAATGAGACTTTAGCAAGCTGGCAGGATATATAATCACCATACAAAAATCACTTGTATGTCTGTATCACAAAAAAGCCACCGAGGAAAATACAATTAAAATCATACCAATTTATACCACCAGGTACACAGCTTCTCTTTGTTCACTTCTATGTGCAAGAAGCTTGCTAAGGTTAGTTGGAAATAAAGCCCCTGGTTAGCAGCCTTGGCTAACCCCACCCTGCAGACAGCACCAACTCTGTAGCCATGAAGTGCACCATCCTGGAACCAGGTCCTCCTGCCCCGAGGCAAGCCTACTGATGCTACATGGATGAAGACACACTGCTTCCTGAAAGCTTTCAAAATTGTACTTTCTTATGCAAAATAAGTTATGTTGTTATTTTAAGATACTAAGATTTGATGCATTTATAACTCAGTAATAGGAAGCTGGAATTACAAATTGAATGAAATATAGGCCTCAGAAATATAATAATGCAAATGTGGAAGCTTGAAATATGACACTGATGATATTATATATCCATGGGAAAAAAAGAATGAACAGGCCAACAATTGTTGGGAGTAATTGGTTGTCCATAGAGAAAAAACAATGGCATCTCCTTATATCAGACCATACACAAAAATCTGTCCCCACCGTGGTGAGCAGTGTAATATAAACGCAAAATTCACTTCACAACTTCTGAACCAAATAGAGTCCAGTGGAGTTAGGATGTCAGGGTAGAGAAGGACAGCTTAAATAAGAAGTGACATAAACACAAAACAAGAAGTTGGTGATTTCAAAAACACTAAAATTTAGAACTTTGCCACATCAAAAGACAATATTAAAAAGTGAAAATATAATCCACAATTAAAAGATGGTATTTAGAATGGATATAACTGATAAAATTAGTTATATAGTTTACACTGGTTGATTAGTGATCAAACTATGTGAATGATTCTCCAAATCTGCAAGAAAATGACCCAGCAGAAAATGCTAAAAAAAAAAAGAAAAGAAAAGAAAAGAAAAAACCAAAGAAATGAAATGAATTTAAAAATGAACCAACCAACCAACCAACAAAACAGGAATGGGCAATTAAAGTATAACAAGATGCATATTTTAATTAGTTATCAGGAAACTGAAAATTATGACCACAAAGAGAAGTCATTTCAAAACTTTCAGGTTGACAGAAACGGAAGAATCTGACAACGCCAAATAGCAGCAAGGCTGCCAAGCAGTGGGTACTTGACACACGGTTGGCTGGCATCTAAATGGATGCAAGAACTTTGGAAAACATTTGTCTTTCTCTAGCAAATCTGAAAACCTGCATATCTTATGACCCAGTAATTCTCCCTCTCATTTCATATGGTATTCATGTATGGCTGAAGAGATGAATGCAATGGTAAAAACAATAGAGCTGCATATATGTACATCAGTGGGGCTGGGTCTCGGGGAATGCAATGTTGGCTGACAAACACGTGGAGTGGAGGATGGTGATGACAGAAAGTCCTTGCATGGAGCTCACTGTGCATCGGGCTCTTTCTACCCACTTGCTACATCAACTCACTTGATCTTCAGAGCACCCCGTGCGGTCTACACTACTGTCGTCACTGTTTTACAAGGAGAAAGCTGAGGTGCATGACCTTAGTAAATGTCTTGTCCACCAGCCATGGAATTGCAAGTGGAAGTGTTGGATTCAAGCCCAGGTCCCTGAGGACCAGAGTACAGGCTCTTTACCCACTACCAGGGGTGTCCAATCTTGTGGCTTTTCTTGGCCACATTGGAGGAAGAAAACCTGTTTTGGGCCACACATAAAATATACTAACGCTAACAATAACTGATGAGCTAAAAAGATATTGCAAAAAATATCTTTTTGTTTTATCATAATGTTTTCAGAAAGCTTATGAGTTTGTGTTGGGCCATATTCAAAGCCATCCTGGGCCACGTGTGGCCTGTGGGCCACTGGTTGGATGAGCTTGCAGTACACTGTCCAGGCTCATAGCCATGAGTTCTTATTTTGACAGGTTACAAAAACAGGTACAATTAGACTATGCTATTTAAGAACACCTTTACTCATGCCTTTAATCCCAGCACTTTGGGAGGCGGAGGAGGGAGGATCATGAGGTCAGGAGTTCAAGACCAGCTTGACCAACATGGTGAAACCCCATCTCTACTAAAAATACAAAAATTAGCCAGGCATGTGGTGGGTGCCTATAATTCCAGCTACTCGGGAGGCTGAGGCAGGAGAATCGCTTGAACCTGGGAGGCGGAGGTTGCAGTGAGCTGAGATCACGCCACTGCACTGCAGCCTGGGTGAGAGAGTGAGACTCTGTCTCAAAAATAAATAAATAAATAAATAAACCTTTATATTTAATGAATCTATTAAGAGAAGTAAAGGAAGTACTCGCATAAAACTAAAGTTAGCATTACCATTACTCTCTGGCAGGCACTGGGACGTGTAGACTTGGGTTTATACAGCTCTGGGTAGGTTACACGCTCAATCCAGGAGTTTTCCTTTCTTTTTTTTCCTTTTCCTTATTCCATTTGTATTTTTAAACTTTTTTTTTTTCTACTTTTATTTTAGGTACAGAGGGAAGATGTGAGGTTTGTTATGTGGGTTCATTGTGTGTCACTGGGGCTTGGTGTATGAACGACCTTGTCACCGAGATAGTGAGTATAGCACCTGACAGGTAGCATTCTAACCCCCAAATGTTCCTTTTACTAACTTAAAGCCATCTTTTTTTGTTTTGTTTTGTTTTGTTTTTTTGTCGAGACGGAGTCTTGCTCTCTCACCCAGGCTGGAGTGTAGTGGCACGATCTCAGCTCACTGCAAGCTCCACCTCCCGGGTTCACGCCATTCTCCTGCCTCAGCCTCCCGAGTAGCTGGGACTACAGGTGCCCGCCACCACGCCTGGCTAATTTTTTGTATTTTCAGTAGAGACGGGGTTTCACCGTGTTAGCCAGGATGGTCTCGATCTCCTGACCTCGTGATCCGCCCGTCTCGGCCTCCCAAATTGTTGGGATTACAGGCGTGAGCCACGGCACCCGGCCTTATGGCCATCTTTAAACTGAGTACACATTTTTGCCATGCTCTGAACATTTGAATGTTAGTGTCCTCCCCAAATTCAGGTATTGAAATAATCACCAAGGTGAGGGTATGAGGGGTGGAGCCTTTGGGAGGTGATTACATCATAAAAGCAGAACCATCATGAATGGGGTTAGTGTCCTTGTAAAAAGGCCCAAGAGAGACTCCGCCCCTTCCTACCATCTGTGGCTACAGTGAGAACCTGTGAAGATCTGGTTCTATGAACCAGGAAGCCCTCCCCAGACACGGAATCCACCTGGTCTTGGACTTCCGGTCTCCAGAACCGTGGGAATCCATTTCTGTTGTTGAAGCCATCCTGTGTATGGTATTTTGGCAGAACAGCCTGAACAGACTAAGGCAACCACATAGACACTTACTTTAAGTATTTATTTCAAACTCAAATGGAAAGTTTTACTTTTTTATTTTTCATTTTATTTTATTTTATTTATGTTTTTTGAGATGGAGTCTTGCTCCCTCGCCCAGGCCGGAGTGCAGTGGCATGACCTCGGCTCACTGCAACCTCTGCCTCCTGGTTTCAAGTGATTCTCCTGTCTCAGTCTCCCGAGTAGCTGGAATTACAGGCACTCACCACCATGCCCGGCCAATTTTTATATTTTTAGTAGAAATGGGATTTCACCATGTTGGCCAGGCTGGTCTTGAACTCCTGACCTCAGATGATCCACCCGCCTCGGCCTCCCAAAGTGCTGGGATTACAAGCATGAGCCACTGCTCCCGGCCAGTTTTACTTTTTCTAAAAAAGAAAAAGACTAAATGTGGCCCTCTCGCTGGTGATATAGGCTCTTTTTAGTGACTTCTGAATAATAATTTTCCATTGAGAAATGCTTGCATCCACGATGGAGGGTTTTCACCTTCCCTGAAGCATTTATCACAGTTTGATTTTGGTCCTTGAAGATGAGAAACTCTCATCTCTCCTTGTTTAATCTCTCAATCTGCTCGGCATCTCTGGCAGGGTCATGCACAGAGTTGGCAGTGGATTATTTACCTTTGCAAGAATAAATCCTTCCCCACCTATGGAAGTCCCATGTGCTCTCAGAGTTGGGATTTTAGCTGTATGGCAGTACCATTCTGGATGCCAAGTGTAACAGGATTTAGACTAAGAGATGGTTATGATGAAAGCCCTGACCAGCTACTCAGAGAAGAACTTACTGATGTCTCAGCTCCGGTGCCAGGTTGGCCACGTTTTTACAGTTGGGGAGATCCTTTCCTTGCAGTCTGAGAAGAGCCTTAATTTTCCCATTAGGAGAAGCTTGATGTCAATGTAGCTTCACTAGAGAGCAGACGGTGTGTGCAGGACCAGAGAGGAAGGGCACAGAGGGAGTGGAAGGTTGATGAACGGAAGAACAGGTCCCAGCAACCTGAGAAAGGAGCCCTCGCAGGAGTGGCGGCCAGGTGGGACCACGCATTTCTGCATGTAAGTTTCCCCTTGTATGAAAGTGGGATGGTGGTCTCTGATTCATGTGTTGATCTGTGGGAATTTAGCAATATTTAGGTGAAGCGTTGCACCTGATAGTTGACCCATATTGTTGTTATTATTGCAGGATCGAGCCATATGAAATTGCTGACACTCTGGTGTTTTTGACATACAAACAACAGAAGTTTCATATGGTTCAACTTGATAGTACCCGTCCAGGTGTCTGCAGGCTTCTCTTGCAGGTGGTGTGTGCTTAGCAACTGTCTGCAAAGTGACTAAATACTAAATGACCTGCGAATAAAAACATTCCATTTAAATACCCTGTATTCTAAGATACAGAGTCTTTTTTCACATTTTAATATTTCTAAAACTATGATGCGTTTTACAAACAAGGTTTACATGAAATGCCATCCTCCTTTTTTACCCAGAAAATCCATTATTAAATTGATGATGTGTCTTACAACCTGTGAGGTCTAAAATTCCATTTCAGGCTCGACATCATGGTATGAAAATGATGCTGGAGAAGAGAAAAATGAGTTGATCTGCTAATACTTGTACTTACGTACTCCTGGCCTCAACACCCCCAAACATTTCCTCCAAGGTCCTTTTGGAAGGCATCCTTGAAGGCAGGCCTGGCTGGTGCATACATATCTCCTCTCCTCCAGCCTCCATACACCAGCCGCCCCACATCTGAGGGATTGAGGGAATTATTTGCAGAGGAGCAGAGTCTAAATCTCTAATATTCCAGCATTTAAAAAGCTGAATACAGGATAATTCCTTTTTTACGACATCCATGGAAGTTGCCTTGAAAGAAATAAAGTTTTACGTCTTCATTGTACATACAAGATATTCCTTTACATATACCTGGAAAATATATAACTCATTGATGTGACTACATCTAAACTCACTTTCATTGTCAAAGGGAGACAGCAACAGTATTCTGGACAAACTTTGCTTGCAATGGCTGTGCCAGGACACACCTGGGACAGGTCTGCAGATGTATTGATCTGACCCCCAAGTCTGTTCGTTTTCAGAAGGACCATGTGAAATATCGTGACTAGGATGGATTCAGGTCTCAGTGTGCAGAAGACTATCTCAATTCATGTCTATCGTCCCAGGCTTTTGTCTAGAAGAGCATTTTGTGAAAGATGTTTTATTGATAAGGAAAATGTTCTTATTAATAGTTGTACTAAGATAAACCAGATGGATTTGGTAGGCTTCCACCTTGAACTTCCAGCTTCTGCTGTGTTCTTGTCTAATATAGTAGTTAAGACTGTGATTAGGCTAGGCAAGGTGGCTCACGCCTGTAATCCCAGCGCTTTGGAGGGCTGAAGTAGGAGGATCACTTGAACCCAGGAGTTTGGGACCAGCCTGGGCAAAAAAGGAAAAACGTAGCCAGACGTGCTGGTGTGCACCTGTAGTCTCAGCCACTCAGGAGGCTGAGGCTGGAGGCTCAGTTGAGCCCAGGAGGTCAAGGCTGCAGTGAACCATGATCACACCATTGCACTCCAGCCTGGGTGACAGAGTGAGACCCTGTTTCAAAAAGAAAAGTTGGTACTTATTTTAAGAAGTGCAATCTGAAAGTCATGAAAACTGATCCTGTGTAGCTGCAAAAACACCATTATTTGACTGTGAAAATCATGGCTGTTCAATTCAGTCAACTGACTTTTTCTCTAATTTAATTTTGGTGGTTATCTATTTCAATTTTCTCATTCATCTGTGAAAAGTAAAGCAATAGTTATTAACGTGTTGGCTGAAGTATCGTCAAATAAATTTGCTGATGAAATAGTGCAAGTTATACATTAATGCTTTAAAATAGTAAATCAGTCCGTTTATTTTAAAATGAGGTTTTATTTAATATAATTAATGAAATAAGAGTTTGGGGAATTTATTTTGTTAAAAGTATTCTGACTTTATTGTGAAAGCATTGTAAATTCTGTTAAAAATTTAGATATTGAAGAGAAAATCATTAGTGTATGTAGGGAAAATTAATAAAAATTTAATGTTGCGTAGAGTTATGACCAAAACAATTATTTTACTGACTAAGAAACTACAGAGCTTGTAATTGATTGTGGTGCATTTACAACTCCTAATGGCATTCAAATTGTGACATCACACCAACCAAAGATTTAAAGATATTTTTAGACTGGGTGAGGTGGTTCACCCCTGTAATCCCAGCACTTTGGGAGGCCAAGGTGGGAGGATCACATGAGGTCAAGAGTTCAAGACCAACCTGGTCAACATGGCAAAACCCCATCTCTACTAAAAATACAAAAATTAGCCAGGTGTGGTGGTGCACACCTGTAATCCCAACTACTCAGGAGACTGAGGCGGGAGAATTGCTTGAACCCAGGAGTTGGAGGTTGCAGTGAGCCAAGATCGTGCCACTGTACTCCAGCCTAAGTGACAGAATGAGGCTCCATCTCAAAAAATAAATAAATAAATAAATGAACAAATAAACGGATTTTTTTTATACACACAGTCACAAGTCACATACACAAGTCCACTGCAACATATTCTTTGTACGTGTCACCAAAGCGACTTTAGATATGAAAAATATATTATTACTTTTGTTGTAGCCCATACTCAATTGGGTCTTAAAACATTTGAGCCCCGTGTACTACTTTGTAAATCAAACAGTGTGACCCACAATTGTGCTGAACTTTTCTGAAGGAGTTCTCTCAGTCCAGGTGCATTTTATTAAGAAGTCTTCAATTTCAAAATCTTTAATCAAAGAATTCTTCATGTACTTTCAAAATAATTTGTGATTTAAGAACTTTTGACAAATTGCAATTATTGNAAAAACATTTGAGCCCCCGTGTACTACTTTGTAAATCAAACAGTGTGACCCACAATTGTGCTGAACTTTTCTGAAGGAGTTCTCTCAGTCCAGGTGCATTTTATTAAGAAGTCTTCAATTTCAAAAATCTTTAATCAAAGAATTCTTCATGTACTTTCAAAAATAATTTGTGATTTAAGAACTTTTGACAAATTGCAATTATTGAAATGTTTATCTGTTCTAACATAAGAAACTGACATTTAATAATGAGATTTCATCCAGTGATAAGATTTAATATTGAAACTCTATAATTGCATTTTGGAATACATCAACATGTGGGAAGCAACATTTGATGAAACTCTTCTTTCCTCGGCATTTTATTATGTAAATTCTCAAATGACACAGAAAAGTTGAAAGAATTTTACAGAGACTACCTATACATCCATAACATCTATTGCACCATTAATATATTATACATACTTTGTGTATCTATTCTTCCATTTATTCTTTAACCCATCTTATTTTTTATACATTTGAATGTGATAGACATCAGTACATTTTGTCCCTAAATATCTCAGCATGCATGTTATGAACTCAATTTTGTATGTTTCTACTTATTTTATTTTATTTTATTTTGAGGTGGAGTTTCACTCTATTGCCCAGGCTGGAGTGCAGTGGCGTGATCTGAGCTCACTGAGCAACCTCCGCCTCCTGGGTTCAAGTGATTCTCCTGTTTCAGCCTCCTGAGTAGCTGGGACTATAGGTGCGTACCACCAGGCCTGGCTAATGTTTCGTATTTTAGTAAAGACAGGGTTTCACCATGTTGACTAGGATTGTCTCAATCTCCTGACCTCACAATCCGCCTGCCTCGGCCTCCCAAAGTGTGTTTCTACTTCTTTTCGGTTAGAATTTGCATACTGCAAAATGCACAATTTTTAGGGTAGTGTTTGATGGGTTTTTGTAAATACACTGACTAAGAAAAGTATATAGAACATTTTCACACTCCCCTTTCCTCTTGCCATTTCACCTTCACCCCAAGAGGCAACCGCTGCTTTGATTGATTTCACCATAGATTAGTTCAGTCTGTTCTAGAACCTCATATAAACTGAATCATATGATATAGACTTTCTCGGTGAAAAGTTTCTTTCACTAGGTGTAACAGTTTTATCACTAGCACGTTTTTATTGAAACTATTCACTTTTCGTTGCTGAAGATACTACTGTGTGTTCATGTTATGAATATCCCATGGTGTGTTTCTCAGTTGCCCTCTTGATGGTCACATAGAGTGTTTCCAGATTGGGGCTACTATGAATAAAGCTGCTAGGAAAATTCTTGGGAGCGTCTTTCTACAGACATATGATTTCATTTCATGGGCATATGTTTGTTTTAGAAGAAAATGCCCAATATTTTCCGAAGCGGTTGTAGCATTCTAAAATGTCACCAAAAATGTAAGAGAGCTCTGACTGATTTACATCCTTGCCAACATTTGGTGTTGTCAGGGGTTTTAGTTACAGCGATTTTGTTATTTGTGGGTGAATAATACCTCATTGTGGTTTGAGTTTTCACTCCCTGATGGCTACTAATGTTAAACACTTTCATATGAACTTACAGCCCACTTGTATATCTTTTTAAAAACATTTGGCTGGTTTTTAATTAGATTTTTTGTCTTTTCATCACTGAGCCTTAAAAGTGCTCTAGATACACTTGATAGAAGTCTTTGTCAGACACATATTTTGTAGACATTCCCTTGCAATCTGTGATTTACTCATTCATTCTATTAATGCTATCTTTTAACGAGAAGGCATACATTTAATTAAGACAAATTAATTATGTCTTGTTATTTTATGGTATTGCTTTCTGTGTATTAAGAAAACTTTTCATGCCCTCCAGTCATGAAGATGTTCTTTTGTCTGTTTTCTTCTAGAAGCTTTACAGATTAAATCTTTGTGTATATTGTGAGGTTGGGCTGAGATTTAATTTTTCCTAAGTGCATCTTGTTGTTCCAGCACCATTTGTTGAAGTGACTTTTTCTTTCACACTGTATTGCTTTGGTACTATTCTTCAAACATTAATGGACTACGATCAGCTGGATACATTAAATATGGAAAGAAAAAAGGAAAGATACGACAAATATTGTAAATAAAAAATTAATAGACTATTAAAACATAAGGTACTCTATTTTATTTCAGTCATCTTTCTTTCTTTCTTCCCTCCCTTCCCTCCTTCCTTCCTTCCTTCCTTCCTTCCTTCCTTCCTTCCTTCCTCCCTCCCTCCCTCCTCCCTCACTCTTTCCTTCCTTCTTCCTTCCTTCTCCTTTCCTTTCCTTTCCTTTCCTTCTCCTTTCCTTTCCTTTCCTTGGGTGTTCCTTTCCTTTCCTTTCCTTTCCTATTCCTTTCCTTTCCTTTCCTTGCCTTCCCTTTCCTTTCCTTTCCTTTCTTTCTTTTCGAAGGTGAAGTCCCTGCTCCTGGTTGGCAGACTCGGGTGGCTGTAGGCACAACTTTCAGCTATGCAACCTCCACCCCTGAGCCATTCTCGACCCCCGCCCACGCTCACCTGCTCAGCCTCCCGAGTAGTGGGACTGCATGCGCAACGCCATCCGATGCCCAGCTAATTTTATGTAAATTTTTAGTAGAGGATTGGGGTTTCAACCATGTTGGCAGGATGGTCCAAAATCTCTTGACCTCGTGGATCCATCCCATGCTCGGCCCCCAAAGTGCTGGGATTAAAGGCGTGAGCCACCTGGCCCTGACTCTCATTCCTTTCCTATTTTTATATCAGTATCTTAATTACTACAGCTTTATAGCAAAGTTTTGCGAAGTACAGATGTTTTATTTATTTTGCTCTTCTTTTTAAAAAATTTTATTTTAATATTAGAGGTATTTAACATTTTTTTATTATAACTTTAAGTTCTAGATACATGCGTGCACAATGTGCAGGTTTGTTACATATGTATACATGTGCCATGTTGGTTGCTGCAACCATTAACGTCGTCATTTACATTCAGGTATATCTGCCTAATGCTATCCCTCCCCCCTTCCCCGCTCCCCACAATAGGCCCCGGTGTGTGATCGTTCCCCTTCCTGTGTCCAAGTGATCTCATTGTTCAATTCCCCAACTATGATGGAACATGCGGTGTTTGGTTTGTCTGCTGTCCTTGTGATAGTTTGCTTAGAATGATGTTTTCCAGTTTCATCCATGTTGCTACAAAGGACATGAACTTATCCATTTTTATGACTGCATGGTATTCCATGGTGTATATGTGCCACATTTTCTTAATCCAGTCTACCACTGATGGACATTTGGGTTGGTTCCAAGTCTTTGCTATTGTGAATAGTGCCGCAATAAACATACGTGTGCATGTGTCTTTATAGCAGCATGATTTATAATTCTTTGGGTATATACCCAGTAATGGGATTTCTGGGTCAAATGGTGTTTCTCATTTTAGATCCTTGAGGAATCGCCACACTGTCTTCCACAATGGTTGAACTAGTTTACAATCCCACCAACAGTGTAAAAGTGTTTCTCCACATCCTATTTCTCCACATCCTCTCCAGCATCTGTTGTTTCCTGATTTTTTAATGATTGCCATTCTAACTGGTGTGAGATGGTATCTCATTGTGGTTTTGATTTGCATTTCTCTGATGGCCAGTGATGATGAGCATTTTTCATGTGTCTGTTGGCTTCCATTTCTTATACAGTTCCAAATCAAATTATCAAATTCTACAAAAATGCCTTCTGGAAACGTTTTGAAGATTGTATGGAATCCAAAATTCAATTTGGGGAGGAGCGATAGCTAAACCAATAGAGTGAATCTTCACTGCATGGATAAGGGGGCTCTCCCTTTTATTACAGATTTTGGTCTATTAAGAGTTCTTCTTTCATCTTGAGTCAATTATGATAAATTTTATTTCAATCAATTTACCTAACTTGTCAAGTATATTGACATAAAGACCACAACATTCCCTTATTTCCTTTTAATGTCCATAGGATCTGTAGTGACACCCCCTATTTCATTGGTGTTATCTATAATTTTTACTCTCCTTTTTTATTAATGACTCATATTAAAAGTTTATTGAGTTTTCTGATCTTCAAAACCTACATTTTGGGCTCATTGGTTTTTCTATTGTCTTCCTTTTCTCTATATTCTAGATTCTAGTTCTTATCGTTACTATTTTCTTATTCTTATTTATTTTGGGTCACTGTTTTTCCTGCTTCTAACTTCTAAAAATGCAATTTTATGTTCTTGAATTTATACCATTATTATTTTCACATATGAGCTTTTATTGTCATGTGTTTCTCTGAAAGCCTGTTTCAACGACATCTTGCAGAGTTTGAATTAACCACCTGAAGATTTTTAATGTGTTTTCATTAACATTCTGGTCAAAATATTTTCTCCTGTAATTTCTTTTTTGATTTATAATTATTAAGGAGCATACGATTTAATTTCTATATTTTGGGGGTTTTCCAGATACTGTATTTTGGTTGATTTTTGACTCAATTTTATCTAGTCAAAGAGCATATTCAATATTCTTATAATCGTTTTAACTTGACTGATATTCATTTTATGGCACAGCATATGATTTATCTTGGCGATGACAACATGCTTGTACTTGAAAGGAATATGGATTTTGAAGTCATGTGAGGAGTTCTCTGAAAGTATCCATTTGGGTGAGAATAGCATTGTTCAGCTCTTCCCTGCCAGTATTGATTTTTTGCAGTTGCTGTAGAGATTATTATATATTCTATTCATGTTTAAGTATATTTAGCATCAAAATCGTGCCACCTTATATGTATTATCATGTAAAAGCCTTGCAAGTTTGCAGCTCTGTTTACCTTCACCTGGTATTTTATGCTAGAGTTAATATCATATATATCATGTCTACATTATCATATATGTCACAATATAATACTCTATGCTTGGTTATAAACAATTGCATTTCAAATAAATGTATAAACAAATTGTATTTCAAATGCTTAAAAATGTATTTCAAAGAAATAAGAAGAAAATAGGGTCTTTTCTATTTATCTACATATATTCTCTTGAGTCTTTCTTAAAGATTAGAGTTTCCATTCCATAGTACTCTGTTTTACCTAAAGAATTTAAGTAGTGTATACTTGTGAAAATTTACAAGTTGATGTATTTAATATTTCAGTAAAAACTTACATATGAGAATATTCACTTTTAGCAGAAATTTATCTGAGCTTACTGGGTATTTCAGGACCTACAGATAAAATATTTTCTCAACTAAAAATACCAAGGTCTGAAGAGAAGGGTCATTTGGATTTGTCATCATTTGATTTATTGTGGTTTTCAAGTGCCTTCTTCATAAAATTTGACCTTGAAAAAAATTATAGTCACTATTTTGAAAATGTTAAAATTTAAACCATATTAACAATGCATTTTCAGCAAAATACTAGTGATATATATTTTATATGGATCTGGCTAAGAAACAGATAAAAAAGTACATAGATTGTGCCCAAATGTATTAAACTATTGTTTTATTTTTAAATTAGTGTAATAGGCCAGGCACAGTGACTCACACCTCTAGTCCCAGCACTTTGGGAGGCCGGGCGGGTGGATCTCTTGAGCTCAGGAGTTCGAGACCAGTCTGGCCAACATTAGCAAGACCCTATCTCTACTAAAAATACAAAAATTAGCTGGGCAGTGGGGTGTGCACCTGTAGTCCCAGCTACTCAAGAGCCTGAGGCGGGATAATTGGCTGAACCCAGAAGGTGGAGACTGCAATGAGCCGAGATCACACTGTTGCACTCTAGCCTGGGTGACAGAGTGATACTTTGTCTTAAAATAAATAAATAAATAAAATTAATATAATATTAATAACTAAATATAAGACATTTTTTAAGTCACGCTTTAATGAACATGAATAGATGCTATTTTTTGAAATGCATTTCATTCTTGCAAATTATTTTTGGATAGAATTATTTAATAGGCTTATCAATAGAATAAAACAAATTGATTTGTGTATGTACATGTTCATATGTATGTGTATATATAATTTTTAAAAAATTATCTGTAGTGCTTCTCTGCCATTTATTCTCAAATGTATCTTAGTTTCACTGATAAATTGTAGAGTCATCTTCCCTTTAGGGTTTTCAGCAACCATGGAAACTAAAATATTTTCGACAAGTGCTTCCGTAGACAAGAGCGCTCATCATTTTCCGGACTTGTGGCTGAGATCAAATGTAGATAAGAGCTGTCTATTCCACTAAAAAGTGGCAGTTTTACATGTGTGCAGGCTGTAGCTCTGGACCAGACAGCAGGGCGGGGTGTGGACGCTGCCTGATTCCTGGAGGAAGGTCGGTGATGTCTCCCACCTGCCAAGCACTAAGATTGGGCGGGGCACTCCGCGAGATTGTTACGCATGGATAGACTCGGAGTCAGGCCTAAAGCTGCAGGGCAAACCTGCTAGAGAATGTTTTCCCTCCAATTCGACCCTCCTCTTGCCCAACCTTGGAGAGGACACTCGGGCAGTTGCTGCCTTTGCCATTGTGATCTGCCTCTGGTGAGCTGGGAGGAAAGCAGCCATGAGTTCAAAAGGACTGATGGAAAATCTTCCTAGGGTTGGCGAAGAGCAGCTTTACCACAGAACAGATGGAGTCTTGGTTGTTGTGGACTGCCAGTATTTTTATTATTGACGCTTCTTTTTTGGCAGAGGAGGAGATGGAAGGTGGAGAGATGAGGATAGAGGTGGAGGAGGCTTGCCCCTGCTCTGTGTCCTCTGCTAGCCACAGTTCTCCCGCTGCTAAGCTCTTGTATCTCTTTTAGAATTTGGAATCTCTGTTAATGTTTGTTTATTTTATTTTCATTTTAAAATAACAATAGATTTTATTTTTGTGAGCCATTTTAGGTTTATAGATAAATGGAGCAGAAAATACAGAGAGTTCCTATATGTGTCCCACACACCATTTCTCTGTTGTTGACATTTTGCATTGGAGTGGTACATTGTTATAACTGATGAACCAATATTGATACATTGGCCAAAATCTATCATTTCCACCAGGGTTTATGCTTGGTGTTCTGCATTGTGGAGGTCTGGGCACATAGGACAGGAATCCCCCAGTACAGTATCCAGAGGAGCTCCCCTGCCCTACAGATCCTCTGTGCTCCACCTGTTCCTCTCTCCCTCCACCCGAACCTCTGGCAACCACCGGTCTTCTTACTGTCCTCGTAACTTTACCTTTTTCAGGATGTCATGTAGTTGGAATCACACAGTCTGTAACTTTTTCAGGTTGGCTTCTCTCACTAAGCCATAAGCCCTTCATGTTTCTCCATGTCTTTCCCTGACTTGATACCTCATTGCCCCTATTTCCCGAAGCTCTTGCAGCCGTCGCCTGTGTAAGGAAGCTGTCTGTTGTGCCTGACACCTCATCGTCCTTCTGACAGCTGTAGTTACCCACAGAATTCTCAGTTCTGCCTGCAACCCAAGGAGGCAAGCATCCCTGTCTTCATTTTACAGAGATGACAGGATAAGCCCTGTGCTGTAAGTCACACGGCTGTGACCCTTAAATCCAGGATTCCAGCCCTTGGCCTCCCTGCACTACAGGGGCTGCAAGGACCAGTGGCAGCAGCAGCACCAGGAACCCTGTTATAAATGTAGAGTCTCAGGCCCTCACCCACACCGACTGCCTGCCGATCTGCATTTTAACAAGAACCTGAAGGGAGCTTTGGCATCTCCAAGGCGGAGCCAGCCTCTCTGTGGGCACACAGAACTGCATGCTTCTGTGGACTTGGGGGCAAATCTGCTTTATCACACATTTTACAAAACAGTGAGCCTTCGCACGGTATTTTACAAGACTACAAGGTGAGAGCTTATCTTGGGATAGGAGGATCCGTGTCCATTCTGGGAGGTGCATAGAAAATGGGTCTTAGACTTCAAGCTCTGAGCCTCGAATGCCAGATTTCTTCTTCTGCATTCCTCTCTCCACCACCAGCATTTCATCCCAGACTCTGCTCAACCCAACTCAGCAACAGAGAAATGAGAAAGGGACTTGGCTTCAGCCAGAGTGAACTTACTTGGATGCTCCAGGGAAGCAGGAAGGTGCAGGGGTGGACACTATGGATATGGGAGGTAGGATTTCTCAGCGTGATTGCCATCCTAGATACCTCCCAGGGGCCAGCCTGGAGGATGGGGGCGGGGGCAGTGTAGCCCAGAACACAGGTACAGAGGCGGGAAGTCACCAGCACAGCAGGATGGTCTGTACCACAAGTCATGGAGGGGCCTGGGTGCCACCTTTGGAGAAGGAAAGAGGTAGCATCTATAGGTAGTGTCCTTTAAGCTGAGTCTTGACAAATGAGAAGGCAGCTTCAGTTCTGCCTCGCTCCAATGATAGTGATCCTTTTGTTTCTGATTAGAATATTGGGTACTTGAACTCTACTGACCTGCAATATGCAGTCTCTGTCAACAGTAAGAGCATTTGCCCTTGTAGCAGCCCTCATGCAGAACAAGATCTCTGACAGACGGCTAGCACATATTACTCTTAATTATCGTAACTGCCAACGAGGTTGGTATCATTGCTCCTGTTTTTGGATGGGAAATCAAAAGTCCAGAGACCATAAGTGATGTTTCCCAGGTCACCCAGCTGTCAACGGGAATGTGTTTGAACTGCCAAGGGTATTTATGAATTTGAGTGTGGAGGGGGGTTTCACAGTCTGTTGATACTTTTCCATGCAGCCCTCACTTATCACCACTGGCTGGTGTTTATCGGGGCTTGCATACATCCAACAGAAGAGGTGGACTAAGTCAGCATGTGAGCTTTTAAAAAAATTAGCATTTGAATAAAGGAAACAGTCATAAAATGTTGTTCACCGGCAGTAACTCACTCAGCTCTGCTTAGGAAGGATCACTTGGACACTTATTATGAGCAAGGTGGTCTATGAGGGGTTAAGGTTGTCAGGTTGGGCAAGGTACCTTTATGACAGAAAACACATAGAAATTCAGATTGGGCATCTATGATGTGCCTCCTATAGATACAGAAGTGAACGCAGCTAGGACCAGTCAAAATTTTATATTTTCAGGGACAGGTAGTTTGCTCAACTTAGCTGTTTACTAGTCCTAATGTGTTAGGACTGAGTGACAGCTAGATTTCCTCATGTAAATATGGCCTCTTCCCATGGCGGAGAAATGCCGTAAAGACCAAAAATCATCTCAGATTTAGAAGCTTTTTGAATTTATGCAGTGCTAAACAATGCAAGCCATGGTTATTTTGCTTGAGATATTTTCCTGTCTATAGTTCACAGCTGAATAATACTCACAGGGGCTTTTTCACCTTTGTCAGTATTATAGGCATAACTCGCAAAACTGCAAATACAAGACCTTTGAATGTCAATCAGTCCACCATACAGCCTGTGGTGTTGATGGATTATTTCGTAGAAAGTTGATTGGGCTCACTTCCTGTTGTGAGGTGAGGCTTTAGGAAGCTGAATGATTCAAGGGATGGTTGATCGGCTGAGACCATAAATTCTCAGACAAATTTCAACAGAACCTGGAGGCATATTTGTAAATAGATGAGACTGGAAAGGAAACACAGATCCTGTCTTTGGTAGACAAATGTCTCTCTCCAAGCTAAGCATGCAAGTGCCTTACAGGGGCCTGACCTTAATTTATAGATATGAGATAGAGCCCCAGACCTCAGAAGGAGTTTGGGCCACCTTCTCATCCAAGGCCATGTCTATCCCACATGCACAGCATCCCTAACACATAACCATTCAGCCTGTATCAGTTATCAACTGCCGCATAACAAATGCCCCCATTCCTCTTGTCTTAGAACAACACATGCACATGCACTTGCATGATTCTGAGCTTGGTGTCCTGGTCCCTGCTGGTCTCACACCGAGCTGGTAGCCAGGTTGGTGGAGGAAGGGGCATCCCAAGCTACTGGGGTGGCTCTTTCTTGCTCCATACAGTCTCTTGTGCTCCAGGAGACCGACAGCAAGCTTTGCAATATGATGGCAGATGTGTTCTGAGAGAGAAAGCAGAAGTCATAAAACCCAAGGTCTACCCTAAGCAATCAAATGGACAAGTATGAAGAATCTCAAGACATCAAGACATGGAAATAGGTAGATGTAATGATTATGGCCTGTGCCCTTGTAATTACACTTTTTATCTTGAGATAATTATAGAATCACATTCACATGTCATTATAGGATATATAATACAGAGAAAATTCATGTACCCTTTACTCAGTTTCCTCTATAGGCAACACCTTGCAAAATCATAGCACATTATCATAACTAGGATATTGACATTGACAGAGTCAAGTCACGGAAGATTTCTATCATCCAGCGATCCTTTGAGTCTAGGAGCTGGAAACAAGCCAACAAGCCAGAGATTCCCACCAGCAATGGCATCCTCAGATGCCTTTTTGTAACCGTACCCATTCCTTCCTGCACCCCATCCTCCTCAATGCCTGGCACCACTAATCTGTTCTCTATTTCTATAATGTGGTCATTTCAAGGCTATTATAATAATGAAATGATGGAGTATGTAACCTTCGAGGATTGGCTCTTTTTTTTTCATTCGGCATAATGTTCTGGAAATTTAGGGAAGTTGTTTGTTTCTTTTTACTACTGAGTAGTAGCCTATGTATGCTGATACTTTTTTTTTTAACGGTTTTCTTGTTAAAAGCTATCTGGGTTGTTTTCAGTTTGGGGCTATTTTGAACAAAAAAACTCCTGTAAACATTTGTGTACAGGATTTTGTGTGAATATAAATCTTCATTTCTCTGGGATACTTACCCAGGAATACAGTTGCTGGGTTCCATGGTTAATTTTTAAGAAATTGCCAAACTGTTTTCCGGAGTGGCTCTACCATTTAACATTCCCACCAGCAATGCCCGAATGATTCAGTTTCTATGTCTCTTTGACAGCATTTGGTGATGTCATTTTTTTTTTTTTTTTTTTTTTAGCCATTTTGGTAGATGTGTAATGAAATCCAAATGTGGTTTAGTATTTCTTCATGTCTTCTGAATTCTAGCTAGTTTTAAAATTTTATTTAATTTGATATTTTAGAGTCAGTGTCTCTGTCTGTCACTCAGGTCAGAGAGCAGTGGTACAATTATAGCTCACTGCAGCCTCAAACTCTTGGCCTCAAGTGATCGTCCCACGTCAGCCTCTTGAGTAGTTAGGACTACAGGTGTCCTTTTGCCCTTGTGCACCACCATGCTTTGCTAACTTTTGATTTCTTTTATAGAGATGAGGTCTCACTATGTTGCTCAGGCTTGTTTCCAACTCCTAGGCTCAAGTGATCCTCCCGCCTCGGCCTCCCAATGTGCTGGGATTACAGGTGTGAGCCACCATGCCTGGCAATGGATTTTTTTTTTTGATTTTTTTTTTAATATATGGTTGACTTTCGAGAGTTCTGTGCATTATTCTAGATACTAGAACATCTTCTTCAGCCTCTTAGCAGGGTCTTTCACAGGCTAAGTTTTTAATGTTGATAAAGTCAGTTATTAGCTTTTCCATTTATGTGTTATGTTTATGGTGTCAAGTCTATGAACTCTTTGCCTAACTGTAGGTCCTGAAGATTTTGTCCTATTTCTTTTCCCGAAACCATATATTTATATGCTTTAAGGTATTTTCTTTCCACTCTCCTTTCAGAATTCTGATCACAAGAACTTTAGATTTTCTGTTACAGTCCCACTGGTCCCTGAGAGTCTGTCTATTCATTTTTTTCATTCTATTTTATTTCTCTAGTTCAGATTGGATAATTTCTATTGGTCTATTTTCCACTTCACTGATTTTCTCCTTAATCCCCTCCATTCTGCTGTCAAGCCATCCACTGAGCTTTTCGTGTTGGTTATAGTATTTTTCAGTTCTCAAATTTTCATTTAGTTCTTTTTATATCCCCTATTTCTTTGCTGAGACTTTGTATTTCTTTGTTGAGGCATTTTGTGTCTTTGTTTAAATGTAATTGTAATTGCTCATTGAAACATTTTTATTGTGGCTGCTTTGAAATCATTGTCAGAGAGTTCTAGCATCTCTGTCTTCTAGGTGTTAGCATCTATTGATTTTTTTTTCATTTAGTTTGAGTTCATCTGTTGATAGTAGAGTAGATGATTTTCCACTGAAACCTGGACATTTTTTGTATTATCTTCAGAGACTTTGAGTCTCATTTAAAACTTTGCTCTTATCTGTTTTTCTCTCATACTGCCCCAGCAGCAGAAGAGGGGTACTGCCTCACTCCTGCCAGGTGGGGAGGGAGCCTCCCAGGTCTCCACACAGCCCCTGCAACACCCGGGACGGCGGTCTGTCATCACTGCCGGGGGTGAGAGGCCCAGCTCCCTGTGTGGTTCTTGCCTACGTCATGGGGGTGGCCTCGTTCCTGCTGGACAATGGTGAAAATCCGACTCTTCCCTGGGCCTTCTCTGTTACCCTGATGGGCTGGGAGGGGTGCTCCATTCCTCCTCAGTGGGGGTGGAGTCTGGGGAATAGGATACCAAAGGAAAGCCTAGGGACTCACCACCCTGACACTCCCTGGGTCCTGAGGCCCCTAGTTGGCCTGCCTTTACCAGAAGTTTCTCATGCCTGCTTTGTGTATAATACCCAGGGTTTTCATAATGTCTGGAGGGAGTAGGAAAAAATACATCTTTCCAAAGCAGGTGTCATTCACTGTGGTAGCTTTTACAATAAGCTGAAGGTTTCTTGTCAGGATTGAAGAAACGGTGGTGGTGGTGGTGGTGTGTGTGTGCGCGTGTGTGTGTGTGAGAGAGAGAGAAACAGTGACAGTAACTGACCAACACAACCACAACCACCAAACACACCACATACCACACAGCACACATGCCACCCACCACATATACAACAGATTGCATACCACACACACATAACACACAGCACACATGCCGCCCACCACATATACAACACATTGCATACCACACACACATACCACACAGCACACATGCCACCCACCACATATACAACACATTGCATACCACACACACATACCACACAGCACACATGCCACCCACCACATATACAACACATTGCATACCACACATACATACCACACAGTACACATGTAACACACACCACACAGCACATACACACCACATAGCACATATCACATAACACTCACACCACACACACACACACACACACACACACACAGAGCATCTGAGAGGCAACGGCAAGCAGGCAGCACTGGAACTCCCCCGGGGTCCATGAGTGCTGGGAAGGAATTGGAGTCCTGTGTCTGAACCAGGCTTGGGTTGGGATGGGGCCAGCATCCATGCCAGGTAAAGCAGCTGCCAGGCCAAGGAGGCAGGGACACTGTGTAGGCCACCACTCACATCTCCTGAGGCTGCATTCCTCTACCACGTCCACGACCCAAGCATTGTCCTCTGTAGCCTGGACCTGGGAGGATTCATGGGGATGGCTTCCTGCACTGGGACTCTGTGTGAGCAGCAGAAGTAGCCTGTGGTTGGTGTCACTGCCGCCGATGCCTTGCCCAGCTGCTGGCAGGACCCTGGCAGGAAGAGTAGCGCCTGGTCCTAGCAGGTGGCGGTAACCTCCAGAAGCCCCAGCTGGGTGTATGCACATCTTGCCACGACCTGCTCTGTTCTTCGAGGAATCGTTACCCCATGCTTCCTACCTACAGGGAGGACCAGGCCACCCTGGTCAGTGAGTAGGTGAGTAGGTGATGTGTGGTGCAGGTGCCGCCTAGGGCCAGGCAGGTAGGGGCCTCTCTGCCTGTGGTCTTGGGGCTCTGCAGCCCCACTTGAGTGCAGAAGATGCCAAGGCCCTACCCTTGCCATCAGCCCACGCCCACCTGACCCTCACCTGGGCATCTGCCATGCATCAGCTGTGATCATGGGACTGTGGCCCGGGCAGCCTCCCTGGCCCTCCAGCTGGAACTGTGAGTGGGAATGGAAGGGGCTGGGGCCTTTACCAAAGCAGTTCCTAGCCAATTCCCCAAAAAGGACCCAGAGAATATTTTGGCTTCTATTTCAGAACAAACTCCTTCCCCCCAGTGAAAATAAATACAGTCATGTGTCGCTTAAAGACGGAATATGCTCTGAGAAATGCACCTGTGGGAGATTTTATGGCTGTGCGAACATCATAGCATGCACTCACACACACCTGGGCGGCACAGCCTCCTACACACCGAGGCTATGTGGTATGGCCAGTTGTTCCTGGGCTATGCACCTGTTCAGCGTGTGACTGTATGAATCCTGCAGGAGACGGTAGCACAATCGGAAGTACTGTGCTATCTAAACAAAGAAAAGACACATTGAAGGTGGAGTGTCATAATCTCAGGAGATCACTTTTGTATGTGAGGTCTATTATTGAGAGAAATCTCATTTCATGGCACCTGATTGTAAGTAGTTAGGTAGATAGATAGGTAGGTAGGTAGATAGAAGGATAGATAGATAGATAGATAGATAGATAGATAGATAGATAGATAGATAGTTGAATAGATAGGCAAATAGATGATAGATAAATAGATAGATACATGGATGGATAGATAGATGGATGGATAGATACAGATAGATAGATATAGATAGATAGACAGACATATAGATAGACAGATAGATAGATAGATAGATAGATAGATAGATAGATAGATAGATATTATTTCTTTTCATTGGCATTAGCAGAGTCTGAAATGAGAACTACAAAAACCATCTCAGCCCCCAGCCCCCCGCGAGAAGGACCCTGAAGTTTCAGGACCAAGGAGCAGATGTGTTGCCAGGAAACTTAACCCCCAAACCAGCCTCAGATCCAGCCTGTGTCTAGTGGAGCTGGCTTGGGGAAAAAAAAAAAAAAAAAACACACACATAATAAAGCAGGGATGGTGGGGGATGCTAATGGCTTGAGTATCTGCTGGAAGCATGAGTAATCACGGCTCAGTGAAGTGACACTGAAATGCTGTTTTCCCTTTATTGTCATTAACGTTGATAGCGGTGACAATCCCCAGTCCTGTGTTTCCGTGACGTGCAGCGTGTCGGAACTCCCAGAACTTTACCAGCAGCCGCTCTTCTGTGCAGTGCGCAGAGCAGTGGGTGGGAGAAGGCGTCTCAGGTCCTCATCCCAGGGCTTGGCAGGAAAACGGGGCTGGATCGAATTCAGGAGACCAGCTCCCTCTTCCTGTTTCTGCTCCCCTTTACCCAGGCAGCCTTGGGTGAGACATGGGCCCTCCCAGAACCTCAGTGTCATCCTCTGTAAAATGAAGGAGTTGGACGCCACCCTTGGGCCAATCTTTCTGGTTAGGATATTCTGTGTTTGAGCCACTAACTGAATAATTGAAGTCAGACAAGTTCCCATTGTCTAAATTATCTGAAAACTCTCAGGCTGTGAAGCTGAACAGATGGATGAATTTAATAAATGCATAAAGGACGGTTGCTATGGCAGTTTCTGGATCTGTAAAACGGGTTTTATAATGACCTCTTGGGGCATTCTAAGATCCAAAGCAATGACATTTCAAAGCACTCAGCTCAGTGCCAGGCACATGTAGACAGGAAATCAACGTCAGCTGTTGTTCAAACTGGATTCATGTCCAGGCCCTGCCACCAAATCGCCAGGTAGTTCCCCCGTGAGAGAGCGTGAATTGTGCCCAGTCTCCCCGGTCCCCAGTCCGGCGAGGGTTCTGAGCACAGCGAGGCTGGGGACGTCTGTTCAGGAGCTGAGCTCTGGTCTCTGAGCTTCGTTCTGGACTGAGCTGGCTGGGAGACCTCAGCTGTGTCAAACCACCTGTTTACCCAGTGTCAGTCCCAAGGAAAGAGGGCATTAGGTCTCACCCCAGGGCCTCCCCACCCACCAGCCTGCTGGGGGATGATGGTTTCAGTGGTTTATTCACGATCACAGTGATGTTTCCACTCACAGCCGCCTTCCCTCTCTGCCTTTCCCCACAGCAGGGTGTGGCAGTGACACTGCTCCATGGAACACCTGAAACATTTTCTTTTTCTTTGAGACAGAGTCTCACTCTGTTGCCCAGACTAGAGTGCAGTGGTGCAATCTCAGCTCGCTGCAACCTCCGCCTCCCGGGATCAAGCGATTTTCCTGCCTCAGCCTCCCAAGTAGCTGGGATTATAGGCACATGCCACCACACACATATGATTTTTTTTTTTTTTTTTTTTTGGTGTTTTTAGTAGAGATGGGGTTTAGCCATGTTGGCCAGGCTGGTCTCGAACTCCTGACTGCAGGTGATCCACCCACCTCGGCCTCCCAAAATGCTGGGATTACAGGCGTGAACCACTGCACCCAGCCACCTGAAATATTTTCAGTCCCCAACTTCTGTACTTCTGCTTTTGCAGAATGGTGACCATTCAGTGACCAGAGCTCAGATCTCCTGAACCAGTGTCCCAAACGTCACCATGCTCAGGACACTTGCTGTACAGGGAACTGGGAGACTGGGCAGAATTCATCCTCTCTCACAGGGGAGCAAAGTTGCTCAGTAATTTGGTGGCAGGGCCTGGACATGAATTCAGCTTGAACAGCCGCTGACTTTGATTTTCTGTCTACATGTGCCTGGCACTGAGCTGACTGCTTTGAAGGTCTCCCTGCTTTGAATCTTATAAGCCATTTCTTCCCATTATAAAAATATATAGAGGATAGTCTAAGAAACCCATGAATTTGTGCTAGGGAGTGGATTCAGAACCCAGGAGCCCAGAAAGGTGAGCTCCTGGGTGACTCCAAGAACCAGGGTCCTCTCTTGACCTCCACTCTGCATTTGACAGTGAGCAGCCTCCCAGAAATCTTTCTGCCAAAGCCGCGTCCACCCCCGGTGTGGGCTTCTGGGTCTGGGCAGAGAGGACCTTCGGACTTCTTGAGGCCTGTGCCTGGTAGCAGCCTCATAACCAGCTCCTAGCTTTTTCTGTTGGAATGTGTACGAGTGATGCTCTCCGACGCCCAAATGCTCTCTTCTCGATGCTTGGTGTCAGTTTTAAACTTGATTTCCCTGACATCGAGCTTTGGACATATGATGAGAGTTACCGCTAAGTGTGGGATGCAGCTCAGGAGATATCCTTATTAAAAACGTCAGTCCGCGCATACACACGGCTCCTCTCTTCATGTTCCTTCCTGAAAGGAAGCCCAGGCAAGATGCATTATTATTATTCTTTCGCTGTCGTTGCTACTCCTGTCTTTCCCTTCGCACACTGAGGCTCAGCGTTGTCTGTTCTGGGGCAGCGCCCTCCTCTTCCTGAGCTGGAGGTAGACCTGTCTCATTTCTTGTAGTGGGTTGAATGGTGATCCCCAAAAACCATGTCCACGTTGTAGCCCCTGGGACCTGTGAATTTGAGTTTAATTTGGTGAAAAGGTGTTTGCAGATGCAATTAAGAATCTTGTGGGCCAGGCGCAGTGGCTCACACCTGTAATCCCAGCACTTTGGGAGGCTGAGGCAGGTAGATCACCTGAGGCCAGCAGTTCGAGGCCAGCCTGGCCAACATGGTGAAACCCCATCCCTACTAAAAATATAAAAACTAGCTGGACATGGTGGCGCATGCCTGTAATTCTAGCTATTCAGGAGGCTGAGGCAGGAGAATCTCTTGAACCTGGGAGGCAGAGGTTGCAGTAAGCTGAGATTGTGCCAATGGACTCCAGCCTGGGCAAGAGAGCAAGATCCTGTCTCAAAAAAAAAAAAAGAATAAAACAAAAAGTCTTGTGATGAGCTCCTCTGGATTAGGGTAGGCCCTAAATCCAGTGACAAGTGTCCCTAGAAGAGACAGAGAGAAGCACTAGGGGAGGTCACGTGAATATGGAGGCAGAGATCGGGGTGGTGCTTCTACAGTTCTGGAACACCCAGAAGCTGGAGAGGGGCCTGGAACAGACTTTCTCTCAGAGCCTGCAGACAGGGCCAACCCTGCTTTCACCTCCATTTGGGGCTTCTAGCCTCCAGAACTGTGAGAGAGTCCACATCTGTTGTTTTAACGCCACCCTGGGTTAATTTATTAGGGCAGCTGTTGGTAACTAACACATCCCGAATCCACAGCCTGGGAGTTTCCCACTCTTGGAAGTGCCTGTCGGCTTCTCCATGGCTCCACTGGGCTGGAACAGGCTGCGGGGAACGGTCCTCTCTGCTCAAGGTGGGTACTTAGGGGCTGTTGCCTCTGTGCTCAGTCCATGCTAAGGACAAAGCCAGAGGCTGGCTCCTGCACCTGGCCCCGCCCCAGTGATGGTCCTGGATCGCTCTCCTGCACTGCTGGTGGCCTCTTCCTTCGTGGGCCCTACAGCCTTCCTGACCGTGGGGCTGAGAACTGCGTCAGCATGAACCAGTCCTACCTGCATCCTAAGCTGTTAGTGAGATGCTCCAACTCCTGATCCCCTCAGCAGCAGACGACATCGTCCTCATGGCCGCCTTGCTTGTGCTGAGACCCTCATGTGAGAAGAAATTTAAATCTCTTCTACAAGGTCACATGTTGGAAGGAGCCATGCAAGGCTCAGCTGACCCATAGATGCCCTTGCTGAAGCCTGAGGCCTCTGCCAGGGCTGGATGCAGGTAAGCAGCTCACAGCAGGGCACCTCTGGAGCCTGGCCTGCTCATGTGATGTAGTGATGCACCTGTAGGCCAACACAGGCTGCCCAGCTCCTGCAGGGAGCAAGTGGGAAGGTCCAGACCCCTGGCCCGGGAGTGAGAGCCTAATACAGTGTCCCTGCCAATGATGAGAACATTCTCCTTTAATTAATCCCAAATACCTACCTTTGAAAACTCATCGTTGCCACTTGGGCAGAAGATATACATCCTTATGCTTCTCAGTATGGAGACTTGGGACAGGTTCTGGAGAAAGGTGATGAGAGGGAAATGAAAAAGGGTGCATTTTAGAAACTGTGATATTTAAGAGGCAGTTTGTCCTCCATCAGAAAATTTGACATTTTAAAGCCACTTTCGATTTTTCTAAAATAAAAAAAAAGTCTATTCCTGCCTAGAGAGGAAAATGTATAAAACTGTGAGATATTTGCCTAGAGAAAATCACATTTTCATTTTCTCTCTTTGAGAAGTTGAATTGCAAGAGGAAAGGCAAGGTTTTGCCAAGGCTGCAGGTGGGAAGGGGGGTGAGGAGGAACCAGCACTGAGGCCTGCCCAAAGGCTCACCTTCACGGAAAGCTCAGAGCGCAGCTGCTGAGTGGCTGGCCCTGGAAGTGCTGCTTCCCTGAAATGAGATATTGAACAGTCTTAGCGGATTACAGCCCCACAGTTGGAAATTTTCACAAAATGCTCTGACTGTGAGGGCTCTGGAGTTACGGCGCAGATCTTGTGGCTTATTTTGTTATTGCTTTCTGTTTGCTTTTTTTTTTTTTTTTTCTGCTTTTAGCATCTATGAAGGTCCTGCACAGGAACAGCCTGTGGTTCCAGGAGCATACATGGTGCCAAGGCGCTTTGTCTTGTAGCTGGAGACAAGTGTGTCCACAGACCCCGGACATGCAGATTTTAGAAGAGCACATGGCAGTGTTTGTTATGATTTTCTGTGGATGAGGGAATACCCTTGGAGGTCATATCCCGAGATGTCCAGGGGGCAGGGAGGCACAAGGTAGGGGTGTGGGCTTTGGATTTAGGAGTTAAGCTGCATGACCTTGAGCCTTCCTCAGTCCTGCTCATGCACACACTCTCCTCTGAACAACATGGAAAATGACACCAACTTGCTGCAGTTTCTGTCAGGGTTGGAAGGCGTGTGCACATCCCCTGCCATGGCATCCTCAGCAACAAGAAGCCGCCATGTTGGCTGGGCACGGTGGCTCACGCCTGTAATCCCAGCACCTTGGGAGGCTGGGTAGGAGGATCACTGGAGGTTAGGAGTTTGAGACCAGCCTGGCCAACATGGCAAAACTCATTTCTACTAAAAATACAAAAATTAGCCAGGTGTGGTGGCGGGCTCCTGTAATCCCAGCTACTTGAGAGGCTGAGGCAGGAGAATAGCTTGAACCTGGGAAGTGGATGTTGCAGTGAGCCGAGATTATACCATTGCACTCCAGCCTGGGAGACAGAGCAAAATACTGTCTAAGAAAGAAAGAAGGAAGGAAGGAAGGAAGGAAGGAAGGAAGGAAGGAAGGAAGGAAGGAAGGAAGGAAAGAGAGAGAGAAAGAAAGAAAGAAAGAAAGAAAGAAAGAAAGAAAGAAAGAAAGAAAGAAAGAAAGAAAGAAAAAACAAAAAAAGTAGTCTTGTGCTTTGATCACGCGTGGGTGGGATTGAGACCTGGCTGAGTGCTCACACCTGAGGGTAGATAAACGCTGTTATTTTTGAAAAGAGAAACCACTCTGGTGCTCCACTGGGCAGTGCTCTTGGGACTCCCACTGACAAATATCTGTTGGGTGTCATGTCTGTGTGCATAGCAGAGGCCCCTGGAGCATTCAGAGTGAAAATCCCCAGAGAACATTCCAGGGTGGCTAGGCTGGAAGCACAGACCACAAGGAAAATAGGGGTGCACACTGACCCCCAGAAACATGGGAGAGTAGGTTAAAGAAATTGCTCGTTTCTGTTCAACGTCGTCATCAAATCCCGTCTCTACTAAAAACGCACAAGGCAAAGAGGGGACATCTGTAAAATGCTCAAATATTATTCAGCCTCAAAAAGAAGGAAATTCTACCGTTTGTCTTAATGTGGGGGAATCTGGAGGACATTGCTAAGTGAAATGAGCCAGGCACAGAAAGGTATTAATAACAACCATACAATCACACTCGTATGTGGAATCCAAGAGAGTCAAACTCAAAAGCAGAGAGTAGATTGGTGGTTCCCAGAAGCTGGGGTGGGACAGGGAAGGGCAGATGCTGGTCGAAAGAATCAGCCAGATGAGAGGAATAGGTTCTGGAGATCCATCGCCCAGCACTGTGACTACACTTTATCGTTATGTATTGTATATTCCAAAATTGCTAGAAGAGTGGATTTTAAATGTTCTCACCACAAAGAAATGGAAGATATGTGAGGTGGTGGCTATCTGAATTTAGCCTGACTTGATCATTCCACAATGTATACACATATAGAAACATTACATTGTACCTCATGCATATATACAATTGTTTGTCAAATGTAAAATAAAACATTTTTTTTTAAAAAAGGCTGCACAGGCCATATCAGAAGCTGCATGGCTGGACCTGGGTTACCAATGCTTTAGCCCAACACTGGACAAGGGTGTGTTCCGGAAGGATGGTTAGTGCAGCAGCAGATGCTGTGGCTCAGTGGGGAGAGCACTGACCCAGGCAGCCTGGGCCCTTTCCTTACCCTCCTGGTCCCGTGGTGGTTGCTATCACCTATGAATGGGATGCCGTTTGCACCTCCCTCCCAGGGAGATGGAGAGGATGAAGCCAGGGGGGCCCATGTAACATCCTTAGAATGGGTCCTGTTCCATGGCAGGGGCCCCAGAGCATCAATGTTGAAAGCAGATCCCTGCACTTGGACCCCCAACTGGCCTCAGCATGACTGGAGAGAAATAGGAAGGAAGACTGCATGGAGGGAAGCCTGCTGTGTTAAGCTGGGTTTTGTGTTGCTATAAAGGAATAGCTGGCAGGGCGAGTGGCTCACGCCTGTAATCCCAGCACTTTAGGAGGCCGAGGTGGGCAGATCACCTGATGTCAGCCTGGCAAATATGGCGAAACCCCGTCTCTACTAAAAACACACAAAAAATTAGCTGCATGTGGTGACATGCACTTGGAATCCCAGCTACTCAGGAGGCCAAGGTAGGACAATCGCTTGAACCTGGGAGCCGGAAGTTGCAGTGAGCCGAGATTGCATCACTGCACTCCAGCCTGGGCAACAGAGCGAGACTTTTCTCAAAAGCAAAAAAAGGAATACCTGAGGCTGGGTAATTTATAAAGAAAAGAGGTTTATTTGTCTCATGGTTCTGCAGGTTGTACAGGAAACATGGCGCCTGCACCTACTTCTGGTGAAGCCTCAGGAAGCTTCCAATCATGATGGGAGAGGACAGAGAGCAGGTGTATCACATGGTGACACAGGAAGAAAGGCAGTGGCCAGGGGAGGTGCCACACCCTTTTAAACATCCAGATCTCACAGCAACTTAGCACGAATTCACTCAGTACCTCAAGGATGGCACCAAGCCATTCATGAGGGATCCCCCACAATCCAAATAGTTCCCAAAAGGCCCCACTTCCAACACTGGAGGTCACATTTCAACATGAGATTTGGAGAGGACAAACATCCAAGCCCTATCACCTGCCATGTTTCCAGGCTGGAGAGAGATGTGGCTGTCTGTGGGTTCAGTAGACTCTGGGGTTGTTGGGGTGGATGGACGTCCCCTGGGAGGAGGGGTCATTGGCTGCACCCCGGCCAGGCCAGCCCAGGTTAAGTGACAGACACTAGCTGACTCAGCATTCAGAGGGGAGCCACTAGGCTAGTGAGAGGTAAGGAAACCAAGTCAGGCGTGTGAGGGTTGGGGGAGCTGGAGAGAAAAGTCTCGGGGCAGAACCACTAGGTTCAAAGAATAAGGATGCTCTGGTCCAAAGCCAGGGCCTCAGATCAAACGTCAGGGGCAGCCATTCAAGCTAGAGGAGAGCTTGGTCCACACTGCCCTGCTGTGGAGAGAGTTGCCCCAAAACTTCATGTTCATGCTGTTGGGCCTGGCGCAGTGGCCAAGAGTGCGGCGTCTGGAACGAGACCCCTGAGATGTAATCCCACTCCACCATACAGCACCAAGCAGACCTTGGGTAGTTTAGTCAAAGCCTCTGACTCTTGGTTTCTCATCTTAAAATAAGATTGTTGGGAAGATTTCATGAGGTCACCCATGCAAGACAGTGGTCATAGTGCCCAGTCCATTTTAAGCTGGTGATTTTGCATTCAGGTGGAGACTGCCGGTCACCTGCCAGGAAACCTTGGCAGGTGGTTCCTGTGACAGTGTGGGAGAATCAGGCTCCAAGCCCTTCCAGCTCTGATGTTCCAAGAAGCTACAGGCCCCGATGGCAGCTTCAAAGCATGTTCCCACATATCCTCTCCTAAAAATGTCCAAAAAAAAAAGAGTCAGTCTGCAGGGTTTCCAGGGGAAATGGACGTGTACTCTGCAGTCTTGCCTGGTGATGAGGCACTGTAGATTTAGCCCAAAATGCCCTGTGCCTCGCAGCCTCTGGATGCACGGTGGTTTCTGGAAGGACTCCCCATCTTGCTCTCCTTCCACTGCATCTGAATCAGGTGGGGCTGTTGCCTACTTACAGTATGGCATCCGGCTCCTCCCTGGGCTCTCATCACTTGTTTCTTCAAAGGCTTCCAGAAAAATCTTTCCACATCTCAACTCTGATCAAGTCACTCCCTGCTCTGCAGCCTCTCCCATCTGGGAGTCAAGGTCCTTGCGTCTGCTCCCACCTTTTCAGCTTAGCCTGGGAGTGCCTTCCTCGTGCTCCAGACAGCATGCTCACTCTCTCCCAATTCTGAAAGTCCAGACACACCCAGAGCTTTCTGGATCCCCAACTTCCACTTAGAGTTGCCTCCACTCTTGAAGGCCCAGCATAAGCATCAACTCCTTCAAAAACATCTTGGAATCTAAACTTCCTTCCCACAATTTACCTCTGAACCTTACTGATCCACCCTTTTTTATTTTATTTATTTATTTATTTATTTTGAGATGCAGTTTTGTCTTGTTGCCCAGGTTGGAGTGCAATGGCATGATCTTGGCTCACTGAAGCCTCTGCTTCCCGGGTTCAAGCAATTCTCCAGCCTCCTGAGTAGCTGGGATTGCAGGCGCCCACCACCACACCCGGCGAATTTTTTGTTGTTGTTGTTTTTATTTTTAGTAGAGGCAGGGTTTCTCTATGTTGGCCAGGCTGGTCTCAAACTCCTGACCTCAGGTGATCCACCCGCCTCAGCCTCCTGAAGTGCTGGGATTACAGGCATGAGCCCCTGTGCCCAGCCTTCATTGATTCGTATTTGCAAACCTCAGAGCATTTGTTTCACTTGCCTGGTGTCAGCCTGCGTGTGCAAAGCCGTCCCCTGGGATACCCATCTGTCTTCTCTGCATCTCTTCTCGATCCTGAAATATGCCTCTTGCCTGCAAAGATTCAGTAGACATTTGCTGGATAGAATCAGGTCATTCCCTTTCCCTCTTGTTAGATGATAGGAGCCCTGACTGTAGGAAGTGTGTCTGCTGCTTCTCCTACTTCCCCCAGTGTGTTTCTGGGATGAAGACAGGTGACGAATAAAAGCTAATAATACATAGTTACCACTATCAGGTACCCAAAGGCTTCACATACGCTAGCCCTGGCTATTCAGCCAGCCAGTGGGGTAGGCTGGTTCCCATTTTATGGTTGTGGAGGGTGAGCAGCACCCATTTCTGCTGCTTTCCCCCGATCAAAGAGCCCATGAATGTGGGTTGATTCACCGAGGCAAATCCAGATACACTTGGCCTCACGTCCTGTGTTCTCTCCACTACTCGTCATCGGCACTCACAAGGAAACCAGGCCCCAGCCACTGCCCAGGAGCTCTGATGGGTGCTGAGTGGGGCTTTGCCAGCAAGATACACAGGACCCATGTCGACTTGGTCCAAAGCTGTGCCCCCACGGTCTGGCCCAGGCTTGGTGCAGAGTAGGTCGTTAATAAATATTTTAAAATGTGCAAATAAGTAGCAGAGAGCTCAAGCAGGGATGAGCAAGAACAGCGAGTTAGCATGAAGAATGAAATGAAAACCCCATGAGTCTGAACTGCAGATGTTTTAATATGAATGGCCCTCAATGGGAAGCACTGACTCATCACAGAAGTACAAAAAAAAAAAAAAAAAAAAAATCTGGGCAATGCCGAGGCAGGAAAAACCATTTAGCGTGAAATAGGAAGGGAGGAGGAACTAGCAGCAGGCATGGCACAGAAATGAAGGAAGGAGTGAAATTATAGGAAACCCAAGTGCGTTATCCTGAAGGAGCGCGTGGACAATTTCAGAAATGAGCAAGGCACTTCCATTCTGGATATTTACGGAAGAGGCAGGGACGTCTCTCCCAGGCAGAGCGTCTGGAACAAGGCTGAGGGACCCTGTGGAGAGAGAAGATATCTGGCTCCACCCTTTGGCCTCTGTGACCCTCGATTTCATGAGGGTGCCCAGAGCCAGCAACTGCTGTAGCCGCAAACCCTTACACTAATTCCACAATAAGACGGAGATAATTGCCACAAACACGCCTGTACCTGTCACTCTCCGCCGTGCTCAGGTGTTCCTGAGGCTCTCTCTTGTCATTAAAGACAGCTTAGCGTCCAGTTGCTCGGAAATATACACGGGTCCTGCTGAGCAGAGCAGAGTGGAGCTGCCGGTCCCTGGCCGGCGGGAGACAGCACCTCCCGTCTCACTCCGTATTTCTGCTTGTTTTATCTCCCTACCTGTCTGCCCTTTCCTAGGACAAGCTCCGCGTCCAGGAGTCTATGTCTTGATTAATGGCATTTTACCTGGACCCCTCTTCTGTGGTTGTTTTCTTGATACTAGAAGTGTGTGTGTGAGATTGTGTATAAGTGTGTGGCTGTGTGTATGTGAGTGTGGGCAAGTGTGCTTGTGTGCATGTGTGTGTGTTTGTGAGTGTACGTGTGAGAACGGGTGTGCATGTGTGTGTGTGCATGTGAGAGTATGTAAATGTAAGTGTGTGTGAGAATGTATGTGTGAGTGCCTGTGAATGTGAGTGAAAATGTGTGATTATGTGTGTGTATATGTGTGTGTGGGGGGGTGTCTGTGAGTGTGTGAGTATATGAGTATATGTGTGTGTGATTTTGAGTGTGTGAATGCGTGCAAGTGTGGGTGTGTGTGTCTGAGTGTGTGTGAGACAGCGTGTGTGCATCTGAGTATGTAAATGTGTGTGTGTATGTGTGAGTATGTGAATGTGAGTGAAAATGTGATTGTGTATATACGTGTGTGGGGGTGTCTATGAATGTGTGAGAGTATGTGAGTGTGGATGTGTGTGAATGTGTGTGTGAATGTGTGTGTGAATGTGAGAGCATGTGAGTGTATATGTGTGCGTGTATGNTTGATACTAGAAGTGTGTGTGTGAGATTGTGTATAAGTGTGTGGCTGTGTGTATGTGAGTGTGGGCAAGTGTGCTTGTGTGCATGTGTGTGTGTTTGTGAGTGTACGTGTGAGAACGGGTGTGCATGTGTGTGTGTGCATGTGAGAGTATGTAAATGTAAGTGTGTGTGAGAATGTATGTGTGAGTGCCTGTGAATGTGAGTGAAAATGTGTGATTATGTGTGTGTATATGTGTGTGTGGGGGGGTGTCTGTGAGTGTGTGAGTATATGAGTATATGTGTGTGTGATTTTGAGTGTGTGAATGCGTGCAAGTGTGGGTGTGTGTGTCTGAGTGTGTGTGAGACAGCGTGTGTGCATCTGAGTATGTAAATGTGTGTGTGTATGTGTGAGTATGTGAATGTGAGTGAAAATGTGATTGTGTATATACGTGTGTGGGGGGTGTCTATGAATGTGTGAGAGTATGTGAGTGTGGATGTGTGTGAATGTGTGTGTGAATGTGTGTGTGAATGTGAGAGCATGTGAGTGTATATGTGTGCGTGTATGTGTGTGAATATGAGTGAAAAATGTGTGAGCGTGTGTATATGTGTGTGTGAGTGTGTGGGGGTGGCTGAGTCTGTGAGTGTGTAACAGTCTGTGAGTGTGTGACAGTAGGTGAGTGTATGTGTGAATGTGTGTGTGAATGTCAAAGTATGTATTCGTGTCAATGTGTGTGAATGTAAGAGTATGTAAGTGCGTGTGTGTGTGTGTGAATGTGAGTGTGTGCATACATGCACATGAGAACAGTCCAGGAAATTAATCCCTGGATGAGAGATTCTAGGGCACCACTTGCAGAAGGCATTCTGCTCAGAGAGTGGCCTCCATTTTTCCGGGAAAGGACCTGTTCCGCTATCAGAAGCACCAGTTACGGCTGTGGCTGCCCCGTCCTTTGGTGAACGTACAACAACGCTTCTTGGCATGAGATGCAGACAGGCCCACACTTTGGGAAAGTGGCCAGAACCCCAGATGTATGTATTTCTTTCCTCGCTAATAAGAAACCGGACGTCTAACCATGATGTCATAAGAATGATTGTTTAGAGGCCTGGAATGAGACCATCTAATTACCAGTCCAACCTGACTCACTGGTCCTTTCAAATCCAAAAGTGTTTCTTAAAATAAACGCCGAAAATGACTTCATTCAGGGAAAGGCAGGTTGTGGCCATTTAATTAAGGCTACAGATTAATGAATGAATAAAATATACTCTGGCTGAATTGTGGGATTATTTTCCAATTTTTTCCTGGAAAGTAGTATTCCACTGATCGAACCTGGAATGTGGGATTTTGTCCTAAGCAAAAGATGGTTTTGCGAGTGCAGAAGGACAAAAGGAAACCAAAGATCTCTCATTGACACCAGGGCAAGGAAGGGCAGGCACCCACCCTCACCTGTCAGTTGAGGCCTGGGGTCCGGGTGCCTGCTCCCATGCCACAGGGAGGCGTTCTGTAAACTACACCTGTGCTGAGAGCCTAATCCACACCAAGCCTTAGATCAGATGCCTCCATATTCCATTTCATTCATTTCTCACATCATATTTGGAATGGATAGTAACATCCTAGCTTTACTGCTACAGAAATTGAAGTGCAAAAGGACTCATCTAAGCTCACATAGTTCGTGTCAGAGCCAAAATCTGAACTCAGTCATCAGACTCCAAAAGATTCTTCCTCAAATAATGCAGCTTCTGCTCACAGATGCAGAAAAAAAGTGGAGAGAAGGCGATGATGTTAAATCATGTATCAGACCAAGACACTCATGGAGGCCCAGTTTGTGAGAATATCTGAACTGTGCAGGGAACACACAGAGGAATAAGACTCAGCTCTGCCCTCACGTAAGCACCGTCTAATGGGGAACTCAACGGAGACCAATGCATCTGCACGACATTAAAGGGATCATGAAAATTAATAGAATTATGTGTCCTGCAAACAGCAAGGACAGGAACATTCATATCTGACAGTTGCAGGGAAGTTTTCCAAAGGATAAGTTGCTCTTGCTGGCTGGGTTATGAAGGAGAATTGAAATTTGACAGATGGAGGTTTGGAAAGCCCTGTAGAGAGAGATAGAGAGAGAAGCGGGCGGTGTGAGCAGTGTGGGCGGGCGGCGAGAGAGGAGGGCAGATTTGGGCCTGTGTAAGAGCCACATTTATGAGCGACTCAAGCCCACCCCATCCCAGGTGACCTCCAGGGAGTAAAAGTGGGAGGCAGGTCACGCGTGCCAGGATGCTCAGTGACAGATCCAGAGATCTGCAAGCAGGCTGCTCCTTCCCCTGACAGTGAATCCTGAGCACCTATGAGGAGCCAGTGCTGGACCTGACGCAAGGCTCCTTTTCTAGAGAGTCACCTCAAGCGAGGATAGCACAGGGAACGCTGGACACAGGAGGACACCCAGAGGGCCCAGGAAGGCACCTGAGCTGGGAGCTCAAGGCAGGAGAGGAAGTAGGCAGTGAGGGAGAAGGGTGTCTTTCTGGGACAAAGGAGTCGTACCTGCAGAGGCACCTGAGAGAGAAAAGACCACGAGCGGCCAAGGGCAGGCGGCACGCAGAGCTCCGGCAGGAGATGGAGGAGAGGGTGGTGAAGCCGCAGTTCCTGCAGTGTGGCGCGGGCTGGGCAGTGGGAGGTGCCCGACACCATGGGAGCTGCCGAGAGGGCAGCTGCGTGGTCAGATGTTTGTCCCAGAAAGGACCGCCACACAAGGTCTGGAGGAAGGTGGGGAGATCCGCTTCAGGCTGCGATGTTGGCTTAGGCTGGAGGGCAAAGAGCCTGGAGCTGGGGCAGACCCGGGGTTGTCCAGGAGACGACACTGAATTAGTGTCTGGGGTCAGATCCACAGATGGCAGGATCAACGGCTGTAGCTGGCTGGGTGAGGAAGAGAAGGGTGGGAGTGGTGCATGAGCTCTCTGAGGCCCCTGCCATGGCAGCTCCACTCCCAAGTATGGGGCTGGCAGGAGTGTCAGGATGAAGGGAGGATGGTGAGTTGGTTAGTTAAGTTTGAGCTGGTTGAGTTGAGATGTCTGCGTAGAGCCAGGTTCCAACATCACGAGGCAGTTGGCAGATGGCCTGTGAGGTGAGGGGATCCAAGGCTTGGAAACAAAGATTTGGGAGCAGTCACAGCCTGGCTGAGAAACTCACCCCAAAACAACATGTCCCATCCGCCCCAGTCCACCCCAAAACAAGAAGAAAGATGTAGTTAAAGAGATAGAAAAGATCCATGTCATTATCAGATAAGCAACAAATGAAAATTGCATGAGCAGACAGACACTTAAGGATTTCTTGGAAAATAAAACTGATGGAGTAGGATTCCCAGAGAAACTTAATCAGAGAAAAGCAGAACCCCAAAATATGTTTTAAAAAAGGCTATTTTATTTCCCCTAAAGAAAGTTACAGAGAAACTACAAGGGGAGAGACAACCAAGAAAGGATCGAGGGGAAGGAGTGGGAAAGGGCTTGGTGGAGGGCGAGAGCACTGTGCAAATGTCAAGGTGTAAAAGAATATCTGGACTTAAGATTCCCTCCTCCCAGCCTGGTCCCATTGCTTCTGCAAAGCTGCAGAGATAGTTGCAGCCAGGTAGAAGCCCCAGGAAGTTCTTTCCAAATAAAGTAAACTTCCCACCTGGAGAGAACCTTCAGGGTAAAGAGAAGGTTGTGGGGAGGGCAGGAAGCAGGCCAAGTCCAGGCCAGCTCCTGCCCAGCAAGATCACCAGCAGGGAGCACTCCCAAAAGACAGGCAGCCACTGATCGGATGAGGCACAGGCTAAATCCACCAGGATGGACGCTTCTCCGAGTTTCAGGTACAGGAAGGTCCCAAGGTGGGCTCTGTGGCAGAGGAGCAGGGCAGGGTCCTCATGAACCAGCACCCCACCCTGGCTTCTACACCTGGCTACTCAGAGTGTGGGCTGTGGACCAGCAGCCTGACCTCCCCAGGAGTGTGTTAGCTCTGCATGACCTAAGCCCAGCACCCACGTTTCAGCAATATCCCCTATCCTCTCCGAGCCCTGTGCACAGTGAGGATTGGGAGGCATAGCTGATGTGGAGAAGGACCATGGCCCCGGGTGGAGTCAGTTGGAGCAACTCACACTCCCTTAGGGGAAGCAGCTTTATAGAAGGTCTGGTGGAAAAGGATATGAACAAACGTTTGTCAAAAGAAGACATTTATGCAGCCAACAAACATATGAAAGAAAGCTCATCATCACCAGTCATTAGAGAAATGCAAATCAAAACCACAATGAGGTACCATCTCACACCAGTAATAATGGCGATGATTAAAAAATCAGGGAACAACAGATGCTGGAGAGGATGTGAAGAAATAGGAATGCTTTTACACTGTTGGTGGAAGTGTAAGTTAGTTCAACCATTGTGGAAGACAATGTTGTGATTCCTCAAGGATCTAGAACTAGAAATACCATTTGACCCAGAAATCCGATTACTGAGTATATGCCCCAAGGCTTATAAATCCTTCTGCTATAAAGACACATGCACACGTATGTTTATTGCAGCACTATTCANCGGGTGCCTGCTCCCATGCCACAGGGAGGCGTTCTGTAAACTACACCTGTGCTGAGAGCCTAATCCACACCAAGCCTTAGATCAGATGCCTCCATATTCCATTTCATTCATTTCTCACATCATATTTGGAATGGATAGTAACATCCTAGCTTTACTGCTACAGAAATTGAAGTGCAAAAGGACTCATCTAAGCTCACATAGTTCGTGTCAGAGCCAAAATCTGAACTCAGTCATCAGACTCCAAAAGATTCTTCCTCAAATAATGCAGCTTCTGCTCACAGATGCAGAAAAAAAGTGGAGAGAAGGCGATGATGTTAAATCATGTATCAGACCAAGACACTCATGGAGGCCCAGTTTGTGAGAATATCTGAACTGTGCAGGGAACACACAGAGGAATAAGACTCAGCTCTGCCCTCACGTAAGCACCGTCTAATGGGGAACTCAACGGAGACCAATGCATCTGCACGACATTAAAGGGATCATGAAAAATTAATAGAATTATGTGTCCTGCAAACAGCAAGGACAGGAACATTCATATCTGACAGTTGCAGGGAAGTTTTTCCAAAGGATAAGTTGCTCTTGCTGGCTGGGTTATGAAGGAGAATTGAAATTTGACAGATGGAGGTTTGGAAAGCCCTGTAGAGAGAGATAGAGAGAGAAGCGGGCGGTGTGAGCAGTGTGGGCGGGCGGCGAGAGAGGAGGGCAGATTTGGGCCTGTGTAAGAGCCACATTTATGAGCGACTCAAGCCCACCCCATCCCAGGTGACCTCCAGGGAGTAAAAGTGGGAGGCAGGTCACGCGTGCCAGGATGCTCAGTGACAGATCCAGAGATCTGCAAGCAGGCTGCTCCTTCCCCTGACAGTGAATCCTGAGCACCTGTGAGGAGCCAGTGCTGGACCTGATGCAAGGCTCCTTTTCTAGAGAGTCACCTCAAGCGAGGATAGCACAGGGAACGCTGGACACAGGAAGACACCCAGAGGGCCCAGGAAGGCACCTGAGCTGGGAGTTCAAGGCAGGAGAGGAAGTAGGCAGTGAGGGAGAAGGGTGTCTTTCTGGGACAAAGGAGTCGTACCTGCAGAGGCACCTGAGAGAGAAAAGACCACGAGCGGCCAAGGGCAGGCGGCACGCAGAGCTCCGGCAGGAGATGGAGGAGAGGGTGGTGAAGCCGCAGTTCCTGCAGTGTGGCGCGGGCTGGGCAGTGGGAGGTGCCCGACACCATGGGAGCTGCCGAGAGGGCAGCTGCGTGGTCAGATGTTTGTCCCAGAAAGGACCGCCACACAAGGTCTGGAGGAAGGTGGGGAGATCCGCTTCAGGCTGCGATGTTGGCTTAGGCTGGAGGGCAAAGAGCCTGGAGCTGGGGCAGACCCGGGGTTGTCCAGGAGACGACACTGAATTAGTGTCTGGGGTCAGATCCACAGATGGCAGGATCAACGGCTGTAGCTGGCTGGGTGAGGAAGAGAAGGGTGGGAGTGGTGCATGAGCTCTCTGAGGCCCCTGCCATGGCAGCTCCACTCCCAAGTATGGGGCTGGCAGGAGTGTCAGGATGAAGGGAGGATGGTGAGTTGGTTAGTTAAGTTTGAGCTGGTTGAGTTGAGATGTCTGCGTAGAGCCAGGTTCCAACATCACGAGGCAGTTGGCAGATGGCCTGTGAGGTGAGGGGATCCAAGGCTTGGAAACAAAGATTTGGGAGCAGTCACAGCCTGGCTGAGAAACTCACCCCAAAACAACATGTCCCATCCGCCCCAGTCCACCCCAAAACAAGAAGAAAGATGTAGTTAAAGAGATAGAAAAGATCCATGTCATTATCAGATAAGCAACAAATGAAAATTGCATGAGCAGACAGACACTTAAGGATTTCTTGGAAAAATAAAACTGATGGAGTAGGATTCCCAGAGAAACTTAATCAGAGAAAAGCAGAACCCCCAAAATATGTTTTTAAAAAAGGCTATTTTATTTCCCCTAAAGAAAGTTACAGAGAAACTACAAGGGGAGAGACAACCAAGAAAGGATCGAGGGGGAAGGAGTGGGAAAGGGCTTGGTGGAGGGCGAGAGCACTGTGCAAATGTCAAGGTGTAAAAGAATATCTGGACTTAAGATTCCCTCCTCCCAGCCTGGTCCCATTGCTTCTGCAAAGCTGCAGAGATAGTTGCAGCCAGGTAGAAGCCCCAGGAAGTTCTTTCCAAATAAAGTAAACTTCCCACCTGGAGAGAACCTTCAGGGTAAAGAGAAGGTTGTGGGGGAGGGCAGGAAGCAGGCCAAGTCCAGGCCAGCTCCTGCCCAGCAAGATCACCAGCAGGGAGCACTCCCAAAAGACAGGCAGCCACTGATCGGATGAGGCACAGGCTAAATCCACCAGGATGGACGCTTCTCCGAGTTTCAGGTACAGGAAGGTCCCAAGGTGGGCTCTGTGGCAGAGGAGCAGGGCAGGGTCCTCATGAACCAGCACCCCCACCCTGGCTTCTACACCTGGCTACTCAGAGTGTGGGCTGTGGACCAGCAGCCTGACCTCCCCCAGGAGTGTGTTAGCTCTGCATGACCTAAGCCCAGCACCCACGTTTCAGCAATATCCCCTATCCTCTCCGAGCCCTGTGCACAGTGAGGATTGGGAGGCATAGCTGATGTGGAGAAGGACCATGGCCCCGGGTGGAGTCAGTTGGAGCAACTCACACTCCCTTAGGGGAAGCAGCTTTATAGAAGGTCTGGTGGAAAAGGATATGAACAAACGTTTGTCAAAAGAAGACATTTATGCAGCCAACAAACATATGAAAGAAAGCTCATCATCACCAGTCATTAGAGAAATGCAAATCAAAACCACAATGAGGTACCATCTCACACCAGTAATAATGGCGATGATTAAAAAATCAGGGAACAACAGATGCTGGAGAGGATGTGAAGAAATAGGAATGCTTTTACACTGTTGGTGGAAGTGTAAGTTAGTTCAACCATTGTGGAAGACAATGTTGTGATTCCTCAAGGATCTAGAACTAGAAATACCATTTGACCCAGAAATCCCATTACTGAGTATATGCCCAAAGGATTATAAATCATTCTGCTATAAAGACACATGCACACGTATGTTTATTGCAGCACTATTCACAATAGCAAGGACTTGGAACCAACCCAAATGTCCATCAATGATAGACTGGATAAAGAAAATGTGGCACATATACACCGTGGAATACTATGCAGCCATAAAAAAGGTGAGTTCGTGTCCTTTGTAGGGACCTGGGTGAAACTGGAAACCATCATTCTCAGCAAACTAACACAGGAACAGAAAACCAAACACTGCTTGTTCTCTCTCATAAGTGGGAGCTGAACAATGAGAACAAATGGACACAGGGAGGGAACATCACACACTGGGGCCTGTCAGGGAGTGGAGGACCAGGGGAGGGATAGCATTAGGAGAAATACCTAATGCAGATGTCAGGCTGATGGGTGCAGCAAACCACCATGGCACGTGTATACCTATGTAACAAACCTGCATGTTCTGCATATGTACCCCAGAACTTAAAGTATAATAATAAAAAAATAATTTGTATTATTTGCTTAAATGGTATGTAATTTTATATTGAGATACACAAAAAGACATAAATACAAAATATAGAATATTTGAGTCACACAATAAACTTGACATTTTTTTCTTAAAAAGGCGAAGAAGGTCTGGGGATCCCATGTCCAGAGCTAAAACCCCAGTTCTCCTTTCACAGGTCATGTGAATACAGGAAAGCCTCGTAACCCTTCAAAAGGCTGGAGAAGTTGAGATGATGATGCTACTTTCCTCAGAGGTTGATTGGAGAACTGAGTGAGGCAGCAGCCTGGTGGCCAGGCTAGCTAGGGCTACATGTGCCTTATCAATGGTCACCAGCCATAGACAGCACCCACCTGCCCCATCACTGCATGCCCAAGCCTTCCTGGAAACACAAATCCACTGGCTCCGGACACTGGCTTTGGAATAAGCCCTCACATGTGAACGGCACTGCCAGATCTCTCTGTGTTCATTCTCACACTCCCTGCAGACCCCCTGAACACCCCCATGGTTTCTCAGGAAGGAGATGAGATTGTTTATAAGAACATGCACACGCACATTTTCAATCAGCTTGGATTCTTAGCATGTGGGTTTGCAGGTTTTACAAAAGTCTGCCTCTGAACTTGGAAGAGCACCTGCGCAGCTCACAATGGCTTGTGCAGGGGCTGGGGTGACCCTGTGCTTACTTAGAACATCAAGACATGAGGGTCTTTGGAGGTAGCCACCCCGGGAGTCAATCACACTGACTGTAACACTCTACAGACTCCTCCGAAACAGGAAAGCAGGGAAAGCTCCAGGATCATGACATGAGGCCTGTGTAAGCTTGATACCCAAACTCGTGTCTCAGAAGCATCTTGAAAGCAATGGCTTAGTCTGGTTCCTCATAGTGTCCTGATGCCTAAGGAATGGTTTATAGGTGGAAAATGCTCAGTAAATGCTTGCTAAATGAAAGTATAAAAGAGAAGAAAAAGCTATCCACTATTTATAAAGCCACATACATGCACACACACAGCGATTTCCCGGGTGGAAGAGCCCCTTCCCGTGGCTCTGTAGGAGTTATTCGTTCAGATTCTTAGAATGTGGAATTATCATCCTTTGGCTGAAAGCACAGATAGATTTCTCCCCACAACAGCTGTAATAACAATCAAGTGGACCAACATGAAGTGACCTACCCAGCCCGCATCGGCAAGTCTGGGAGGGCTTTGGACAAGGACGCATGTTGTCTTCCTACATTCTGTAGACAGAGACAGTATTAGGCAAGGTCGTCTAACACTTATGCTTCAGTGATTGTCAGAGTTCAGATTTTCCTCCACTGTTTAACACACACGTGAAGATACAGTGAGATGAAACCCTTTCATTTTAAAATAATATAACATGGACACCCGCCGTGTTACTGTATTCTGTGTTGAAATACAGCAAATCTTGGTTGGGAACTTTCTATTTTTCCAAGACAGGGGAATAGCCAATTTACTCATTCTGCATGAAGTTTTATCAACTACAAAGGAGAAAAGAATAAAACATCTATGTGTCTCTAACATCCCAGAACGCCAGAGCTGGGAGGGACATTAATGATTACAGAGTCCAAAAATGTTTAATGTGCTCAAGAGACTGCTATAAAATGGTGATAAATTAAGCTTGAAACAATGAAAAATATTAGCTTGTAAGAAAGTAGACACTTTGTCATCCTACATTCTGTAGACAGAGGCAGCATTAGGCATCGGTGTGTCCGAGCAAGTGTGGGAGGAAGTGAGTGGGTGGTGAGAATTCTGTCCATTACTTTTCTTTTTCTCCCATTGGAAGGAAATGCCATTGCCAGGTTGTGAAAGGCAGAAGCTCCCCCAGACTGGCATAGCAAGAGTGTCCCTCAGAAGCCAGACTGAGCATTGTTGACCTGGCTCAAAGCCCTCACCACAGAGTAGGAAACAGCTGGAGAGAGGGAGATCCCCTGTGCAAATGCCCAAAGATGGGGTTCAGGAAGCAGAATTCCCTTTTCCTTCTTGCCCCTAGTCAGTTCTTTCTTCCTGAGTCCCAGTTGTGTTTAAGGCCATCTCCCGGGACCCACAGGGTATATGGAAATCAGAGGAACTGCTGTGTTCCAGGTGGGCACACTTTCCATTTTGCTGACTGATGTGTGTGGCTCCCCGAAAATGACTACACTAATTCGATCCCACTGGTAGTATTTGAGAGTCCATTTTCACACACCTTTTCCAATAATGGAGAAAGTTTGAATTTCTCATTTTGATGGGTGAAAATGTGTACACATTTGAGGTCTTAAGTTTGCACATTCTTGATGATGAGGAAGGATGAGATTGTTTATAAGTACATGCACACACACACATGCACACACACATGCACACACAGAAATGCACATACACGTGCACACACATGCAGACACACTTGTGCACACACATGCACACATATGCACATGCACACACACAATGCACACATATGCACACACATACACACAATGCACACACATGCACACACATACACATACAATGCACACACATGCACACACGTACACACACATACACATACACACAATGCACACACATACACATACACACAATGCACACACATGCACACACGTGTACACACATACACACAATGCACACACATGCACACACACATGCATGCACATGCACACACATGTGCACATTTTTAATCAGTCTGGATTCTTAGCATGTGTGTTTGCATGCCTTTTCTAAAACTCTGCCTCTGAACTTGGAGGAGCACCGGCACAGCTCACAATGGCCTGTGCAGGGGCTGGGGTGACCCTGTCCTTAGTTAGAACATCAAGACATGAGGGTCTTTTGAAGCAGCCACCCCTGGGAGTCAATCACACTGACTGTAACACTCTATAGACTCCTTAGAAACAGGAAAGCAGGGAAAGCTCCAGGATCACGACATGAGGCCTGTGTAAGCTTTATACCCAAACCGGAAAAGGCCAAAACTCAACAAATAAATGAAGAGAAAGAAATAAAATAAATTGCTTTGGGAAGTATGGCCACAGATTCAGTGCTTTTTCTATCAAACTACCAATAACATTATTCACAGAATTCAAAAAACGATTTAAAAATTCATATGGAACCAAAAAAAGAGCCCAAGTGGTCAAGGCAATCCTAAGCAAAAAGAACAAAGTGGGAGGCATCACGTTACCCAACTTCAAAGTCTACCACAAGTCTACAGTAACCAAAACAGCATGGTACTGGTACAAAAACAGACACATAGACCAATGGAACAGAGTACAGGGCCCTCAACTAAAGCCACACACCTATGACCATCTGATCTTTGACAAAGCTGACAAAAACAAGGAATGGAGGAAGAACTCCCTATTCAATAAATGGGGTGGGATAACTGGCTGGCCATAAGTGGAAGACTGAAACTGGATCCCTTCCCTAAACTACGTACAAATATCAACTCAAGATAGATTAAAGACTTAAATGTAAAACACAAAACTATAAAAACCATGAAGGATAGACTAGAAAATACCCTTCTAGACATAGGACCTAGCAACAATTTCATGATAAAGACATCAAGAGCAATTGCAACAAAAAACAAAAATTGACAAATGGGACTTAATTAAATGTAAGGGCTTCTGCACAGCAAAAGACACTATCATCCCAGTAAACAGACAACCTACAGAACGGGGAGAAAATATTTGCAAACTATGTGCCTATATCCAGAATCTATAAGAAACTAACAAATAAATAAGCAAAATCAAACAACCCCATTAAAAGTGGGCCAAAAACATTAACACTTTTCCAAAGAAGACATACACATGTGGCTAACAACCATGAAAAGATGCTCAACATCACTGACCATTAGAGAAATGAAAATCAAAACCACGATGAGATACCATGGCACACGAGTCAGCTTGGCTATTATTAAAAAGTCAAAAAATAACAGATGCTGGTGAGGTTCCAGAGAAAATGAGATTATTATACCTGTTGGTGGGAATGTAAATAAATTCAGCTATTATGATAAGCAGTGTGATGATTCCTCAAAGAACTTATAACTATCATTCCACACAGCAATCCCATTATTGGGTTTATACCCAAAGGAATATAAATCATTCTATTATAAAGACACATACATGTGTATGTTCATTGCAGCACTATTCACAATAGCAAAGACATGGAATCAACCCAAACGTTATCAATGGTAGAGTAGGTAAAGAAAATACGGGACCAGGTGCAGTGGCTCACGCCTGTAATCCCAACACTTTGGGAGGCCGAGCCAGGTGGATGACCTGAAGTCATGAGTTCGAGACGAGCCTGGCCAACATGGTGAAACCCCGTCTCTATTAAAAATACAAAAATTAGCCAGCTGTGGTGATGCACGTCTGTAATCTCAGCTACTCAGGAGGCTGAGGCAGGAGAATTGCTTGAACCCACGGGGCAGAGGTTTCAGTGAGCCGAGATCATGCCACTGCACTCCAGCCTGGGTGAATGAGCGAGACTCTGTCTCAAAGAAGGAAGGAAGGAAGGAAGGAAGGAAGGAAGGAAGGAAGGAAGGAAGGAAGGAAAAGGGAAGGGAAGGGAAGGGAAGCAAAGGGAAGGGAGGAGAGGAGAGGAGAGGAGAAGAGAAGAGAAGAGAAGGGAAGAAAAGAAAAGAAAAGAAAAGAAAAGAAAAGAAAAGAAAAGAAAAGAAAAGAAAAGGTACCTATACACCATGGAGTACTATGCAGCCATAAAAAAAGAATGAGAGGGTAGGCCGGGCGTGGTGGCTCAAGCCTGTAATCCCAGCACTTTGGGAGGCCGAGACGGGTGGATCACGAGGTCAGGAGATCGAGACCATCCTGGCTAACCCGGTGAAACCCCATCTCTACTAAAAAACACAAAAAACTAGCCGGGCGAAGTGGCGGATGCCTGTAGTCCCAGCTACTCAGGAGGCTGAGGCAGGAGAATGGCATAAACCCGGGAGGAGGAGCTTGCAGTGAGCTGAGATCCGGCCACTGCACTCCAGCCTGGGAGACAGAGCGAGACTCCATCTCAAAAAAAAAAAAAAAAAAAAAAAGGAATGAGAGCATATCCTTTGCAGGAACATGAATGAAGCTGGAGGTCATTATCCTAAGAAAACTAAAACAGGAACAGAAAACCAAATATTACATGTCCTCACTTACAATTGCAAACTAAACATTGAGTCCATATGGATACAAACAAGGGAACAACAGATACTTGAAGATGGAGGGAGAGAAAAGGGTACTATGCTTGTCACGAGGGTGACAAAATAATTTGCTCACCACCAAACCCATGTGACATACAATTTACCTATGTAACAAACCTGCACATGTACCCCTGAACCTAAAATAAAAGTTCCAAAGGAAAAGAAATAAAATCATCTCACTGATGATCATCAATACAGAACCTCTCCCTAGATCCCTGTCTTCATGTGACTTTGCAGCTCTCACACCAAGCTGGGGGCCAGGGAGGGGACCGTGAGCATCCTACCCTCTACACCTGGGCTGGCTGGGGCTTCCTAGAAGGTTACAGCCGGGCAGAAGTGGCAGGTGCCCTGCATGCTTCTGCTGCCCTCTTGAACCCTCAGCTCCACCGTATGGGACACAACATGGAGGAGAGTCTAGTTGTCCCAGCTCAGGCCCCGACGTGGGAGAACGCTCGCATGGTCTCAGGGCAGCCTCTGAGACCAACACCTCCCTCCAGCACATGAGCAAGCTGGATCGGAATTTGCTGAGTCCTGCCTGTGTCAACAGACCCTCCCCACCAATATCCAGCAGGACTGTTGACCTGTGAGCAATGATAAAGCATTGTTAGGTCTTGGGGAGTCTTGTGCATCATGCAGCAACAACTAACAGAAACCCAAGCACTGTGTAAAATGGAAACCGTGATACACAGCTACCCAGCAGCCTTCATCCCAGAAACCCTCCCAGGCACCAGTCCAGGACCTCTGGCCTCACCGTCCCTTCTTCCAGTCTCTGCTGGAGCATCAGCTGTGATGGGCTNAGCCTCTGAGACCAACACCTCCCTCCAGCACATGAGCAAGCTGGATCGGAATTTGCTGAGTCCTGCCTGTGTCAACAGACCCTCCCCACCAATATCCAGCAGGACTGTTGACCTGTGAGCAATGATAAAGCATTGTTAGGTCTTGGGGAGTCTTGTGCATCATGCAGCAACAACTAACAGAAACCCAAGCACTGTGTAAAATGGAAACCGTGATACACAGCTACCCAGCAGCCTTCATCCCAGAAACCCTCCCAGGCACCAGTCCAGGACCTCTGGCCTCACCGTCCCTTCTTCCAGTCTCTGCTGGAGCATCAGCTGTGATGGGCTTGACCAAACTCTCCAGGCTGAGCACAACCCAACACCTGCACTGCTGTGTCCCATCTTCTGTAAGGGCTTTGCTGGTGTCTGGAGACACAGTATCATAGGGGGCTGTGTCCAGCGCCCAGGAATGTGTGGTAGACTGTGGAGGCCAGGGGTGTGAATACCTGGTGTGGTGATACTGTCCCTGTGAAAGGTGATTTAACTCTTCTCCTTCTTCCCAAAGACACACTTCACATATTTTGCTGTTCAGCACCCATCTCTGCAACTGTACTTTGCCAGGTACTTATTCATTTTTCCTTCAAACTTTGTAGTCACTCTTAAGCTCTTGACTCTGGGCTGGGCCACGTGAGCAAGGTAGTGCTGTGCTGGTTCCGAGCTGGGTCTCAGGGGCTGCGTGAATCCACTGTGTGCTTGTGCCCCTGCCATCGCCAGGAGAAGCACATACGCCTGCTGGTCAATAGCCCATGGAGGGTGGGAGAGCAGACCCAGGGCTGGGCACAGTGAGGAGGCAAGGCCAGTGGGACATCCAGCCACAGCACCGCCATGCACTGAAGCCAGCCAGGCCAGTTGACTCCCAGCCAAGCAAAGACGGGCGGAACACATTCCCGCTCTTGTGTGATGCTGGCTATTTATGTTGGATTTCCCTCCTTCCACCCTCACTCCCCTGAGCCCTCGCTCCTGCTGTTTGGGGCTACATTCCTCTTAAAGGAGTAGTGGCTAACCCTTGTTTTCAATCTCTCATTTCTGGGGAATCCAGGGGCCAAAATACTTAGTATCAGGAGGGGCTCAGGGAAACAGCCTCACAGGATGGGGATTCGAACCTGTTGGTAGTGGCAGGAGGATAGTCCCTGGCATCGGTGGAATCACATATATGAAAGATTTTCCTCCTCCACAAATTATAATTAATCACTGCTCCAAAGTATCACAACCATGAATAAGGTTACAGGAATTGCAATGGAAGCACTGAAAAAATATCTCTCTTGAAAGCTGTCACACCTTGGGCAGTTCTGAGAGCTTTCGGCTCCTGCAGCCACAGGGCAGACTGGGCTGAAAATCAAAGCCAGGATCTAATAAGAGCAGCACTGATGCAAAGGTGACCTGATGCATAGCCTTCGAAGGCCGCTGTGGCAAAGTACAGGCCCCAATGAAAGGCATGGGACCCTGAGACCTGCCATGGGAACATTTATGGATGGACCCAAGAACCTGAAACTTCAGGAACTCCTGAACCCTTAGGATTAGCAATGGAAGCCCTTTCCCTTTGGCTAGAGAATGTGCAATGACCTCACCTGAAGCAAATGTCTCAGGTGGCTCTGTGCCTCTTCTGCTGCTCCCCGCCGGCCCCTCAACGCCTCTAGGCCAACGACCGGGTCACAGCCTCAGGCCAGCCTAGGAAGAGAAGTCCAGACCCTGCCCTGGCAGGAGCTAGCTGGCATGGTGTGGGGCTCGGGGGGCCGAAGGCAAGGTCGGGGAAGAAGAACATGTGGACATTGGGGCGCTCACCTATGACTTGGAATCTTTGCAAGGGCAGGGGCCTTTGCAGCTGGTCCTGCCAGTCCGTTGAAGCTGCTTTTTGAAGCCTGGAAGAGTGACGGACAATAGGCATGAGTGGAGATGGCAGAATGCCCTTGTTAACACACAGGTCTGGGCTGGAGGGTAAGGCAGGTGTGGATGGGAGGTGGATTTATTCTGAGATCCATGGGGCACCAACTTCTCTAAGGAGAGCAGTAATGTCTGTCCTCGAAAGCCAGGGCTGGCAGTCAGAGGCTCTGCCATGGTGTGGATGGGGACAATGGGACCCAGAGCAGCATAAGCTGGGGAACAATGACCTTTGAATGCAAGGTGGATACAGCCACCATCATGGGTGCCAAGGCCAGCACGGCCATTCATGTATGACCACAGGGACCTCTGGAGCTGGCCAGTGGGTCTCTGGGCTCCTGGGGGTGAGGGAATGAGATCCAGTGAGGACGCTGCCTGCCCTACCTCTATCATAGTTTTCAAAAACGTAAGAGTTACAAACAACTTGGAAGTAGAGTGATGTCAGTTGCCACAGTGAATAATGATGCTCCTACCCTAATATCCAGACCTCAGTCAGTTTACAGTCCCTAGAGCTCATTGTTGAGTTTTCCAAGGGTATGGATGAGGAAGATGTGACGTTAGAAAGAACAGAAAAACAAGAGCCCAGAGTTTCAAAATAGTCTGGGGTTGATGAAGAGCTGCAAGCTGATTAGCGCTAAAAGCAGATGGTGGCTCCGATGCACGTATCAGTTGGAGTGAGTGCTTAACACAGTTAGTGTCCAATCGGTAAAGCTGCCGTAAAAGGTGGGTAGTATTATTACCCTCCTTTTGCAGGGGGTAAGATGGAGACATGGAGAGGTTAGGGTGGGTTGCCCAAGGTCAAAGCACCAGTCTCTACCTCAGTTACTCCTGCCCACCATGCTGTGAAATGGGAGCTGCACAAAGTCAGGGTCTGAAAAAGGTTGGCTGGATGGACGGTGAGGAAGAGGTTTCACTTCGCAGGGGAGAGAGAAAGCCTCGGCCATCATGGCAGACAGTACAAGCTGTCACCAGTGTAGACTGAGTTTGCTGAGGCTTGAAGATGCAGCTCAGGTGTGGCAAACATCGCTGGAGAAGACAAGAGCTGTCCACAGTGACCGGCGGGGAGAACCTGCTCCCCAGCTTCCAGGGACATGGCTAGGCTCTGCTGGAGTCTCGTTGACATTTGGAAATTTCTGGGCCCATTGTGCTGTCTTCTGGAATTTTTGGTGCCATCCAATAATTTAGAGAGCTACGAAGTCATCAAGCCTTACAGAATTTCTGAAGAAAAAGAGGGCGTTTGCAAAATGAGGGCATCACCCCCCTTGCCAAAGAGAAGAGCAAGGAACAAATAGGTTAATTAATTTTTCCTGAGGTCTCACCAAGAGTCAACTGCATAACTGGATAAGAAAATTTCACTCTAATGATTTTATGAAGGAGATACTCTGTGTCCACCTTCACATGTTCCAAGTCACCACGGCACTCCCGCTGCAGCTCGGCCCAGACCTGCATCCACTCCTCACACCAACTATTCCATATTCCCTCAAACATGTGATTTCATTTGATCCACAGAGGGCTGGAGCAGACGGAGGGGAGGAGCTCGTGGAGGGGAGGAGCTCGTGGAGGGGAGGAGCACACAGTTGGGGAATATAGAGGGAAGCTGGGGGAGGTGGAGGAGAGATGGGGGAGGAGCAGGCACTGGTTCTCTGTACTGCATAGGAGTCTGGTCTCCACTGCCCGGTGGCTTCTGGCTGTGGGCTCTCAGGTGCTCAGGTGCCTATGTGGGTGCTGCTGTGCTCACCCCAGCAAGTCACTCGGGAACATGGCCGACTGCCTGCGGGGCCTGCTGCCCAGCTTCAGATGCCTGGGAGGCAGCCACTGAGCCATGAGAAGATGCTTCCTGGACCAGACAAGAAACGGCTGGAGGTGGAGGTGGGGGGCAGTGGAGTTCTGAGATATATGGAAGATAGATTAGGCCCAGGATGCTCCTTGCTCCTTGGCACATGGATCTATTGGGGCTCTCAGAGGCAAGCACAGGTTTCACCCCCCGTGCTGCCAGAAGCTGCACCCGCCTCCTCCTCTCGGCCTGGCCAACTCCAATTCAGCTAGGAGGTCTCCTGTTTCTCGTCACTGCGTCCTGAAGGCTTCCTGTCTGGCGAGGCCCCAGAAGGCTGGTGGAAGCCATTCTCTGTCCCGAGACCGTGGTGAACTCACTTCTGCACAGTGGCTGTCTGTGCTGTAATGTACCCATCTGGCTCTGCTCTCTTGGGTGTAGTGCAGCCTCTATCCTGCTTGCAAAGTACTCTGACGATGCCATCCACGTTTCTGGGGAGGTGCATCCCTCAGTGAGTGTCCCCTGAGTGTAGGGATGTTTGAATGGGTGAGTGAATGACTGCATTGCCAGCCTGCAGCTCAGTACACTGGGTGCATAATAAGCGCCTCTTCCATAAGCGTTTGAGGGACTCAGCTGTGACTCCATTCTTGGCTATGCTTCTTTAGCAAAGGGAGCCCTTCTGTGTCCGCCTCGGCAGTGGCTATGACCTTGTGACCTAGGGCCCCTCTAGCCTCCATGGCGGGCTGAACAAGGGTCCCGAAAGGGGACCTACGTCAGGTCTGAATTCCTGGCCCCTGTAAATGCCACCTTTTGCAGCAAAACGGGCTTTGCAGATGGGATGCCATCGAGGAGCCTGAGCTGGGGAGATCTTCCTGGATTATCTAGATGCATCCTAAGAATAACAACACAAGCATCCTTACAAGAGGGGGCAGAAGGAGAGGTCCCTACAGAAGAAGAGAGGGCAGCATAGCGGCTGAAGCGAGGTGCCACGCTGGGGCTTGAAGGAGGAGGAAGCAGCCGTGGGCCAAGGAACATCAATCCAGAAGCTGGAGAAGCAAGAGACAAATTATCTCCTAAAGCCTCCAACGGGAGTCAGGCCCACCGATGTCTCGATTTCAGCTCATTGACATGGATTTCAGATTTCTGACCTCCAAACCTAGAGGAGTGAGTGTGCGCGGCTTTGAAGTAGTCAGCTTGGGGTATTTGTCATGGCAGCATAGGCGGGTGTCACACACTCCTGCCTGGCCCCCTCTGCTCGTGTGGGAAAAAGTGGCCAGAACATGGGTGCCTCCTCCGGGCCATGGACAGGCACCTGGAGCTGCTCTCCTGCTGGGTGGGTCCTCCCAGCTTCCCAAGCCCTGCTTGTCCTTCTTAAGTCCATGGGCCAAGTCCTTGGCATTGTAAATTAAACTGTAAGGACAGCACTGGTTTCTTCCCTGACTCGGTGGCTGTGACTCACACAAAGCCCAGGGTAGAGGGAGGTGGCCCCTGACCCCAGACCACACGGCCTCGGTGGATGCCACCTTGTCTCTACCATCACTGCCAACAGCAAAAGCTATGTGTTCCTTTAACAACAATGTCACGGTGAGCTTGCTTGTGTGTCTTAGTCATTAACCTTATGACTGTCTTCTCCTTCTTGCCGTTAAACTTTCTATTTACCAGATTATTCTCAATCAATGTCATGACGAGCCCAAATTGACGTAGTTAGATATGCGCACAGATGTGTCCGGGCACTTATTTCTTTTGAATTTGCTGCATGAGCAAAAGGACCACACAGAGCAAGGCTTCTATTTCTCCAGGTTACCAATGTATCCATATTTGCCACCCGCAGAAGGAAAGGTCTTGAAAAGCCACAGTCATCTTCATTTCTATTGGAAGTAATCTGACTGAGTGAGAAGCTGGATTATCTGTCCACATATCTGAGCAGACTGACCCTGCCAGGAACACTGGCTTGGCCCCCCCAGGGCTGCAGCGTGGTGGGAAGGGAGGCCCTCGTGCCTGAGTGATGAGGGTCATGGCAAATTTCACAAAGCAACTGTCCCCTAGAATCACACTGAAGGATCTGGGCTCCTTCCACCGGGTCCCTTACCTCTCCTCCTAGCTGCCAACACGATCTGTCCACTATTAACAGCCCAGCAGATGGTGCATAAAATAGGAAGCCACTTCCAAAACTATGTAAACTCCCCAACTCTGAGAGGCACATAAAGTCTGATTAATCATCTGGAACAGAAGCTTCAACCTCCAGCTCATTGAAAATGTGATTGTTTCTGTCCATGTTTGAATATTTTCTGGAATAGAAAGAACATGCATATCCAGGGGAAGACAGCTTCTGGCTGGGCAAGAATGGAGAGCGATTCCCCTCCGCTGGCCCCTCATGAGGGTTGCCCCTGAATCCTCATTTCTCTCTCACTTCTCTCTTTTTTGTTAACCACCTACAAATGCCCTGGCCAAGCTCAGTGTGTGCCTCGTGGAGAGCACACAGCATATAGTTTAGCGCTTGCCAGTCTCCCGAGGCTGCTGTAATAAATTATCATGAGAAATGTATTTTCTCACAGATTTGGAGGCCAGAAGGCAGTACTCCCTCCGAAGGCTCCAGGGAGAACCCTTCCTGCCTTGCCCGGCATCTGGTGACTTGGCATTCCTGGGCCTGTGGCTGTGCCAGTGCCATGTCAGTCTCTCTTCTGTCTTCAGGCAGCCTTCTTCTCTGTGTCCCACCTCTTCATCTCTCTCTCTCTCTCTCTCTCTCTCTCTCAATTTGCCTGGTAAGGACACATGTCATTGAATTTAGGGCTCACCCTAATCCAGGATGATCTCATCTTGAGATCCTCAACTTCATTACATCCAGAGACGTGACTGCCAGACAAAATCACCTTCACAGACTCTTTGAGGGGCCACTATTCAGCCCCTACAGCATCCAATCTAGTCAGCCTGCTATTGCTGGCCCAGATGCATTTACTTCTTGGAGAAGAAAATTGCCATGAGTGAATATGCATGTCTGTGGGTGAGCATAAGGACTCCCGAGTTGGATTCTGAGAGAGGAGGCACCTGGCTGACTCCTGCAGGGGCTGTGTGTTTCACTCTAGCTCCTGGACGTTGGCCACTACCACCCGGCGTCAGTGTCCTCATGCAGGACTGGGCCGCCTTGAACAACCGAATTTTATTCTCTCAAAGTCCCGGAGGCTGGAAGTCCAAGATCACGGTGTTGGCAGAGGTGGTTTCTTCTGTGAACAGAAGTTATCTGAAAAGGAATTTATTCCAGTAAACAATTTGCAAACATGAGAGACACAACATTCCCTCCCGGAGAACAAAGGGAAGGCTCAGGTTTTATAACAGACCAGGTTCCCCATGAGGTCTGTTTATCCAAATGAAGGATTGAAATCCACTGAGTTCTGATTGGTTGATACAGCTGAGCCCTGATTGGCTGAGGCAGGTGAGCGCTTGTGTGCTCTGGTGTCCCACAGCTGGATAGAAGTGTGGGTTTTCAAGGCCACTCAGAGTACAAGTGTGACCTCTAGTCAGCAAAGTCTGCTTGGCTCTGTTTTAAATTTAGGCCCCATTAGCCACTTGGGATCCATCTTGAAGGACTGGCTCACACTTTGTGCACACTTTGAAGGCCTCTCTCCTGGCCTGGTAGATGCTGTCTTCTCCCTAGGCCTCACTTGAGCATCCCTCTGTGGGTGTCTGTATCCTCATCTCTTCTTCTTAGTTCTCTTGGGTTAGATCCCACTGTAAAACCTCATTTTACCTATTTAATTGCTTCCTTAAAGGCTCTACCTCCATATATGGTCACAATCTGAAGTACTAGGGGTTGAGACTTCAACATATATATTTGAGGGGCCATAATTCAGCCCCAAACATCCTCTGAAGCAATGCTACAATTGTGCATCCTTGCTCCAAATTCACCTAACATGTATGGAGCCCCTGCTGGGGGCCTGCCTTGTGCTGGGGATGGAAGGCGTGGAGCGAGGCATTCAGCCTCACTGGTGGCCTTAGTGGAGCTGCAGTTGAATGATAGAGGCTGAGTGCACCAGCTGTCCCATGACCCTCCCATGGGGGTTCAAGGAAGGGAGGACCATCCTTGAGTGCCAGGTGTAGCCATCTGACCTCAGGAGGAGGCAGGGACACATGCAGTGGTGCCAGCTGGTTGTCTTACAGGCTCTGAGAAGTGCTGCACTGTAGGAAGAAAGAAGTTCCCGGATGTCACCTACTCTTCCCCAGACCCAGACCTTATCTCACAGTCCAGCTGACAGCCTCAACAAGGATGGTTAGATTTAAAAAACAAGGCTGGGCATCGTGGCTCATGCCTGTAATCCCAGCACTTTGGGAGGCCAAGGCGGGCAGATCACAAGGTCAGAAGATCGAGACCATCCTGGCTAACACGGTGAAACCCTGTCTCTACTAAAAATACAAAAATTTAGCTGAGTGCGGTGGCTGGCGCTGTAATCCCAGCTACTCGGGAGGCTGAGGCAGGAGAATCGCTTGAACCTGGAAGGCAGAGGTTGCCGTGAGCTGAGATTGCGCCACTGCACTCCAGCCTGGGTGACAGAGCAAGACTCCATTTCAAAACAAAACAAAAACAAAACAAAACAAACAAACAAAAACAGCACAGGATGCTGATTGAAGTTCAAGTTCAGATTTTTAAAAAGTTGCTACTTTAATAGAATGAGTCTGCATTAGTCAGCTTGGTTGCAATAACACCATAGGCCGATGGCTTTAACAACAGGGGTTGACTTCTCATAGCTCTGGAGACCAGGGAGTCCAAGATCAAAGTGCCGGTAAGGTAGGTTTTACTCTGAGGCCTCCTCTGTTGCTGGCTGGCTGGTGGCTGGCAGCTTGCTGCATGCTCACATGACATTTTCTTTGGGAGAAAATGAGAGCGTCCTCTGGTGCCTTTTCTTATACGGGACACCAATCCTAGTGCACCAGGGCCCCTCTTCATGACCTCATGTAACCTTCTGCACAGGCCATATCTCCAAGTCTGTTCTCACTGGGGGTTAGGGTTTCAACAGATCCATTTTGAAGGAACATAGCATTCAGTGTATAAAGAATCCCAGATATTGTATGGGACAAAATTATACTGAAAACATTCATTGTGTACCTGAAATTCTGACTCTGAAATTAACACATCATCCTGTCTTTTTTCTGGCAGCCCTAACTTAAATGCAACCGTCATTCAAAAGGTCAGGCAGGACCCAGTGGTCAGAGACTCAGGCCTCTTAGGGGTTCCCCAAGTCCCGAATGTGGTGCCCACTCAGCACGCACACCTCCCTGTCCCCTGGCACTGGATGGCTCTCTGAGGAAAACTCCTGTGGACACTGCTGGCTCAGCTTGTGTTGGGCTGGCAAGAATGTCCAGGCCTGGAAGCAGGTGCCTGCAGTGTGAGTCCCTGGCATGAGTCCCAGCTGCATGTTTTGAGAGAATGCACTTTTGAGGGTCTGTAGAGGGTTGCAGATATTATATGTGGATCTACCGACACAAACATCTGGTCTACCACAAACACCTGCGGATGGAAAGCCCCCTCACCCTGCGCAGACCCCTCCTGCAGAAAAGGTTGAATGCACCGGCGTACCCAGCAGGCTGACACAGGGATGGATCGTCTTAGCAGCCTTTCCTCTAAATTCCAAAATTAGTTTTAGTCATAACCGTGTTACAATCTTGACCCATTGTTTAAGTTCTAAAATAATTAACAATTTTCGAAGAATAAATTTCCAAGATATCAGAACTCAGTGAAATACTTCATGTGTCAGATGGAATTTGCATGTGCCAAATAAAAATATTACACCACAAAGTTTGCAGACTAGTTCTCTGTTTCGGATTTTAAATGTGGGTAAAAACTTCAAGTGGCCACACAGAACCCCGGAGCTGCCATGTTCCAGGGCCTTCTCTGTGCAGTCCCCGTGCCACGGCTGCTCACTGCAAATCAGCTCCTTGGACATAAGCGAGTGCGGTGACACAGAGCAAGGCCACCAATGATCTCTAAGGTGATGCTGCAGTCCCATATGCATGTGACCTTTTCCTTAAAATCAACCCATATGGCTGAGCCCACCTGCGCTGGGGCCCACTGCGTAACCAGAGTTTTTAAAAAATCAAATTCCATGTAGAAAATAATGCTTGTTAAAGGTTGAATAATACAAATAAGTTAATTTGAAATTGTATTAGTCAAGGTTCTCCAAAGAAACAGAGCTAATAGGATAAACGTGTGTATGTGTATACACACACCTCTCTCTGTAGATTTATACATAGAGAGAGAGCTGGGGGAGAGAGAGAGAAAGGATGGGGAGAGGTTTATTATAAAGAAGTGGCAGCCAGGTGCAGTGACTCACACCTGTAATCCCAGAACTTTGGGAGACCAAGGCAGGCAGATCACCTGAGGTCAGGAGTTTGACACCAGCCTGGCCAGCATGGCAAAACCCTGTCTCTACTAAAAAGACAAAAATTAGCCCGGCATGGTGGTGCACACCTGTAGTCCCAGCTACTTGGGAGGCTGAGGCAGGAGAATCACTGGAACCCGGGAGGCAGAGGTTGCAGTAGCCGAGATCGCACCACTGCACTCCAGCCTGGGCAACAGAGTGAGACTCCATCTCAAAAAAAAAAAAAAATTATAAAATAAATTTTAAGAAATAAAGAAGTGGCTCATGGGATTATGAAAACTGAGAAGTCCCATGATCCTCCATGGCAAGCTGGAGACCCCGGAGAGCTGAGAGTGTAACTTCCAGCCTGAGTCTGAAGGCCTGAGAACCAGAAGAGCTGGCAGTGCAAACCCCAGTTCCCCAGGCAGGAGAAGACCAAGTTCCTGCTCTTGCTGGCAGAAGGAGACAAAAGAGGGGTGAATTCCTACTTCCTCAGCCTTTGTTCTTCTCAGAACTTCAGGAGATTGGAAGATGTCTGCCCACCGTGGGGAGGGCGTCTATCTCACTGAACCCACCCATTCACATGCAAATCTCCCCCCAAAACACCACCACAGAGACATCTAGAAGGAACATTTAATCTGGGCATCCAGTCAGGTTGACACGTGAAATTAACTAATACTGCGGTACATGTCTATCGACATACATTTGTATATTTGCACACGCATGAGTGTCCATGCACGTGTCTGCGTATGTGACTATATGTGTGTGATTAAAACTCAGTGGTAAATAGAGAAATTGCTTAGAATGTAGACCGAGAAAGGTTTTTTTCACAGGTGAGGGATATTTTATTACTAGAAGTATTCAAAATTGGCAATGAAAAGTGACAATAAAAAGCCTGCTGGCTTTTCCTGGGTTTTATACTGGATGTTAAATTCTCTGCAGACAATATTCTCATTTAACATCTATACTGAAAGCTGCTGTTCCCACAACCCTGGCCTTGGGGTGACACCCCTTTCCTACCTGTCCCTGAGCAAGTCTCCAGATCTTTTGGGTCTTGAGTTGGGAGAGTCACAGATGTTCAAGATGACAAAGAAAGCTAACTCTTCCAATCAGCCTAGGCTCCAGCCCCGCCTCAGTCATGGTCTCAGCATGCCGGGGTGTTCCCTGGCCATGTGCCAGTTGTTATCCTTAGATTATGAACTGATTCATGTTCCACCGTTTGGGGCAAGTGTGACTATCCCTATTTTACAGATGAAGAAACCAAGGCTCAGAGGAAAGGAGGTGACTTGGAAAGTCAAACAGCTGCCAAGCAGTAGAGCCACACTCAGTGCCCAGACCTGCTGCCTCTGAGGTCTCCGGTTCTCGTCTACATCAGTGGGATGCCCCTCCCCTATGGCCTAGCATGGCATCTCCTCTTAGAGGCAACATCTGTGAGATTGTCTGAGGTGTTACTGTTCTCTCTGCAAAGTTAAAGGTTTCTTTGGGGTCTAGGGAGGATGGAGGTGGGTGCTGACTCTCTGGGGCTGAGAGCTGACCAGCCTTGCCAGCCACTGCTGCACTTCCCAACTCTGCTGGTACTGGGGCTGGGGCTGGGGCTGGGGCTGCAGTGCCATGAAGCAAGGTGAAGGGTCGTGGAAGGCAGGGGCAGCCTGAGCTGCAGGCATGGCTGGGCCTGTTGGGGGGACATCCCTGGACCACCCATCTTGCCTGATCATATCACCCTGGAAGTCCAGATCTGTCAGAAGTGTCTGGCTGAGTCCCCAGTCAGATTGGTGACAATAGGCCACCCTGTTCCCTAAAGTAACTTGGCCAGAGAGTGATGGCTGGGGCAAGACCCCAAACCCAGAGCTGAGACTCATTGGAAAGGAGGCTGAGACCAGATTCCGAAAGTCCCCATGGCCAAACAAAGGAGCCTGTCCTGCATCACGTGGTGCTGGGACCCTATCTATCACAGCCAGACAGTAGAGGAGATGCTTATCCCAGCAATTCCAGAGCTGGGAGGCACTTGAGACCTCATCTCCAGTGTCTGGAGCAGGGTGGACGTGGAATCTGATTTCAGGGCAGCCATCAGGACTTCTAGGGACCACAGGTCTACCTCACATGCAGGCAAGAGCAGACTCCACAACTGAAGCCTGTGATCAGACATTCACCCAACCAGCACTACATGTCCTAGGACAGGCCCCATTCCCCTCGGGGATGAGCCGTGAGCAGGACGTGGGTTCTCCTTGAACATGGTCGCTCTGCAGAGCAAGAGGCCCCCACACTCAGGACTCAGTTGCTGCTCTTCCTCCCACTAAATGAACGAGTGGGGAGTGGGGTGGAGGAGGCCCTGAGGGGTAAGCAACTGATTTCCCTTCATCTGGAAAGAAACAGGACTTAGAAGCACTTGGCTTTGAAAGAAGGTCAAGTTGAGCAGTGACCCACAAGCCCAGGCCCTCACTAAAGAGAAGCCTCAGCCAGTTTGTTTAGTATTCCGTGGGTAGGACAAGTCATTGTCTACCTTATTCTTTCCACTTGCTCATTATTTGGGAAGCAGAGGAGAATTTGTGTCTCTTGACCACAGGCACAAGTTACAGCTCCTGTACCCCTGGTGCTCCGGGTACTCTCTCGGGAGAGTTCCCCACCTCATCCGAGTCTAGGGCTGTCCAGTGAACGAAGGACTCCAGTTACATTGGAATTTCACATAAACACATTTTTTTAAGTGTACGTTTGACCTAGAGGCATTCAAGGAATTCTGTCTTTGTGTTTGCCGACTCCCTAGGACTTCTCTTCTGGCAGAGGAAGTGGGAGGGGCCTGGGCAGAGAGAAGAGTCCCTGTGAAACCAAGAATGACTTCTTCTTGCTAAGCCACACTTACAAACTAGACCAGGAGGCCAGGGATAAGTGTGAGTCTCACATAACCCAAACACACATCCTGTGCAACTCCATCTTCTGTCAACAAATGCTTCATCAAATCCAGGTTTGGGAAAGATAATCTTCCAACAGCTGGTGCTTTCCAACATGGAGCAGCTTCCTCATAGAATATTTAGCTCCCTGTCCCTGGAAGTGTTCAAAACAAGACTTAGGTGAATTTTCAGAAAAAAATAAATAAATCACACAAATAATTGGAGTAAAAGTCCTTAAAGTATCTTACAGCTTCTAGGTTTATTCACTCATCTATTGAGCCATCCATCCACCTATCTATCCCTCCATCCCTCTACCCACCTACCCACCTACTCATCCATCCATCCATCCATCCATCTACCCATCTATCCATCAATCCATCCATCCATCCATTCATCCATCCATATCCACTCATCCATACACCTACCCATCCATCCACCCATCTATCCATCCATCAAACAACAGTCCAACCATCCATCCATCTATATACCCATTCACTCATCCATATATGCATCCACTCACTCATTCACCCATCCATTAATTCATCTATCCCTCCATTCATCTAAGATTTACTTAGAACTCTTTGTATTTGGCCAGTGAATTTAGGAATACATGTTTGTCAGTCCCAGGCTTGGAGAAGCCATCTAGTGGGAGGTGGGGAAATAGATTAATAAACAGATAGCTATGGCAAGACTCTCTGTTTTGTAAGCTTTATAAATGAAAGAGCCAAGCCTGGATTTCTTCTCATTGTATTCATCAATAATTAAGTGTTGAATAAATGAATGAGTGTAATGGGAGCGTCGTGGCACAGTCTAAGGAGTAAAGGCTTTGGTCCAGATCAACCTAGGTTCAACATCCAGCTCTGTGTAGCCCTGTGTAGATCCCCACCTTCCTTCTTGATCCTCAGTATTCTTATCCATAAAATGGGAATGAAAAATGCATACTTTTCAGTGTAATTTTAAGCATTAGAATGACATGCGTGAAGAGGCATCTTTATCACTCATTAGTTATTGGTGGTAGCGGCCAATTATCATAACAGTAAAGGTCACTGTAGGATCTGAATGATGGGAAGAGATCAAGGAACAATCTTGGGATCAGTCAGCTCTGGGCAGTAAGTGGAAGGAACAAGGTCCAGTCTGGAGGTGGAGCTGAGGGTTGCAATTGAGTCTGGAGCTAAGAGTGTGGAACTAGGGGTTTAAACCAGGATGTGAGTAGTTTTGGAGAGATAACAGGAGGGTTGGAAGGCTCTTAGGCAAGATCTTGGGACAAAAACCCATGTTTCCATGTGTCTGCAGAAACCTGCAGGTTCAGTCTACATCCAAAAAGTGAGTACTGGACAAGGAGCCAGAAGGTCCCTCAGCTTGACATCACATGGCCTCCCATAGCATGGGTGGCCAAGACTGATGATGTCCTAAGCCAACTCCTGTATCTCTCAGAGGCTGACTGGAGTCTCTCAGAGGCTCCAGTGATCACTCCAGTGATCTCTCGGAGTCCAAAACAGAGGATCACAAATGCAGTCAGCACTCAGTGGGAAAAGGCACCGAGAGTGATCAGCGATGTCTGCCACCAGCAGAGGTGGACAAAGCAGTGCACAGAGGCAGGCAAAGTCATGAGCAAGGGTAGGGAAAGTCAAGAGAAGAGGTGAACAAAGGCATGCACAGAGGGGGACAAAGCTATAGGCAGAGGTGGACAAAGCCACAAGAAGAGGTGGACAAAGCCAATGAGCAGGGCTGAACAAAGCCATGTGCAAGGGTGGACAAAGCCATGTGTAGAGGTGAACAAAGCCTCAAGAAGAGGCGAACAAAGTGATGGGCGGAGTTGGACAATGTTATGAGCAGGGGTGGACAAAGCCACGAGCAGTGGTAGATAAAGCCAGGTGCAGAGATGGACAAAAGCATGAGAAGAGATGGACAAAACCATGCACAGGGGCAGACAAAGTCACGTGCAGAGGGGGACAAAGCCATGATGTGTGTGCTCTTTTCCATCCATCAAAACTCAAGGCCTGGCAAATGTATACATTTGATGCCTTGTGATCCCAAAGAATTAGCCCCTCATGATCACACTCAGAGTGACAAATCTCAAAACCGAAGAAAAATAAAACGACAGTTAGCCTGGAGGGCTAAACCACTGCCCTCTCCTATCCAAAGCCCCCACTACACACACTGAAGTGTAATCACCACAGTAATGCTGAGAATGCTGCTGAGAGGCTACTGGATCAGGACACAGCAGGGAAGGGAACTGTGGTGATGGTTGATTTCATGTGTCAACTTGCCTGGGCCATGGGGTGCCCAGACGGCTGGCAAGTCATTATTTCTGGGTGTGTTTGTGAGGGAGTATCCTCAAGAGATGAGTATTTGAATCAGGGGACAAGGTAAAGAAGACCCTTCCTCCCCACTGTAGGTGGGCACCATCAAATCCACTTAGGGCCCCCATAGAATAAACAGGCGAGGACAAGGAGAATCCTCTCTCTTCTCTTGAGCTGGGACTCCACCTTCTCCTGCCCTAGGACATCTGTGCTCCTGCTTCTCAGGCCTCTGGACTCCGGGACTCCCACAGCACTCTCTGTCTCACAGTTCTGAGGCTTTCAGACTCAGACTGAATTAAGCCACCAGCTTCCCTAGTTCTCCAGCCTGCAGACAGCACGGCGTGGGACTTAGCCTCCGCATGAGCCAATTCCCATAATAAATCTCCTCTTAAGCCTCTACATGTCCTACTGGTTCTGTTTCCCTGGAGAACCCTGACTAATCCACTTGTATTGGATCACATTTCATGGAGGCTACCACTGGCACGCAGAGAGCAAGGCCTGGCAGGAGGGGGCCTCGAGCAGGAGCTCTCACCCCACCGGTTGCATCAAGCAATCAAGCTGGAAACCTGCAACCACCACTGGCCTCCGGACTCAGCCTTCCTCTCTGGGCCCCTGACATCCCACAACACATTTCTTCTTAGGCCTGTGTGTCCAAGGATCTAAATGCCCTCAAGTTGTGCTTCTGTGGACCGAGAACATCTCCCTTCTCCCTCGGGAAGCTGGTTCCAGCTACCCTTCTCAGGCAACCACTTTTCCTCTTATTTTTAAGTTACTTCTCCCCATCTCTGCATTTCGTTCACTTCCTGGTAACTGGCTGTTACCATCTCTTTTCCTGACCAGATCCTGAGGTCTTCAATGGCAAAGGCTGGGTTTTATCTGCCTCTGGATTTCCAGGCCCCACAAAAGATTCCTGGCCACGTGGACGGGCCATGGGCTGAGTGCTTCTGTGGCTAATTAACCCGACACAATATAAACACCCCTGGTTCCCAAGTGAAGCGCCTTGCTCCCAGCTTGCTTCATCTGTTCCTTTATTCCTCTGACAAAGACTGAGCTGCCCGCACAAACACCATGGGAGAAGGTGTGAGCTCCCAGTGGAGGAAGGATGTGTCCCTCACCACCATGCAGGCAGTGGGGAGTGCGGAGCCGAAATCACCTCACTAACGTGTGCAGAGCCCCTGGGAGGTGTCCTGCATGTGGGGTATCTGACCTGGCCTGGAGGATGGGCAGGTCACACATCACCCCGAGGCTTGCTTCCCACCTGAACTCCTCTCCTACCTGCATGTACGTGGGTGGACACCACTGCTGGGGTTTCCTCCCCAGCAGAGAACAAGAACAGCCAAGGATTTCTGGCTTTAAGAGTGGGAGCTAAAAGCTTGTCATTGTAATCTACTATAGAACCAAATTAGTGTTACTGGCAAAAAATAAGAAGACATTTCTAGCCCAGGAATAAGCATATTAGCTTGCATTTATGTGGTGTTGCCTTTCATCCCCGCCGTGTTCAAACTGCTTTTACAGTGATGACCTCATTTGTCCTCACATCTCCGTGGGACAGGAAAGGTCTCTCACCAGGAGCAATCAGGGAAGTCATAGAACTGAGAGGTCCAGTGACTGCCTCAAGATCACACAGCCCATTAACAACACCAGGACCCCTCATCACACCTGAACGTGGCCTCCTGTAAGGCAACAGTCTCCCGAGGTCAGGGTCCAGGGAAAGATGCAGGCCTCGGTGTGGCCATCCTGAGCCCCAGGCCCCCGAGAGAAACCAGCCCTGTATGTCTCAAGGGAGTGCCCATGGGAAAAGGCAAATGCATCTGCCAATGGCACAGACGTCCAGAGAAAACTGAGGCAGCCCAGAGGGCCCTGGTCAGGGGCACCATGCAAGGGCGTCTAGACTGATGTCACCACTGACCCTCCCGCCACCTCCCTACCCCTCTCCCCTGCACCCTGTCCTGGGAGGCTGCCTCCATGAGCGCATCCATGGGTTCTCCACTCCCTCTCCCTGCTCCATGTCCTGGGTGGCTGCCTGCTTGAGTGTGTCCACGGTTTCTCCACCCCTCTCCCTGCTCTATGTCCTGGGGGCGCTGCCTGCATGAGAATGTCCACAAGCTCTCCACACCTTTGCTTTTCAGATGGCAGCAGCCACACGGAGGCACAAGGAAGATCCCAGATGGAAGAAGACTGAAGCCCAAGATCCACTGCCAGAGTCTGCCCCCTGGGCTGTCACCACGGCCATCTGTGTCCCCCTACACACCCTTGGAGACACACCCTTGGAGCCTTCTACACCCACACCAACACCGCTGTCTCCAGGGTCTGGGAAGGGCTGCTCCCTTTGCCTCTCCAAGCGCGGAGAGGGAAGTCCCTGTGCTGTGGGCCCCGTGTGCTCTCACCCCTATCACTGGCTTCCCTTCACCCGTTCTTACCTGTATGAGCAGAGGCCACAGGCACTGTCTTCATTCTCATCATTCCCATCCAGGACGGTGATGAATATCACTTCTCAATCACAAACCTCTCACTGGACATTTGTTTAAGAATGCTGCTGGAATCCACATGGCTGGGGGATTTTGGCTGTGACATTAAGTGAGCACATTGGCCAAAGATTTAGTGACTGCTTGTTCATTTCCAAAGATGGAAAGCCGTCCCTTCCTCCCACAGGAGATGATGTTTAGGAGGGGGAGGATTCAGGCCCCTCGACACGTGGATAATTCTGTAACATCAGTGATGTTGGTGATGACCATAGCAAGGACCAGCGCTTTCAGGTCCTCCCCCGGTGCCAGGCACCTGGGCTGGCAGGGCCCTGCAGGCTGGGACCCCTCTCATCGTCAGAGAGCCTGCATGAAGCAGCTTTTCCTCCCACCTTTTAGATAGCGGGAGACTGGGGCAAAGACCACTCAAGTCAGGTCTGCCAAGTGCCAGCTGGTGAGAAAGCGGTAGGTGTCCACTGCTGAGGGCTTGGGTGGCACCCCAGTAACTGTGTTCACTGTTCAAGGAAGTTCCTTGTCCTTCCTTTTCCCAGGGACAGACAGACAGCTGGACCTGAAAGCCCCGAGGCTCTGTGCCCAGCCTATGTGGACGTGAAAAACGGGGCTGAAGTTCCCGCCTGCCTTATTAAGGTCGCTAAAGCCTTTTTCTCTCCCAAGGTTCATGGATGATGAAAAATGCATTTAATTCTGCCCATGGCTGTGCATTCATTTCCACCTTGCCCGAGATGGCCAGTGGAAATTAATGTGCACACAGGCATCTGACCATTTATCAATAAAAGCCCTGGTCTCTGCACCTTTGAACTCCAATAAGAAAATTAACCATTGTCATAAGGACAGTACCTTCTCACGCCTGGATTCAGCAAAGTAATCGAACGCCGTGCGTCCGCTATTGCATAGCTTTAATTAGCACCCAATTCAAGTCTGCGCCGCCCAGCAGAGCATCGCAAGGGAACCATGGGCCTGCGCGTTTGCTTTTTAATTTCCAGCAATGATCTGGTGATTATGAGAGTGTCCACTTTCCATATTTATACTGATTGCTTTTTCATTTACTCTGCTTTCCGTTATGAAACGCAAATGGAAAGGTGTCCTAGAACCAGCTTAATTGAGTTCAAGTTATGTTACTGGACATCAAGTGATGTTAAAAGCACGTTCTATTTCAGCTAAGTTATTATTTGGCCCTAAACCAAATGGATCTCAGTTTTTTTAAAGAGAATGCATCAAATAAATATATGCAGGGAAAATCTCAAAATAAACCATCTCCGTCATGTTGACTCTCCACGCTTAAGTACACGGTGGAAACAAGCATGGGAATTAGACATAGCAACTTTCTAATGTAACGCAGAATAAATTCTAAAATACATCTTAAAATTAGAACACTTAACAACAGGAGTGATCTAACAGGTGTCTGTGGGTCAGACATTCTACTCGGTAGTGCATGACACCAATACCCCTGAACTCACAGCAGCTCTCAGGCAAGCACCAGCGTCTACACATTCACAGTGCATGCAGGGACAGAGTTTCAGGCTGGGACAAGGACATGTCCATCTAGGTCAGTGCAGCCGGTAGGTGGCTGTGCCAAGAACCAGGGTCTGACCACAGAGCCAGACCCTTGCACCCTCCTCCCTAGTCACCGCTCCCTTGGGTGCTGACAAATCAAGCTGTCCGTCAGTGATTTTCTACGGATACCAACGTTTCACATTTCAATTTTACTAGCATTGAAATGCTGAGAACTCTGCCACTGCCTCAAGTCAAGGATTCTGTAGCCAAGTTAGGACTGGAGGAAAGCTCAGAGGCTGCAGGCTGAGTCTGAGACTCGACCTCAAGGCAAGAATCAACGTTTCTTGCATTTGGCTCAATGGGAAATGGTCAAAGACTGGACAGAGTTGCCAAGCAGCTCCTCCTCCAATGCAGCTTCAGGAGGCCTCACCGCAGCCACAGTGAGTCCTGACTCCGTGCAGGCTCTGCTGACAAGCCTCCACCCGCGGGACAACTCAGTCCAAACGCCAGGAAGCAGCCCCAAGGCGGCCACAGGTGGCCCTGCCCGCCTCCACGGACCCTCCAGCCTCAGCCCAGGAGCTCCAGCTCAAAGGGCCACCCCTGCATCTGCTGTCCCTCTCCCACCCCAGACTATTGCTTGCTCCCTTCAGCCATCACATGGAGGCTCTCCTAGGGCTCCCAGGGTCCAGGTCCAGGCCTCAGCCTCGCGCCTTGGTGGGAGGAGTGACAAGGGAGAGATCGGAACTCGGGGGCAGGTGCTGACCGAGGAGGCTTGGGGCACTGAGTACTGCAGCCCTATCAGACTCAGCCTCAGGCTGGGCAGGAAAAATCACCTCAAAGGAAGGGCTCTTGGGCTGTTGCTAAAGTGGGAAGTGAGAAGGGAGGCCTGTGGCAGGAAGAGATCTGAGGCAGATGGAAAACACACACAAACGTCAAGTGGCCGTCAACAACCGGGGCTTGTTCTGGAAAGCCAGCTTTGTTTTTCCCGTGATGACTAGATGGAAGTTCATTAGGAAGCAGCGGGATTCCTAACAAGACCCTTGCCTTCTAGAAGGATGAATGACTCTGTCCTGAGAGCCGATGGAGCGCCAGATGGTTTCAGGAGAGACTGGGTGACTGGGCCTCAGGTGCACGACGCAGAACCCAAGCCTCCTCTCCTCTCTGCTCTCCATTCCACACTCTCCTTCTCCCTTCACAAGGCAGCCGTCCCAGTGTGCTTCGTGCCTTCTTTACATGTACAAATTTTTGACAAAATGTGCGCTGTTGTCTTAAAATCATGAACCTTCAGGCATGCCAACCGGGGGGGTATCTAGCACTTGGTGTCCTGGAGAACATTTCCTGTTGGCGTCTGCATCCCCACACTGTTGCTTCTGAGTGCCACTGTGTGCCGCCATGCCCTGGCCCCTACGGCTGCACAGGCTCGACTGGGGAGGCCTCCGTGTGTGTGTGTGTGTGTGTGTGTGTGTGTGTGTGTGTGTGGTTCCCTGTGCAGGAAGATTGCACAGTGTAGCAAGGAATGGGCTCCAGCGCAGCCACCACAGAGCGGACCACACAGTCAGGTGCAGAGGGAGGGAGCCAGGAGCCAGGCACAGAGAAGCCCCGTCCGCAAGGCTCCAAATCCAGGCCACTCCTCTGTGTTCACACAAGTGCGGGGGCTGCTGGCTGGGAGGGGCATGTGGAGCCTCCAGGGCACTGGGAATATTCCAGAAGCTTATTTAGAGGAGGGCCTTTATCATGTGGGAGTAGACATACATAGAAATTTATTGACTATATCCTAAATATCTATGGACTTTACTGTAAGTTATTCCTCAATTAAATAAAATAAAAGTGCCCTCTCATGTGGGACAAGGCCAAGGTGTAGGGCTGGAGAGGATTGACTGTACCTGCAGGACCAGCAAGCGACGGCTGCCACCCCAGCTGGGAAGCCACGAAGGCTTAGATCTGGGTTCTCAGCCCCATGCACCATGAGAATCACTTAGTAAACACCACTGCTCAGACACCACCAGGAAGATGGATCAGCGTCCCTGGAGGTGGAGGCCAAGAATGAGTGTTGGTTGAAAGGTATCAGGGTGATTTTCAGGAACATCCTCGGCTGGGAATTCTGGCTTAGAAGGAGGCCAGGACAGCTGCCACGGAATGCTCTGCTCTCGGGTTCCAGAAACATGAAGGACTCTGTACCTGATTGGAGGTGAGGGGAGAGATAAAGGGAGCGGCCCGAGATGACCCTCAAAGGTTTTATCTGGTGGGAGATTGCAGGGTTGGGGATGTCTGCCGTTCCCTGTGAGAGGGAAATGAACAGAGAATAGGGTCTGGAATGGGTAGAGAGGAACCTCCTGCTCTCTGCAAAATGCACTCCCCTGACACTCACCTGAGCAGCTGCCTTCTCCAGCCAGCATTTCAGGCCGCGTCTTCGCCAAGGTGTGAGAAAGAAACTCACCTGTCCAAACCCAGCAAATGGACTTGGAGACCCGGAGAACAGTGAAAGTGAGACTTTTAATGATGATCTTGTGAGATCACATGTCCGACGGGCAGACACACCCAGCACAGCCACAATAAGCATCTTATCCCCTAGTGTTCAGGCCCCTCCCCTGGTTACTCCCTGAGTACTCTGGGGCCACAGTCTTCCCGGACATCACCTGTCTGTTGTTGGGTAGGGGCTGTAGGTGTTTTCCTTAGGGTTGTCTTGCTGCATTTTGTTGCAGCCCACAGTGTGTTGCAATCCTAGTTAGCTCAGGGGCTTTTTAAGTATTTGACTTACGATGTAAGTAGCTGGGCAGGCTGATAAGAACAGACCAAGTGAGCCATTTTGCAGGCTAGTAAACCTTCCTCTTAGACTAAACTTGCTTGGTTCGGGTGAGGGCGACAAAAGTGGGGGATGCCAACAAGCAGATGTCAGCTATCCAACCAGGGGCCTAGTGTCTTCTGTTTTTTCTGTAGTTTGCTGACCTAAGCTGATGTAAGGCACTTTGTCTTGGAAATGGACCACTGTATACATCATTTCCTCCAGAGGGACTGTCCTTCCTCCACCCCAGCCCCAGTATCCAGGCTGTGTGGGTCGTTTGCACCTCTGTGCAGCATCAGGGGCCCCTCCCCGTGGGTTTTATTGTGCACTTTATTTTGGAAGTGTTGATTCGTGGAACTTTCTCCCCACCAGATTGTGAGCGTCTCGAACACTTCACCTTTGTTCTCCCAGGGAGACTTCCGTCGCTTAGGTTAAGCCCCATGCCTGCATGGGAACGGGGGCTCAAGAGATAAACGTGGAGTTTAAAAAGTGCATGGGGAGGGGGTCTCAGGACAGAGGAGGAGGGGTGAGCAGAGAGCACTGAGTGGAGTGTGTGGACTGTAGGGGTTAGGACCTGGGTCGGGGTCCGTGGGGGTGTTGCACAGATGCATGGACACAGTGGTGTGGTGAGTGTCCCAGCTCAGACCCGTGAGCTGCCTGAGTCTGGAGTAGTCTGGAATGCTGGGAACCTGGGCTTTCTAAGAGAAGAAACGAAGCAAACGAACACTAAGGAGCGAGGAAAGAAAGACCCTCCTGGATGCTGAGAATCCAGTCTCGCTTTCCCAGAAAGGGTGAGGCACCAGGTCCCAACAGCAGCAGATGAGGGCTCGGGAATGATACTGGCCATTTCTTGTATTATTTAAGGCAGGGGTTCTCAAGTTGCCTTCTGTGGACCCCTGGGGGTGCCAGAGAAAATTTCAGGTGTTCATCAGGTCAAAACTATTTTTATACTCTTGCTAAGAACTGACTTGCCTTTGGCACTGTGTTGACACTTTCAAGGGTGTGCAAAAGTGATGGCAGCGGGTAAGACTTAGGAGGCCTTGCTATGAATTACAGCATGTCTCCAACGTGTGCCACTGTCATCGTCTCCTTCACCACACGTGTTTGCAGTAAGGCATGTGGACAGATGATAACACACGGACAGACAGACAGAGATAAGATGAGAAAATACTGTTTTACTCGTGAATGTCCCCGACAAAGCAGCACAGATCTTCACCTTGGAGCGTGCGTCTTTTTAGTATTCCATGTGATGAAATGGAAAGTGTACTTGAAATGTTTCTGCTGACGGTGGAAGGAACCCTGCTGTCCCAAGGAAAAGCACTGGTACGGCTGTTGAAGTTCCACGCTGAGCTAGCTGTTCTCTCCGTGAAAGAACAGTCTTCCTCGAAAGGACGCCTGTGCTAACACAAACTATGGCTACTTAGATGTGGGTCTTGGGCAAACATTTTCCTAAAAATGAAACAATGAGCCTCTGTCACTTCAATACAAACAAATGACAGTATTTACGAATGACAAATCGGAAATATTAAGCAAAAATTTGAATTGTGCAGAACACATACATGCCATTGAGAGACAAAGTGTTTCCCAACATTTAAAAACTCTCATGAAGAAGTAATTAGTGATACTAAGGAATGCCATTTTTATGTCAATAATATAATGTGTTAATATTTGAAAGATCTTCATAATTCAGTGAACCAATATTTTCAAATAACCAACGCATGATCTCACAAGACCGTGCATGTGTAAAAGTGCTATTCGATGGCTGAGCAATGTTTGGCTTTTTTTTCTTGAATGCAGCACATTGTGAAAGATAACTGATATCATTTCAGATTCCACATGGCAACTAACTTTTTAAAAACTACCGTTTGTTAAGTTTTGATGTAACATCAAAAATAATCTTCAGAATTATCTCAAAAGCCTATGAAAATACGCTTCCATTTTCCACCTGGATATCTATGTAAGGCCGAATTGTCTTTGCCTGCTTCACCCAAAATAACATATTGCAACAGTTTGTGCCGAAGAGAAGATGAGAACCCATCTGTCTTCTGTTAAACCAGGCACTAGGGAGATTTGCAGAAACATAAAACAATGTCACTCTTCTCCTCAACTTTCGCTTCGTCTTGGAAGACACTTAATTTTAATTAAAAACAGGTTATGTTTGCACATCATGAGCTGACTGCAATGTTTATATTAATAAATATGCAAGCTCTTAACACATGTTTTAGTGTTCATTTCCCACATGGTAAATATCAGTAGTTGTCGCCATGTGAACCCAAGATGTTTGGGTCTTCAGCGATTTTCAAGAGGGGAAAGGGTTCCTAAGACTAAGTCATTTGAGAACCACTGACTCTGGTCAGAGGCGCCCTAGCCACCCCCTTGTTTCCCTCGCAGTGTCCGTGGGATGGTTCTGAGGGTTTTTGTCCCACTTTTATGCCTTGTCTCCTCTCCCCTCCCTGCATTTTTATTGAGGTGTGATTGACAAATAAAAATTATGTATATTCAAGGAGTCGAAGTAAGTATTTCAAGGAGCGATCAGCACCCCGAATGGGCTCATTGCAGCACTGCTCACCAGGCCCAAGATCCAGAAACAATCTCCATGTGTGTCTGTGGAAGACAGGACATTGTAATGTGATGATATATACACAATGGAATATTATTCGGCCATAAAGAAGGAAGTTCTGCTATTTACAACAACATGGACGGACCTGGACGACCTTATGCCAAATGAAATGAGCCAGACCCAGAGAGACAAACCGGGCATGGTCTCCTTCTAGGCCTTGTCTCCTTCCAGGCCTTTTCTCAAGTGCAGCGCCCAGCTGGAGCCCAACTTGCTCTGCTCTGTCTTCTTCCTCCCTACAGGAGCCACCCTGGGTCTCCACCAGATGTGTGAGGAGCTATAATCTGGCTGTGGGACTTCGGCTCTTACCACCAGACCACTGTCCCTGGCATCCGGGCCTGGGGGATTGCCCCTTTCCCTCCCCCTCCTAGGATTGCTGGAAATTGCTTAACTCCCACCTGCAGGGGGTATGGGAGCCCAGAGACAGGCACAGCAGGTCCACCAGAAGGGCTGGGGAAGGCTTCCTGAAGCGGCCAGGCTGACAGGGGCTTTGAGGCCTGCATGGAGCCAGCAACTAAGGATGAGGGCTGGCGCAGCAGTCAGAGAGAAGACCGTGCCTGGATGGGGGAACCTGAAGCAGAGGGGTGGAGAAGGGATGGAAGAGCAGCAGGGGTGGGAGACAGGCGGGGTGGGGAGAGCATGCACAGCCAGACGCTCACTGAGCCGGTGGTGCTCCCCCACATCCCGAGAGCATCTGAGCCCCACAAATCCTGCCCTCCCAGCTTCTCTGCCTCAGGGAGTGGGATCTTTTGCCAAGAGGCCAGCTTTCTGGGCCTAGACTCCTCCTCAGACAGCCAGCAGGTCTCCACACTCCTTCCTGTCCCAGGAACTGTCCTGTGTTACTAATCTGTCCCATCACAAGCCTCCAGCATGGCCAGCAAGGCTGAGATCACCTGACCGCAGGGCTGACTGTCGTGGCCTCTTGCCCCAGGCTTACTGTGGCCACTACCCGTCTGTGTCCAGGAACACCATGGCCGCTACACAGCTGTGTCCGGGATCTTTGCAGGGTCAGAGTTGGAACCTGCTTTCTGCAGGGTCCCGAGCACGGCCCCCTCTTGAAGGGAAGCTGATCGCGTGGGGCTCGTGGCTCTCAGCGGGACGACGGGGCCAGGCTGAGGGCAGCCAGGAGAGCCTGGGCTGCTGCCTCGTTCCTAAGCCCCTAAATCATCTCCAAAGACACATAATTAAACCACAAATCAGATAATCTAAGGGCTCGGGTTTGTTTTGTTTTGTTTTATCACATGTCAGAAGCTGGAACAGCAAGCCGTTCATCCTCCCACTCCTGCAGGGCCAGGATGACTCAGTCCTTCCTCAGTCTGTGGTGCCAGCAGCAGGACGCCAGCCAGAGCCCGCTCAGGGTCACACCCCAGGCCCAGGGCAAGGCGTGGCACCTCTCCTGCCTCAGTTTCCTCTTTTGTAAAAGAAGAATGAAAACAGCCCTGCCCCTCGGGGCTGCTAAGCACAGACAGTAAATCCTCTGTGCCTGTGCACACTGAGATTTTTCTCTGCACCCACGCAGCAGCAGGCTTCTGTTTGTGCACTTGTAGGCTTATGCAGACCTAGAATAGGGCTGCGGCTTCCCTGCTAAGACCCAGGCCCAGACTTTTTATCTCTCTGGGCTCAGTCGTTTCACTGGCAAACTGTGGACCTGATCTTCCCCAGGGTCTCTGTTCCATGCCTCCTTGGGCAGGCTGTAAGCAGATGAAAGTCAGCTAAGCCAGGAGACTCTCACAGGACGCAGGGAGAAGGGACCAGGGTGTGCCGCCTGCTGCTCCTGAGGGACAGGAAGAGGCGGCATAAACTGGACAAGGGTCTTTGGGATTTACGGACTGCACAGACTTGGTCCCAGCCGGTGGGGAGGAGAGAGAACACAGGTTTGCCCTCTAGGAAAGGAAAATAAATATCGGGGTCCCAAAATCACGAAGCTAAAGGGAAAAGTCAAGCTGGGAACTGCTTAGGGCAAAGCCATCTCCCATTCTGTTCAAAGTCCTCCCTCTGCTCACCGACATGAATGCATACCTGATTGCCTCCTTTGGAGAGGCTCACCAGAAACTCAGAAGATTGCAACCATTTGTCTCTTATCTACTTCTGACCTGGAAGCCCCTCCTCGCTTCCAGTTGTCCTGCCTTCGCCTCAAGTTGTTCCCCCTTTCCAGGCTGAACCAATGTTCATCTTGCATATGGTGATTGATGTCTCCTGTCTCCCTAAAATGTATAAAACCAAACTGTGCTCGGACCACCTTGGGCACATGTCCTTAGGACTTCCTGAGGATGAGTCACGGGCACGTGTCCTCAACCTTGGCAAAATAAACTTTCTAAATTAACTGAGACCCATCTCAGATATTCAAGATTCACAGGTCCCTGATCACAGCAGTGAAGTTACCTTGCCACCTTCTCCAGTGTGACACAGCACATCCTACAAAACCAGAAGGCCCCCCTCCCTCCCCATGCACCTGCCTGCACCCTCCTGGTTTTCTGCCTCAGTCCCAGCTCCGTGCTGAGACCTCACTAGGCCTGTTTGTCCAGCTGCCCCCGCTGTTCTGAGTTGGAGGTTTCCTTCCTGGGGAGTTGACTGGGCCTGCCTGGGTAAGATCGGTTTTCCCACCCCTCTTCTATTTTGGGGAGCCTGTTTTTCTTATATCGATTTTAATTTATACCTGCTTATTTAAAAAGTAAGTTATAAAATTTCTTTAATTCTCATGTTTCATCCTTCATCTTCACTGGCATTTTTTTCCTACATCAGCTGTGGGCATGAGCTGTGTTGGAGTCTGGAGACCCCAGCCCCACCCGAGAGGGGCTTCCCCATCTGGTAGGACAGAGCCAGTGACAAACAGCTGAAGCACCGTGGGCCAGCTCATCTGATGGGATTGGTCCGTATAGAAAAAGCAACTTTTCAAATGCTGGGTGTTTCACGTTGGAATTGCAGTGCTGTTAGACTCTCTCTGCATTAGTAAGAGTTATGTCTGCTTGATGAAGAAATAAACCCCAAAACCTCAGTGCCGTTATGGAGCACAGATCTTAGTGGACAGCCACACAACTCCACCATGGGCAGACGTCGGTGTGGTCCTTGGGCCGAGCCTCCCTTTCTTCTGTGCTGAACTTTGTCGGGAGATTCGAGGCAAGTGCCCGCCTGCCATTCTTAAGGAACTACTGTACCAGAAAATGAACCCAAATGTCCCCCCTTCAGACTGAGGGGTTGAAGGTTTTGTTTAATATTATGGAGGTGGCCGGGCGCAGTGGCTCACACCTGTAATCCCAGCACTTTGGGAGGCCAAGGCGGGTGGATCACTAGGTCAGGAGATAGAGACCATCCTGGCTAACATGGTGAAACCCCGTTTCTACTAAAATACGAAAATTACCTGGATGTGGTGGCGGGCACCTGTAGTCCCAGCTACTCGGCAGGCTGAGGCAGGAGAATGGCGTGAACTCAGGAGGTGGAGTTTGCAGTGAGCCGAGATCGCACCACTGCACTCCAGCCTGGGCAACAGAGCGAGACTCCATCTCAAAAAAAAAAAAAAAAATTATTATGGAGGCTGTGTTCGGCCTGGGCAAAGGACATCCCTGTGCCTAACCCCTCTGGGCCTTTTCTGGTTGAGGCCAGTCAATAGGCAGACACAGGGCTTGGGCTAAGAAACATAAGCAATGACACAGAGCACTTCTGCCCAGCACTGGGCACGTCCCCTACCTTGTGGCTGGAAGCCAGGGTGGGGGATGAGGAGGCAGGCATGAGCCTGTGACCTGGCAGAACACCAACAACTCCCTGAGGGTCTTCCTCTCTCCACGGGAATCCTGTTGTCCCGCTGCTGAGCTGATTGGCACTTCCTCTGAAATGTCCCAGAAATCTGGACATCACGCTGCATCCCCAGGCCACCTCCCTGCTCACCCCACCCTACCTGCCTGGACCCAGGCAGTGACATCCCAGCTAGTCTTCCTGTTTCTAATTTGCCCCCAGCGTAGAAACCACATGGTAAGCACACTATTTAGAATATAAATTAGGCCATGCGCATATCTTCTGATGGTCATTGGATGAGCTATTATTAACAACAGCAAATGGCTGGAACCAGGCCAAATGCCCATCAGCAGGGACTTGTGGACCCCGAGGGCTCCCGCACAGAAGGCGTCTTCGTTCTCTCCCAGCCAAGACATACCCTTAAATGAAAAGAAACTCAGCCGGGTGCGGTGGCTCACGCCTGCAATCCCAGCACTTTGGGAGGCCGAGGCAGGCGGATCACGAGGTCAGGAGTTCCAGACCAGCCTGGTCAGTATGGTGAAACCCCGTCTCTACTAATAATATAGAAATTAGCCAGATGTGGTGGTGCGCACCTGTAATTCCAGCTACTCAGGAGGCTGAGGCAGAAGAATTGTGTGAAGCCACGAGGCAGAGGTTGTAGTGAGCCGAGATCACACCACCACACTGTAGCCTGGGTGACAGAATGAGGAGAAAGAAAGAAAAAGAAAAAGAGAGAAAGGAAGGAAGGAAGGAAGGAAGGAAGGAAGGAAGGAAGGAAGGAAGGAAGGAAGGAAGAAAAAAAAGAAAACAGAACCAGAGCAAGAAGAAGAAGGAAGGAGGAAGGAAGGGAGGGAGGGAGAAAGAAGAAGGGAGAAGGAAGGAAGAAAAAAAGAAACAACAGAACGAGAAAGGAAGGAGGGGAAGAGAAGGAAGAAGAAAGAAAGAAGGAGAAGGAAGAGTAGAAAAAGAAAGAAAGAAAAGACAATACAGAACAGAGCTCTAAAAATATTCTCTTTTTGTTTAAATGGAACTGGAGAACACATGAACAATAAATCAAAATGAATTAAATGGTCACACGGGGGAAGGTACAGAGGAGAAAGAGAGAAACCTCTCTGAATACCCTGTTTTGTAGATTTGCTTTGAAACCATTTTACATTTTAAATAATCCTTAAGCTTGAATTAAAGAAAATAACCATGGAAACTTGAAAAAGCTGAAATAAATTGTGTTTCAGTTGGTGGCATGAGACAAGAAAAAATAATTGGTTATAATTGGACTTTAAATTCCTGTTCTTCAACTGCGCCCCCAAGAATACAAAGCTCCTGCATTCGATGTTTATTTTAGAATCATATTTTTTTTGAATTGGGTTATGTATATTTATATAATAAACAATATTAATTACATTGATTTGTTGAAGCAAGCTTTCCAGCATATAGGAACAGATGCAAATGTAACACCGAGGAATCCAGGAAAACCAGCAGTCCTCAAATCAGAATTGGAACATCACTAAATGAATGATTTGGTTCTCTCTTAAAAATTTATTGGTCTAGTTCTAGTCAGTCCAACCACAAACGCCAGAAACTTTAAATAGTCCCAGCAATAGCACTTAGGATCTGGATTTGTTCTCTATAGCATGATTTGCCACAAAAAGCTCAAGGCTTTGCCTGACCAGGTGCTCACACCTGTAATCAAGTACTTTGGGAGGCGCAGTGGGCGGATCACCTGAAATCAGAGTTTGAGACCAGCTGACACAAGGTGAACCCGCTCTCTAAAATAAAAATCAGCCGGGCGTGGTAGTGGGCCCAGTTACTCAGGAGGCTGAGGCCAGGAGAATCACTTGAACCCAGGAGGCAGAGGTTGCAGTGAGCCAAGATTGCACCACTGCACTCCAGCCTGGTGACAGAGACTCCATCTCAAAACAAAAACAAACAACAAAAGAATCAGCTTTTCAGGAATGGCTAGGTCCATTTCTCCGGAGGAACTATGCATGCAAGCCTGGGAACTTGCTACCCCGAAACTGAGGAGCTACCAGAAGTTACTGTGGTTTGTGTCACAGGACTGGGGGTGAAAGGAGACCATTTGACTCACAAGGAAGTAAACAGGTGTTGATAGAAAGGCTATCGTACTCCATGAGGACACTCAAATCCAAACTCATCACGGGGGTGGCCAGTAACCTGAATTCTCTGAAAATTTCAAGAACAAAGGGAGGAAAAAAAATCAAAATTGACCTTGCTTTTCCTATACGATGGTGTTTCAGAATTACTAAATAAATCGATGACTAATATATTACTAAATGATCACGAGGAAAGATTGTTATAGAAATATAACCAGCTTATTAATTCAGAAAGAGTTAGGAAATTTCAGATTACATTTAGTGACACCAGTGAGCTGCTGGATCCAGAATGCCGTCTCAATGCCACCCATCCCCTGCAGTGGGAGGAGTTATTGGAGGAGATATATGGACCACAGGTCAGCTGAAGCACCCACCCTCTCATTCCCAGTCGATGTACTACCACGGCACAAGTGGACCATTTGCCTCTTCAGAGAATAAAAGGGAAGGTGCTCGTTCCCAACCAAAACGTTGAACCTGAGCTCGTTGAGTATTGACAGCAAACACCATTTATTGGAAGTTGGGTGGTTTGAGAAACATTTTGCTAGCACAAATAAAGTATCATCCCAAACTGAGGATATTCTAAGGTCAAATAGTACATCAACAACAAGTCTAACAATCTCCCTCCCCACATCCCCGCCCAAAAAAGAGAGGAGAGCTATCACAGATTTAATGAAACTGGAGACACCACTGCCAAATACTTGTGCCAACCTGCTCTTGATTCAAACAAATCAGATATAAAAGACAGCTTGAGGCATAGAACATGTGGCACGGTCAAGTAACGTAATCAGTAAGCTGAACGGCCATGCGTGGCTCCCGTGTCATCCAGCACCTGTGGGGCCGGGCGCGGGGCTCACGCGTGTTCATCCCAGCCACTGTGGGGGCGGGCCGCGGGCTCACGCGTGTCATCCCAGCACTGTGGGGGCCGGCGCGGGGCTACGCGTGTCCATCCCCAGCACTGTGGGGGCCGGGCGCGGGGGCTCCGGTGTCAGTCCCAGCACGGGGGGCCGGGCGCGGGGCCTCACGCTGTCACCAGCCTGTGGGGCCGGGCCCGCGGGGGCTCACCGTTCTCCCACACTGTGAGGGCCGGGCGCGGGGCTCAACGCCTGTCATCCCAGCACTGTGAGGGCCGGGCGCGGGGCTCACGCCTGTCATCCCAGCACTGTGGGGGCTGGACGTGGTGGCTCACGCCTGTCATCCCAGCACTTTGGGAGGCTGAGGTGGGCAGATCATGAGGTCAGGAGATCGAGACCATCCTGGCTAACACGGTGAAACCCCGTCTCTACTAAAAAATACAACAAAGATTAGCCAGGCATGGTGGCGGGCGCCTGTAGTCCCAGCTACTCGGGAGGCTGAGGCAGGAGAATGGCATGAATCCGGGAGGTGGAGGTTGCAGCGAGCTGAGATGCACTCCAGGCTGGGTGGCAGAGCGAGACTCCGTCTCAAAAAAAAAAATCAGTTGCGTGATGTCATTTTTGTAGCAAATGACACAGTCAGGAATCCAACCTGAGACACCACAGCCCTTGGTGATCATACAAAATCATGACCTTCTCCTAGGGTGTAATGTAAATTTAATATGAAAAAGTATGCTGCAACAGCTGGTGTCTGATAAGGACAAACATACAGGGGTCTTCAGCTGTGTTTGGAGAGTGGATGGGCCAATGGTTAAACAAATGAGCGGGGGCATGTCTGGTAGGACAGCCAGTATCACATGCAATTGGTCTCCAATCTTTTGGTAGGATCCACCCGACCAGGTTCATCTGAAGCTTAGAGAGACTCAAAGAGCTCCAGACCCCGAGACATCGCTCTAAGATCCTGTAGCCATGCAGAGCTGACTTTTCCTCTGGAAGCAGAATAATGATCATAATGAGAATGAAAACACAGACCTCATTTCCATGGTTAATTAGAAAGGTATCTCCACCACCAGCGGGCATTTTCTGGTTTCTGCTGAAGAGCGGGTTCTGCTCTGCATCTCTATGCGATGTCTAAGCTGGGGCATGGACTCTGGGAGAGAGGCGATCCAGAGAAGATGGAAGGATGAGGGTGGAAACAGAATTGTTTCACCTGCAAAGCACAACACACGTATTTGCTACTGGAACACGCCGAGGGCTGGGGAGGTGTGGATGTTTTATGTAAGTCTACACAGTGTTACTGTAGTGATTTAGGAAAGGCTCTTTTATGAGGAAACGGCTAAGACATCGAATTCAGCTCTTGCAGAAGCAGGATAGAACCCACAGGCTACAGTCAAAAGGAACATTTTATTTTCCCATGCAAGCAAACATTTTTCTATTCAACAGAAAGACAAGCACACCCAGACTCTGCCAGATGGAAATTTAAGATTGGGTGAGGGTTCTTTTCCTCAGCCTCCTGCAATGAAGACAGGCTCAGGGCTATTGCAAGTCTCCCACCTAGAGCAATTAGCAGCTGCGTTGATGTGATGCAGAGGGGTAGCTGCAGTTGGAGGTAGGAATGGGGAGATACAGGTAGGACGGCGAGGCACAGGTGGGATGGCGAGGTACAGATGGGACAGGGAGATACAGGTGGGATGGGAAGGTACAGGTAGAATGAGAGGTGAGATGGGGAGATGCAGGTGGGATGAGGATATTTAGGTGGGATGGGGAGATTCAGGTGGGATGGGGAGATTCAGGTAGGAATGGGGAGATACAGGTGGGATGGGGAGATTTAGGTGGCATGGGGAAGTGCAGGTGGAATGGGGAGGTACAGATGGGATGGACAGATCCATGTGGGATGGGGAGATTCAGGTGAGATGTGTAGGTGCAGGTGGAATTGGGAGGTATAGCTAAGCATCTCCTCTGGCATATCAGGTCCTGCCTCATTTGCCAGACTCAGCAGCGGCTTCTGGGGTCTGGTTTGGGCGGAATCCTTTTCCCAGCCCAAAGCCAGTCCTGACCAGGGAAAGGAGCCCACTCTGAGGGTCAGGCCTAGTGAGGAGGATCTGGACTCCATCCTGCAGTGAGCAGCCAGCGTGCTTGCAATTTGGTGCAGGACAGAAGACTTCACCAAGGGCAAACTCAGGCCCAAGACTATCCCTCTGGGCTGGAGAATAATGCAGCAGCAGGTCCTCCTCCTTAGCCAGTGTCTCCCAGGTCCACCCACGACTCCAGGGTGGCTGTCTAGGATCAGCTTGCTGCTTGACTGTGATATTGCATTTGCTTTTATTTGTTCAGGAAAGTGGATGAGAGCTCCAGTTCTCTTCTCCCATGCCTGAAAGGATTAGAGAAACCTGTAGCCCCACATCCCAGGAGTATGTGGAAGCAGAGGATCCTATGAGGGTCATCTGGCCAAAAGTCACTGACCCCTGCTGGCCTGGCTGCAGCCTGGCCTGCAAGAGCCCCTCCTCCCTGCCCCCTGCCATCTGGAGCTGGAAAACAGGCTCTGGGTCCTGCCTGAGGTACCTGCTGAGTCCCCCACCTGCCCATCAGGCTGCAGCTCAGCCAGAACGAATCCCACCCCTGCCCCTCCATGCCTGCAGCCACCTGGCAGCCCCTCCTTGCTGCCAGTTTCACACCGGGTGACCACCCTGCCACTCCTACCTCCTGGATGTACCAGGAAGAAGCTGCTTGCTTCTTTCTAGTCTCACTGTCCATGGGTCCCCTTGCAATGAGGGCCCCAGGGCAGGTGTGCCTCACGCTGGGGTAACAGAGATGTGGGCGTCTTCCTGATGCGTCCCCATTGTCTTGGGAAAAGGAACCAACCCTTACCCCCAACAGCCCTCTCTGGCCCTGGGATTCTTTCCAAATCAGACCAAACAGACCTGCCATTTCCATCCCATGGCCCCTTCCCTGTTGCAGTGCTGGCCTTGGTGCTGGGGGAGTGAAGGTGGGTGGCCAGTCTGCAGCAGTACAGGTGGGGCTGAGTGCAGAAAGGTGCAGGTGATGTTTGCCAACAGCTGCAAAGGCTGGCGGTGGCACTTGCACTCTGGGAAGGTCAGGAGGGGCCCCTGGGAGAGGTCACACGTGAGCAGGAAGGTGACGCGCTCTTTGGAGCACACAGAAGTCACCTGAGGGCTTGTGGCTTCCAGGCGCCCTGAGTTCAAATCCTGACAGCCTCTGTGTGAAGGAGCTCACGCCCGGGCTCCGGTGTGGCCTGCTTCCCTGTTTGTTAAGTAAACACCTTAACAAAAAAGATTTTAGGGGGTGCCTCACCCTTTAAAATTGGCAGGACCACAAATCATCCCACACACAATTGCGTGTGTATGTGGCCCACTAGGTGGGGAGGGCAGGGCCTTCCTGTGTCCAGGTTCCCAGAGAAGGGCTTCCAGCAGGGGCCACCAGGCACGGCCCCTCTGCCCCGCCTTGACCATGTTCACGCTTACATCTCAAACGCACGTGTCTGCTGCATCGTTGTCTTTTAAGTCAATTGGGAAAAAGCAAACCAGAACTCCCTAATTCAACCTCAAAATGAACACATCCATGTGAACTAAAGAAGATGTGATTTGAATCTATCACAGGAGTAAAGAAACACTGATCATATTAAAAGGGACTTGGGGAAATTGGGTGCTCTTTCATTTTGGGGGTGAGATCATTCACTGGAAAATGGCTTTAAAGAGGAATTTGACAGCACACATCACCTGTAAGTATTGTGAGATGTTTCATTTTGAAAAGTCCGTTTTATAGACACGAAGTGCTCAGAAGTTACTGCATAAGCACGTTCCCGGTGATGCTGTTTTTAACAGTAAAAAAAAGTGAAAAAAGAAACACGGATGATGAAAGCGGCTGAATGAGGAAGTGGCATCGTGTGAGCCTGAAAGGGCGGCAGGGACTTCTATTTGCAGCGACCCATGGAGACATCTGGTTTCTGCAGGAAACGAAAGGAAACTAATATGATGGCTTTGTTTTGATGCCACTTTATTTTTTTTAAAGTGTGTGTGTTAATATGTGAACAGAAGAAAAGCCACATACCTACGTGTTAACAATAATTACTTCCAGGAATGTATATAAAGTGTGAATTTCTGCATTGTTTGCATGTTTTAAAATCAACTGTTACTTCTTTTATAATTAAAAAACAAACCTGAAAAAACATCCATGCTAAGGTAAACACTGTCTGCTGGTTTGGGTAATCAAGTAAGTGAGTAGTTTGTCTTTATCTAATTTGCTTAAAATGTGAACAACTTGAGGAATAGCTCACACTTCCATTGCACGTTCTCCGCCGGGAAATGCTGAAAGCGCTTTGCACATATTAACTCACTTAATCCTCGGAGCAGCTTTATGAGGTATGTGCTGTCATGATCTCCACTTTAACAAATGGGAAAACTGAGGTGCAGAAAGGGCAAGAAGCTTCCCCCAAAGCTCACGAGAGGTGCGGCACGGATTTGATATTAGGGTGTTGGCTTGAGAGGCCAAGCTCCAACTCCCGCCCCACCAGGGCCCTTCCCAGAGCCCAGTGTCTCCCTGCTGCTGCCGGGCACCTTGTCCAAGGTGCCTTCCAGCTCCCCACTCCCAACCTCCCCAGCCCTTACTGCCAATATCCTCAGAGGGCTGGGGAGCCCGATAACAGCAACCCCCAGGTGTGATCAGAGGACAGCGGGCAGAAACCATTGGAATGGGCTTAAAAACCGAACAAACCCGTTGGGCGCGGTGGCTCACGCCTATAATCCCAGCACTTTGGGAGGCTGAGGCGGGCGAATGGTGTGAACCAGGGAGGCAGAGGCTGCAGTGAGCCGAGACAGTGCCACTGCACTCCAGCCTGGGCGATTGAGACTGCATCTCAACGACAAAAAAAAAAAAAAAAAAAAGCCTGGCGAGGTGGCGGGGGCCTGTAGTCCCAGCTACTTGGGAGGCTGAGGCAGGAGAATGGTGTGAACCAGGGAGGCAGAGGCTGCAGTGAGCCGAGACAGTGCCACTGCACTCCAGCCTGGGCGATTGAGACTGCATCTCAACGACAAAAAAAAAAAAAAAAAAGCTGAACAAACCCCAATGCCTTTGAAGTACCATGCTCCGGGCACTTGTGTCAGTGAAAGCCGTAGTCCTGAGGCCAGTTGCCCTCTCCCAAAACTGAAGGGCTGGCACCCATGAAGGGCCAGGGTGACCCCACTTCCCATGCAGCCAAAAGCCAGGACTGCAGCAGTGCAGAGAGCAGAGACCACCAGGGTGGCCCCTGGCTGGGCCCCCAAATGACCTGCAGGCAGGCTGTGCTCACAGGAGGCTGTGTGTCTGCTGGACTCCACACCTGCCAGCCTGGCTCTGCATCCAGAAGCCTCACAGGAGCACCTCGGAGCTGAGCTGCCAGTCCTTGCCACAGTCAGATGGGGCACACACGGCCCACCTGCTCCCCAAGCGGCCTGCCCTGCCTTGTTGCCTTGTGGGTCTCGGGTACCATTGGATGAACTCTGGTGACAACAAGGTGAATCATGCCTCCCTCGGAGCAGTGAGAGCCTTTCCAATTATGTTTCCAGAGAAAAATGAAAATCTAAATTGAAATCCTCTCTCTTGTAAGTTTCAGCTCAGCTGCCGACTCCACTCTGGAAGCCCGAGGGGCTCGCCGGGGCTCTGGCTTCCTTCCACAGCAGCCAGGCTTGCCCGGGGCTGCTTCCTCCCGGAAGGGCACAGCTACGCAGAGCCTTGTTGGTCATCTGTCCTGCGTCCAGCACTAACACAGGGCCCAGTGAGCCCAGGGCCACTGCTGCAGCTGTGGGTCTTCTCCAGGGCTCAGCCGCCTGAACCCAGGAGGAGGCAGATCCATCCAGCTGCTCAGAGGCCCGGGGCTGCCTCCTTGGGAAGGAGCTGCTCTGTGCAGAGCTGGGATCCTCCAGGCCAGGGGTAATGAAAGCCCTTCACTGATGGCCAAACCTTCCCTCCACCAGGGTACTATGTCCCTCACATCACTGTCCCTTCCCTGTCACCTTCCTCCCTGGAGCTGACCCAGTTTTGGGCTTGAAAATATTAATCTACTTCTTTGGGTGACTCTAATCTGTCTTAACTGTAAGTCAGATAACTCTGAGTGCTGGACCCCAGACCTTCCTCTGTCTGCCACCACCTCCACCTCTTCTTATGTTCCTGGTCCCCCTTTTCGTCTCCCTCCTCCTCCTTCTTTTCTTTCTTCTTCTCCTCCTCTTATTTCTCCTCCTTTCCCCTCCCTTCTCCTCTTCCTCTTCTTTTCCTCCTCCTCCCCTGTCCCCCTCCCTGTCCAGCCATTGCATTTCCTAACATGCTCATCCTGGTTCTGTCCTGCAGGTGAGAGTTTGGGAGTCCAAGGCTCTGGGGCTGCAATGTTCCGTTCCTAAGCTCTGTTCATTTTCCCCTGCATGAGGGAGGGGTCCCCCTGGAGGTCCCTCTGTTCCCTGGGCTCCTGCTATCACTGTCCCAGTGCCTTTCTGCCCAGAGCGTCTCCCCTCCCTGGGCCTCCCTGGGACTCCTACCCCACCCTTCTCCCAGCTGTGCTCTGTCTGGTTAGGTACTCGCTGCTCCTCCACCCTGAGAAAGAGGCGGGAAGGTCATCGGTGGTGGTGGAAGTGTTTCATTCGGATCTCAAAACCACCCTCCTTCTCGGTAACCGGTGCTGCAGCTCCTCACACCACCTAAGGTCCTCACCAGCGGGCTTGCCCCTGTGGGGGGTCACCTCAGCCGCCGCCACGTCCTGGTAGAGCTGTCGGTCTCCTCTGGCTCAGCCTCGCTGCCCTCTCCAGCGACCCCACACGTGCCTCCGACAGCCTGGACGCCTGAACACAGTGCAGATGATTCTGTCTCATTTTCCTCTTCATTGGGTCTAATCTGGTCCATAAAATGGTAAGTGTTCTCCTTAGGAATAAATATCTCCTCTTCCTCCAGCTCAATTCAGGGGTTTTAATTTTTCTTTCACTTTCTCACTATTGGTCCTCAGACAGAAAACAGGAAGCCATCACTCAGGGGATCCTTGAGGCGGAAAACACACCTGTGGGAAAGGGATGCAGATGGGGAAGGGGAGGAAGGGGAGGGAGTGGAGGGGAAGACAGGGTAGGGGTGGGGAGAGCTGAGGGAAGGGAAGGGAAGGGAGGGGACATTCTTGAAAACCAGGCGAGCCACTCTGCCTTTAGGGGGAAGAGTGTGCAGGTCCCTAGAAGACTCTCCAGTGCCCTTTGCTGCTCAGGAGAGTGGAAGGAGGACCCTTCTCTCTGGAGTCATGAATCTGAGGACCAAGGCTGTGCCTGCACCACTCTCTGCAAACATCCTCCAACCATCTCTCTCCAAAACACGCTGGGAACTCCTTCAGCCCAGTCTGTGTCTTAGGTTTTTAAATACACTCGTGTTCAGGAAATGGTCTGCCATTTTTTGAATATGTTTAATGAAAAGATGAATGAATGAGCCTTGGACATTTGAGGGTGTCAAATAGAACCCAGGCCAACTGAAAGAATACTCAGTTCTCCAAGGTCAGGCTAGAACTGTCCTCTGGACCCCTCCCCACCAACACCCTTAGTGGGCTTTTGTCCTGATGGAATGACAGCATCTTACCTTAAGTAAATCTCAAAGTCTATGCTGGGGCTCGATCCAGTAAGTCAGGGCTGCACCAAGGTGGGTGCCTGAAGTCAGTTCCTGGGATGCCCAGACAAAGGCCGGCTATCCTTCATGCCACAGCGAGGAGCTGACCTGGCCAGCATGAGACTCATAGCCGAAACTCACTCCATGCTGGGTTGAAGGACACTAGTGCTCACCAATGGGCTCCAGGGCCACGCAGGAATCTGGAGCAGCCCCACAGGTCTGCTGGGCCATCCTGCCCAGGGCTCTGCCCTCAGACACCCCTGGACTGGACCCCATTCCAGCGTGGGAGATCAGGCCTGAAGGCTTAGGGATAGATGCTGAGGGGCCTGTGTCCCTGGTACACATCCAGCCTGTGTACACAGCCTGTACGAGCTTGTGTGGCCAGGAATCTGCAGGGCAGGAGGAAAACTTTCATCCACCTCTGTATTAGTCTGTTTTCATGCTGCTGATAAAGACATACTTGAGACTAAACAGTTTACAAAAGAAATAGGTTTAATGGACTTACAGTTCCACATGGCTGAGGAGGCCTCATGATCATGGTGGAAGGCAAGGAAGAGCAAGTCACATCTTACGTGGAAGGCGATAGGCAAAGAGTGACTGTGCAGGGAAACTCCCATTTTTAAAATCCAGTCTCGTGAGACTCATTCACTATTATGAGAACAGCGCAGGAAAGACCCACCCCCACAATTCAGTCACCTCTCACCAGTTTCCTCCCATGGCACGTGGGAATTGTGGGAGCTACAATTCAAGGTGAGATTTGGGTGGGGACACAGGCAACCATATCAGCCTCCTGTGAGATTTGGGTGGGGACACAGTCAACCACATCAACCTCCTGTGAGATTTGGGTGGGGACACAGTCAACCATACCAGCCTCCTGTGAGATTTGGATGGGGACACAGCCAAACCATATCAACCTCCCAGTGTCACACAGGGACCTTCACCTTCTGGGGTATTGGAAGGAATCTCCCACCCTCCCCACTGCCCACCCACTTCTCCAGGGAAAGAGGCGTGGATTCAGTGAACACACTCCATGGCGCCCAGGTGGCTCTGAGCTGTTGGGCTCTCCCTGTCTGGCCTCCCAGGGCCACAGTGGACCTTGGCCCCAACCCTCTGTGCCGGGCCTAGTGGAGCTCATTCCTCCCCGGAAGGAGCCCCACCCTGCCATTTTGCCGATGCTGCATTTATTTGGGATGAAACTCTAGCAAAGCCAGGTCCTCCATCCAACCTCAGTACTGCCTATCTCAGGCACAGGGCAGAGGTTGTGACTTCAGTCTCTCACTTTCTACTTCTGGTTTGGATCCTGACTCAGAGAGGATGGGGTACTTCATTCCCCCTGGCCTCCCCAGTCCCCAACACACACACTTGCTCCATTTCCATATGTCTCACATAGTCCTCATCTTGGTTTCAAGGGAAGAGCTCCAAAAGCTGAATCCCACAGACCCTGGAGAGCTAATATGGGCTGTTCTGGACACATCCCGGCTGCTTCAGCCTCAGCCTTTCCATCTGTAAGGTGAAGGTTTGGACGGGCGGCTCTGTCTGCCAGGGGGGAAGGGGTCCCCTGGAGACCCAACAGATGGCTTAACCTCTGCCCATCACTGCCAGTGACAGGGCTCGCTCCCCAGGAGGCAGCTCACGCCACAGCTAAGCGCTCTTGTCAGAAAAGTTGTGCTTCCATTCAGCCAAAAATCTGCCTTGGACACATCCAGCCTGTTCGAGCTCATGAGGATGTTTTTCTGCAGGACGGGAGAAAGATCTTCTCCACATGGGAGTGTTCCTCTTCCAGGGTCATTAGAAGTCACTTTCCCAGCAGAGGCGCTGAGAGGGTGGAGGACTGCTCTGAGCTTCCAACAGCCTGTCGCCCTCTGTCTGACCTGCACATTTCCAACACACACTCGGCACTGGTCGCTCTGCTCTGGATACACTCCTCATGGTCAGCGTGCACTGAAAGGGAGTGTAACCCTGGACGCGGTTGCAATCCTGCAGTGGGTGCACCTTGCCCTTTCCCAGGCTGGACCCTCTGTAGGAGGCTGGGGTCCCTCATGTGCGGGGCAACCTGTCTGGTGATCTGGGCTCTGGGTTGGGGCTAGCAACACCCGCAGGTGTACACGGCATGAATCACAAACCGTTTTGTTCTCCTGCAGTTGATTTTTGTTTTAATCCAGGGAATGAGCACGACTTCACTTTTAACCCTACTCAGTTCCATCTTGTTCACTTCAGTCCATTGTTTCAGCTTGTCGAGCGGTTTTTTTGTGTGTGTGTGTCTGGACAATTTCCTCCACCACATTAGCCTCCCCTGTGAGCTTTGATCTGCACATTTGACAAGCAGGTCTGTTACACCTTCATCCAAGTCACTGATAGAAATGTTGGACCAGGACAGGGAGTGGACGGGTGCCACTGGAGACCCCCCTCCAACTTGACATTGATCAATATGCTCCACAGCTCTGCCGCTCCCTGACAGCTGCAGCCTCTCTTCCAGGGTTCTCCATGTGGCCCACGGTAACAGAGTGGGGACTCGGCATAGCTACCCTGTGGCCTGGGTGGGGGCGTCTACCAGAAGTCTCAAGGTCCTGAAGCTGATGTCTCATGTCTTCCTGGGATGCACCCTTCTGAAAACCACAGTGGCCTGTCATCTTCACGGGCACCATGCTGTTGTGGGTCCTGGTTACCCTCTGCCCGCTGACATCCTCTATTGCTGTGTTGGCTTGGAGCTCTTCAAGCCCTTCTAAGCAGCATCCCTGATGCAGCCAGCAGAGCCAGGGCTCCTTCTCCTTGGCTGCACTTGGCTTATCTGGCCTCCAGATGCCTCTTGCTGCAGGCTGCACACCCTATGTGCAGATGCACAGGACGCCTGGGTGGAGGCTCCATGTCACACTCATTCTCTGTCTCACCCTCCCCAGGTCCAGCGTGGAGCCCATCACAGACACCCAGTAAATATGAGTGGACTGACTGGCCAAATCCTTCCATTGTCAAATGCGTCTCGCAGGGCAGAGGTCAATAAAGATGGCTTGTGTGGCCACATGTGGCCCTGCTGCCTGCTTTTGCAGGGTCTGTGAGCTAAGAATTTTTAGAAAACATTTTTAAATAGGAAAAAATTTAAACATACCACTTCATGATACATGACAATGATATGAAATTCAAATTTCAGTGTCTATAAATAAAGTCCCACTGGAACACAGCCACGCTCTGCACTGACGTGTCACCCACGGCTACCCCCACACTGCCGCAGCTGAGTCGAGGAGTTGAGACCGACATGGTTCACAAACCCGAAAATAGGTGCTCACTGGCCCTGTACGGACGTTTGCTGATTTCCCCCTTGGAGGGAAATGGGTCCTTAGGACAGAAGAAACATCCGCAAGCTAAATGCATTCATTTATTCAAGAACTATTGATTTGCAGCCAGCCTGCGGGAGGCGAGATGCTAAGTGAGGGCAGTTTGGTGGGAATCTGGAAAGAAAAGGCCCTGCTCTCGCTGACATCAGAGCGAGTTGAGAGAAACAAAAAGCAAGGAAAGAAACAAAAATAATTCTATATGATGAAAAGTGATGTAAAATCCCAGGGAGAGGCAACAGAGCCCCGGACAGGGGACAGCGGAGACCTCAGGAGGAGGGCAGTCTAGGGGCAGGGGGAGAGGAAAGTTGGGGCAGGTGGGCTGGATGTGGGGGTCTTGGGGCAGGTGCAGCAGAGAGAGAGGCCGGGGCAGAGGGACAAGGCCCTGGCAGGCAAAGGGCTGGGCGTCGCTCCAGTGGGATCAGAGGGGTTTAAACAGGGACGTGCTACCATGGGATTTGCAAACTGGGAAGAGCTGGGCAGACCCACAGGCAAGCACCAAGCCCCAGGTGGTGACAAAGGAGAGGGTGACACAGCTTCTGTCTCCAAAGAGCTCTTGTGTTTGCAAACTGAGCTCTCAGAAATGTTAGGTCCTGGGGGCCACAAGCAAGGCTTTTTTGTTTTGTTTTGTTTTCCATAGAGACAAAAAATAATTTGCTGCCTCTCTCATATATTCCTCCATCGCTCCGTTCACCCTTCCTTTCTCCCTCCCTCCTTTCATCAGACTGTACCCAGTGCTGGGACTCCAGGGCACACACACCCCCACATCCTTCTGCTCTCCCTGCTTTAAGCCTCTGAGTCTTGGGGGGCCTCCCTGTCACCCCACAAAGTAGCACTGCACTCTCTCATCCCTTTCCTCTTCTTTTAAGGAAAGCTCATCACCATACTGTTTACCTAGTTATGTTGTTTGTTTGGTCTCTCTCTCTCCACAGTTTCACTGGGATAACAAATATTTCTCTCTTCTTCATAGCTGGATCTCTAGTGCCTAGAATCCAGAGCAGCCGCTCTGGAAAGATTATGAAATAAATTGATGTAACCCTTGATTACAAGAATAACTGAGAGAAAACTGAATGAATCGTGCCTGCAACGTCTCTTCAATGGCTAACACCTTTCACCCATGTGGAGTCTGGCCTACTTCAGGAGACTCACAATGGACAGGACGCGTTCTGCTTTCAAAGGACCCTACCTGCCCCTGACGTTCAAAGCCCGTGTTCTCCAGCTTTCTGATGCCCTGTTCTCCTGCTCTTCATGTCTTTGCTTTTCAAGCTGGCTTGGCTGGTGCTTCTCACTGTGGTTAACAGGGAATCCTGTGCAGCCGAGGATCTTTCTCCCATCAGGTCCTCAATAGAGGGTGCACAGGCACCCGCAAACTCAGTACGGCCCCCAGGTCTGGTCCTTCACGGGCCCTGCCCGCACTGCCTTGGCTCTGACGTGCCAGCTACAGAGGTCAGCTCTCCTGGAGCAGCTCATGCCACTTCTGGCTCTGGGCATCCGGCTTGTCCTCAGTGCACAGTGTGTGTGTTAGGCCGTCCTCGTACTGCTATAAAGAAATACCCAGCACTTTGGGAGGCCGAGACGGGCGGATCACGAGGTCAGGAGATCGAGACCATCCTGGCGAACACGGTGAAACCCTGTCTCTACTAAAAAATACAAAAAACTAGCCTGGCGAGGTGGCGGGCGCCTGTAGTCCCAGCTACTCGGGAGGCTGAGGCAGGAGAATGGCGTGAACCCAGGAGGCTGAGCTTGCAGTGAGCTGAGATCCGGCCACTGCACTCCAGCCGGGGCTACAGAGCGAGACTCCGTCTCAAAAAAAAAAAAAAAAAAGAAAGAAAGAAAAATACCTGAGCCTGGGTAATTTACAATAAAAGAGGTTTGCATGGCTCACAGTTCTGCAGGCTGTACAGGAGGCAAGGTGCTGGCATCTGCCTAACTTTTAGAGAAGCCTCAGGAAGTTTCCAGTCGTGGTGGGGGACAAAGAGGGAGCAGGCATGCCACATGGAGGAAGCAGGAGAGAGAGTTAGGGGGATGCCACGCACTTTTACATGACCAGATTTCATGCAAACTCAGAGCGAGAGCTCACTCATCACTAATGGGGTGGATGGCCCAAGCCATTCTGGAGGGATCCCCCCGTGGTCCAGTACCTGCCACTGGGCCCCACCCCAACACTGGGAAATAGATTTCAACATGAGACTTGGGTGGGACAAATATGCATCCTATATCCGTGTCCACAGAGTTTCCTTCTGCACCTGAAGAGGCTCCTCTCAGACGCTGCCTTCAAAGCTGCAGGCGTCCCTTGCCGTTTCTTCTGCCCCAGGTCCAGGCCAGCCATCGGCAGGTCTTTCTGGGTGTTCCTATGCATGAGCCCACCTGAGGCTGTCCATACACTAGCCCAGGCTGAGGCTCCCTCACCCAATTCTCGGATGTCCAGATTCCTTTCAAGTAAGTCTACTCCCAGTTCTCTCTGCTCTTACAGATCCTGCATCTGGCTTTTGTCTCAGTCCACCAAAGTGAGGACCTCCACTGTGCATTCTCGTGAAGAAGAGCCAGGCAAATTCTAGGAGAGACCAGGAGAAGTAATTAGATCTGCAGAGGAGCACTTCTGGGTCAGCAGGGTTAGGACCTCCAAAAACTACACCTCCGAAAAAGCAATGAGAACACTGGAAACATCTGCCCAAATCAACTTTGTTTTCAGAACTCCATACATTAAACAAAGCCCTGAAGCAACCCAAGAAACATCTTTGTATTTTTTTCAGGAAAAAATGGCTGAATCTCAGTAATAACAGGGAGCTCTGTGGTGTTTTGACTCACACTAGTGCCACCTCCCCCTCTTCATTTCCACGGTAGCTTTAAAAACCGACAGCCTCATAATCAAGGAGCATTAATCAGGGTTTTCCAGAGAAACAGAAACAATATCTCCTATTGTTTATATATGTATATAAATATATATCTTATATTTAT
>NW_016814436.1:3262536-3266239 GCF_001698545.2 Rhinopithecus bieti | reverse complement strand
ATATATTATATATGGCTAAATATCTTAATTATATAACATAATTATTATATTATTATATATCTATGTATTTTACATATATTGTACATGTATATAACATCCAGTATATAGATAATTGATATTAGATTTTTACAAAGTTGGATTTTCTTGAGGCTGATGGTTTTCATGCTATTGTTATTATCTATTATTACATATAGATATATAATATATACATCTTTATGTAATAATAATAATAATAGTCTGAAAGGCATCAGCCATTTGAACTGGTGGACTAAGTAAGGCAGACAACCCTGTCTAGTCAGACGAGAAGTGCTCCATCTTACCCAGCCTTTCTGTTTTACTCAGGCCTTCAACTGATCAGATGAGGCTCACCCACACTGGACAGGGCCATCCGCCTTACTTAGTCCACCGGTTCAAATGCTAACCTTATCCAGAGACACCCTTGCAAGCACAGCCAGAATCATGTTTGATCAAATGCCTGGCCACCCTGTGGCCCAGATAAGCTGACCCATAAAGTTAATTTTAAACACACGTGATAAAAATAAGCAGCCTCAGAACCACAACTGGTGTGAAACCTTCATCCTGAAGGACCCTGAAAAGAATGGAATGAGCTTGGTGTTTCCCAGAAAGCTCTCAACCTAGAGAACTTTCACGATTTGACCTGTCAGGCAGTTACCTGCAAATGACCAAAGGGCTTGCCTTTATTTGATCTAACTCTGTCTGGATAAACAAGATCTAACTCTGTCTGGACAAACAAGCTGCATATCCAGGTTGTTTGTCAAAAACAGTCATCAGCAATTGCTTAACATTCTTGACCCACTATTACCCATGTAAGAAAACAAGAGACTGGTTAAATATCTTAAAAAGAAAATTGGGAGAATGAGACATCCAAAAGAGGCTTTGAAAACCTTCAAAATATTCCTGGTAACCTAGAAGGCTACACACATATCCCAGGCCATGCACATGCCCGGGGAGGACTCAACCCAGACTCAGCCTCTCTGACCATAAGACTTCGTGCAAGCAGGAAGTGAAGGCTAAGATGGAGCTGTGACTGCTGCTGGAGCATTGGAAGTGCACCCCAAAGACACACAGGACCCTCCGCAAAGGCAAGGAGACATTGGGTGAAGCCATTTAAGGAAATCCACTTCCTATCATAAGCTGAAAACTAAACCTACCAAGGAGAGACTTCAGGGACCACACACAACGAAGAATACCGATATTACAGAAACGGTTCAGGACAGTCACTAAACAAAACAAATAGCAGGAACGATAACAACAAACATCTGGGGGATGAGGGAAAATCTGATTTCCAGAGTTGTTATATTTTATTATTTAAAATGTATAGTTTTTTGGAGGCTGAGGAGGGTGGATCACTTGGGGTCAGGAGTTTGAGACCAGTCTTGCCAACATGGTGAAATCTCATCTCTACTAAAATTACAAAAATTAGCTGGGTGTGGTGCCTCATGCCTGTAATCCCAGCTACTCAGGAGGCTGAGGCATGAGAATTGCTTAAATCCAGGAGGTGGAAGTTGCAGTGAGCTGAGATGGCGCCACTGCACTCCAGTCTGGGCGAAAGAGTGAAACTGTGTCTCAAAAAATTAATAAATAAAATAAAATATGTCATTTTCTGCAAAACATTATGAGACACTCAAAGAAACAAGAAGTATACTCAATGCAGAGACAATAGCAACCGTCCCTCAGGGGCCCTGATGTTGGGCTCACTAGTCAGAGACATTTTTTGTTAAGTATTTTCCTAAGTTCTATGTTCTTTTTAATGCTGTGATACCTTGATTTGTTCAAATGTTGTTTTCAGATTGTTTATTGCAAGTGTATAGAAATAATATTTATTTTTGTATACTTATCATGTACCTTCAACATTCTTCCAGCCATCATAAATAAACCCGATGTGGACATCACGGAAAAAAAAAAAAAAAAAATGAAAACTCTTTATGAATACAGGTGCAGATATCCTCAAGGAAATACTAGCATACTTAAGCCAGCAACTTAGAAAAAGGATTATATGCCATGACCAAGAGGGATTTCAATGTTGGTTAAACATCTGAAAATCAAGGTAATACCCCATATCAGTAAAGCAAAGGACAAATAACATGACATCTCAGTGGATAAAGAGAAAGCATTTGACAAATCCCAACACATTTTCATGATTACAAACAATTAAGACACTATGAGTAGAATGAGACTTCCTCATTCTGATAAAAGGTATCTATGAAAATCTCACAGCTAACATTATACTTAATGGTGAAATACTGTTTTCCTCTTAAGATTAGGAACAAGTCAATGATATCTGCTCTCATCACTTCTATTTGACATTTTACTGGAGATTCCAGTGAGAGAACAGAGGCTAGGAAAAGCAATAAAAAACTTCCAGATTGGGATGAAAGAAGTAAAACTCTATTTCCCAATAACATGATCTTGCATATAGGAAACCCTATAGCACCCACAAAATACACACACATGCAAAACTATTAAAACTAATAAACAAATTCATTAAGGTTTCAGGTACATGACAAACACACAATATTGTATTTCTATACACTTGCAATAAAGAATCTGAAAATGAATTTTTTTTCAAAAAAAGTCAATTTATAATAGCACTGAAAAGAACAAAGTACTTAGACAAGTATTTACCAAAAATCTATAAACGTGCATACTGAAAACCACAAATAGTTTTGAAAAATTGAAGACTTAAATAAATGGAAAAATATCCCATTATCACGGATTGGAAGATTTAATATTGATAAGATGGCAATGCTCCCCAAATTTATATACAGATTTAAAATAATCCCTATCAAAATCCCAAATGCCTTTTAGCAGAAACTTAAAGATGAACCTAAAATTCTTATGAATATTAAAGGAAACTGGGATAGTAAGAACAATCCTGAGAAGAACAAAATTCACATTTCTCAAATTCAAAACTTACTATAAAGCTGCAATAATGGATGTAGGCACCAGCACAAAGGTAGACATATATAGATCAATGGAATCTATAGACACCTAGATTCAATAGAACTGGGTGTCTAAAAATGACCATTGTAATTATGATCAACTGATTTTGGGCAACCGTGCCAAGACCATTCACTAGGAAAAAATAATAATAATCCTTTCAATGAATGATGATAGGGCAACTGCTGTATACATGCTGAAGAATGTTGTCGGGCTCCCTATCATACCTCATGTACAAATATTAATTCAAAAGAGATCCTAGGCTATTACTCTTGTAGATAAGTTTATTAGCTCTAACTGGAGTTAAAACTATAATCTTCTTAAAAGAAAACATGGGAGTAAAACTTTGTAATCTTGGTATAGGTAATTGTTTCTTAGTTATCTCACCAAGTTAGACTTTATTAAAATTAAATACTTTTGTGGTTCAAAAGGCAACGTTAAGTAAGTGACAAGACAACATACAGAATGTGAAAAAATATTTGCAAATTATGTATCTGAGAAGGTACTTGTATTTGGAATATATAGACTACTCTTAAATTGAATAATAAAAATAAAACAATTTAAAAATGAGCAAAATATTGAATATTTCTCCACAGAAGATATGCAAATAAAGGTGAATAAGCCCATGAATAGATGCTCAACATCATTAGTCACTTTATCAGAGATATGCAAATCCAAACCATAATGAGATACCACTTCACACACATACTAGGTTGGCTTAAACAATAAAAAAAAAAAAAGG
>NW_016814436.1:3255990-3262007 GCF_001698545.2 Rhinopithecus bieti | reverse complement strand
AAAAAAAAAAAAAAAAAAAAAAGACAAATAGCAAGTGTTGGCAATGATGTGAAAAAACAGGAATTCTTGTACATTGCTAGTAGGATTTCAAGATGGTGAAGTCACATTAGGAAAGAGTTTGAATATTTCTCAAAATGTTACAGGTAGTGTTACCGTATGACCTAGCAATTCCGCTCCTGGGTAAATACCTAAGAGAAGTGAAATGTATGTTCAAACAAACTTGTGTGTAAAAGTCCATAGCAACATTATTCATAACAGCCACCAAGTGGAAACAACCAAAAGTCTGTCAACTGGATAATAGAGAAATAAATGTGGTCTATTCATATAACGCCATATTTTTCAGCCACAAGAAAGGAATGAAATATAACACATGCTGTAACATAGACAAATCGTAAACACATTATGCTAACTGAAAGAAGCTGTCATGAAAGATCCCAAGTTATATGATTTTATTGTCATAAAATGTCAAGAATAGGCCAATCCATAGAGACAAAGTAGATGAGTGCTTTCCAGAAGCTGAGAGGAGAGGCAGTAGCTGCCAATGGATATGGAATTTATTTTCAGGGTAATAAAAATGTTCTCAAATTCTACCGTGGTGACTGTGCATCCTTCTATGAATACATTCAAACCCTTTTGAATTACAACCTTCAAAGGAGTGATATTTATGGTGTGTGAATTACAAACAAATTATATTATAAATTGCATTATAAAAATGAAATTGGTTCTTCATCATGATATAAATTATGTAAATAAAGAGTTGCATGTATGCATAAAACTTGCAGGAAACTGTGACTTTATCAATGAGCCTTATCAGGACCCACTGCTTTGTTTTCTGCCATAACCTATCACCGCCTGACGTACTGTGCATAGGAAAACCCAATCACATTGAAATTCGGTACCTCCAGTTGTGTGAACTGCAGGATCACAGTACATGAAGTGAATGGGATAACAGGGGAGCCTGTACAGGCAGCAGTCTTGGTGTCTAGGAATCCAACTGCGCAATTCACATTCTTTCTGGACCTCATTAAAGTGTGACACCACCTGTCTATTGTGGCTTAAAGATCTTAAATATCAATGAGGATGATTCAGGACCCTGTGGTGTAGTAGTCAGGGTTCTCCAGAGAAATGGAAGGGGGCGGGGAAGCAGAGAGGGAGAGACAGAGAGATAGAGAAATTTATTACAATAAGATTTATTGTAAGAAATTGGCTCACATAGGCCTGGCGCAGTGGCTCACACCTGTAATCCCAGCACTTTGGGAGGCTGAGGCAGGTGGATCACAAGGTCAGGAGATCGAGACCATCCTGGCTAACCCAGTGAAACTTCGTCTCTCCTAAAATATGAAAATTTGCTGGGCATGGTGGCGGGTGCCTGTAGTCCGAGCTACTCAGGAGGCTGAGGAAGGAGAATGGTGTGAACCCGGGAGGCAGAGCTCGCAGTGAGCCAAGATTGCGCCACTGCACTCCAGCCTAAAGGACAGAGCGAGACTCTGTATCAAAAAAAAAATTGGCTGACACAATTATGGAGACAGGACAGTCCCAAGATCTGCAGGGCGAGTCAGCAAGTGACCCAGGAGGCCTGATAGTACAGTTTCAGTCTAAAGCTGTTTCCAAGACCCAGTGAGAGCCAAAGTCCCCATCAAGTCTGAAGGCAGAAAATAAGACCATGTCGCAGTTTGAAGGCGGTGGGGTAGGGGAATTTCTTCCTGCTTGGGGGAGGGTCACTCTCTTTTCTATTCAGGTCTTCAGCTGATTTGATTGGCTCACCGGAGTTAGGCAGGGCAATCTCTTTATCCAGTCTCCTGATTTAAATGTTAATCTCTTCCAAAAACACCTTTACAGGAACAGTTAGAATAATGTTTGACCACATATCTGGGCACCCCATGGCCCAGTCAAGTTGACACATAAAATAAACTATGTGTGGTTACCTGGCTGGCACTTCCAGTGCATGGGTCATATTCCGTGTGTACATTGGCATGCATTTCAGTGTCTCAATCTGAGGAGATCAGACCCAAATAATTCTGGGGATGTGTAGGTCCACCTTCTGTTCCCCCACCTGGGTGGTGTGCCAATCATTTTCCCACCTGGCTTGTCCATTTCTCCATTTTTATGGAAGCTAAGAAATCCAGTCCACATCCATTTGAGAATGGAATCTGGGCAGGAGATGACAGTCAATTCCCAACCCCATTTGTCTTGTGCTATTATTGGATTTGCTGCTGTGGAGTTTTACATATTTACCTGCATATTTGTTTGTATCTCTTTTCTTCCAGCATTTAAGTTCTATGGGCCATGCTGCCATCCATCCCATGCTGCCCCATCCCCACCTATTACGTTGTTATGTTTTCCCTTGCCTGGGGTAGTGCATGATACCATTTGTTGCTTAATACTTTTTGAGTAAATACAATAAACTAAATTATATGTGGATAATTTATTAATACACTGCTCAGCTATGGTTAAGTTTTCGATTTCTGATGCAATCCATGTACTAGCTATGCCCTTCCTGCTACCACCTATTCTCCACAGAGTATGCTAATGTTGGCTTAAAGCCCAGTTCCGTAAACTCCAAGGAACCCAAGGCCTCCCCACGATGTCTATCTACTCCAGGGCTTGTTCTGTCCTCATTCACTGTCTTCTTGGTTCTTGGATCCAAAAGTGTTATCTGTCTTGACTCTCCCGATCCCTGATTCAACTCTCCCCTGGCACAGAAGAACTTAAGACCCGGGGCCATAAGGGCAGCACATCCTGGCCCTGGGCTCTACCTTCCTGCTGATCCATGGAGGGCAGCATCCTGGCTCTCAGCTCTACCTTCCTGCTGATCCATTCTCCTCTCTCCTTCCTGCCAGTTCCTCACCTCCTCATTCCTTTGTGAACATCCTAATTCTCCCCATTACCCAGAACCACCCAGCACTTCCACCTACTGTCCCTACCCTTGCACAACACACTAGCAAGGTCTTGGCAGAGAACGAGCCCTTTGTTTAACAGGATCCACTTCCATAGGAGATATTTAGGGTTATAGTTTTTAATATTTTTCCTATCACACTTTTATGGGAGTCCATTTATATATTTCTCAATTTATTCACAATGGATGCATACCATGTTTATTTAGCAAACCATAGGCACCATATACAAAAAATGCAATAAAGTCTTTCTGATACTTAAGAAATGTAGGAAAATAAATTCAAAGGAGCAGCTGACTGCAGAGCCTGTGGCCACCACACAGACTTTCTCCTCCTGCCAGCCCTTCCCACTTGGCTCCTGGCTCCTTCGTGGAGTGTGCATCCTCCCAGCCAGCCCCGCATCAGAGTCAGTGCTTGCAGCGGCTTCTAATGCTCCCTACAGAGCACGCCACACATCAAACTTATCACCAAATCCCCACCTTAAACATCCAAAGGCCTCTCTGTCTCCATCACTGCAGGCTCTAGGTGATGCCTCTTAGACAGGAACATTCCTGCTTTGATCTCTGCCCGCCTCCATCTCCCCTGAACATTTCTGCCAAGACTTGTCCTCTCCAAAACCCACGATTGATCCCTTTGTCTGCGAGCTAAACCCCAAACCCCTACACAGCCCTGAGGCTCTGGATTTGGCCATGCTGCCTGACCCACTTCATCTCTACTGGATCCCTTGGCCTAAGTCCACGGAAGGTCCATCCAAGTCATGGTGCTCTTGTCCCTGAAGACCCTGGAGAGGGGGGTCTCTCTGCCTGGAATGCCCCTGCACTAGTTTCCCATCTCCCGAAACATTCACCATTCTTAAGACCAAGCTGAAATGTCAAGTGTTCCACAAATATCTTCCAGTCTTCCCATCCAGAATTAATCTATTTGCATTCTGTAATTTATGTCTGGTTTAATGATCCTTGGTTTGACTCCTGAGCAGCTGTTTCTGGGCCTGTGGCGTGGGTTGCCCTGAGAGCACAGTCCCTGTCTGGGCCCCTCGCTATGTCTGGCCCAGGGCCTGGCACACACCACTTGGGTAGCTCCAGGGAGGGTGATCAAAGGCTGCTTCCGATCGGACAGACTCACAGACATGCTGGCTGAGCGGCCCCGCACACCCTTCTTTCTTCCCTTGCACCAAAGGGTGCAGTAGCTGTCCTCCCACTTCCATAAATGCCACCCAGCCACCCCGTGCCTTCATGCAGCTTCCAAGGGCCCCTTGCAGGAACCCTCTGGGTCCCCCAGGGCTCTCCCCTCACACTAGTGGGCTTATGTCTATAATGTAGAGAGCCCAGTCCTCCTTCTTCCTCGTCCTCCGGCTCTCAGTACACTTCTGGGAACTGCGTAGGTGCTTAGTAAATGCTGTTGGATAAAAGGGATTAGATAATTTATGACCAAAGATAGAGAATAATTGCCAATGAGAATTACATACTAATAACGCAAATAGCTCTGAGTTCATCTTGAAGTTTCTCTCTTGACCTGATTCTCAACAAGGGGAACATAAAAGCAAAGGTTGGCCTATTTAGCTAGATGGTGGTGAACCATGAAACTTCAATTGGCAGCCAGGGAAGGCTGATTATATAGATTAGAAACGCATTTATATCGGGCTCTTTTATCTACCAAGAAGCACTGAGAAAGTGGGAGATGGAGTCCATGAACACTTTGATATTTATGTCTCTTTCCTTCAGTTTTTCTCAGGTGCTTCTATGTTCATATGACATGGCTGAGCTTTCTCTTCACAGAGAAATTCAGGTTCCATATTCGAATGTGGCCTCTGACCTCTGTGGTTGGAGAATCCAGACCACCCTTTCTAAAGGTGGTCTGGAACCTTCCGATGAGCTGCCTGGAGGCTGGCATCATTTTTTACATGATTATTAAATGCACATATTAAAAGCTGGGCACAGTGGCTCCCAAATGTAATCCCAGCACTTTTGGGAGGTCAAGGTGGATGGATCACTTGAGCTCAGGAGTTCAAGACCAAAAAAAAAAAAAAAAAAAAAAAAAAAAACCTTAGCCAGGAAATAAAAACTAGCTGATAAATGAAAACATTACTTGGGGGGCTGAGACACGGGGATCATCTGAGCACGCAAGGTCAAGGATCATCACATAATTTGTGATCGCACTACTGCACTCCAGCCTGGGAGACAAAGTGAGACCCTGTCTCTCAATAAATAAATACATACACATTTCGCCCCTTTTACATGTTGTTTGGAAACTGCTCAAGGGAGGGTCAAGTGTGTTATTCAGGCCAGTGTCCAAACATACGATGACAGAATTGGTAGAAACATAGGTTAACCATGTTCTTTCCCAAGTCATAACTATGTCTTTCTCAGCCATTTGCCTAAAAATCCCTGGGCACAAGTGCCTGCTCCAGTTCCCTTCCTGGGGATGCCTCCCCTCATGCTGTGCTTATTAAAGGCACAGCCTGGCTGGGGTCAGGACGTCCCTGTCTCACTCCTCACACTCTTCAGGCCCATTAATTGAGACAATTAGTGACACTTGTGTTTGGTGTCAGTATAATTCATAAATTCATGAATAAATAACAATATACTGAGAATTGATCACTCTCTCCCAGTGACTGGCAGCCTCTATAGAGCAGGGTCCCTGGGAACTATTTCAGCATCCAAAGTACTTTGCATATTGTGGGCACAGTCCATCACCTGGTGAGATTTGCTTATGGAGGGAAGAAAAGAAGGGAAATGAAGGAGGAAAGAAGAGAGGTGAGAGGGAAGGAAGGAAGGAGGTAAAGAAAAAAAGGAAGGAAGGAAGAAAGGAAGGGAGGGAGGGAAGAAGGAAGGAAGGGAGGGAGGGAGGGAGGGAGGGAGGCAGGGAGGAAGTCAAGGAAGCGAGGAGGATAATTTGTGAATTCATGAATCAGCAACAATATACTGAGAACTGATCACTCTGCTCAGGTTGACTGTCAGTGTCTACAGAACAGGATCTCCTCACACTCTCTAGGCTCATTGTTTGTGACAATTAGTGACGCTTGTGCTTGGTGCCAGTATAATTTGTGAATTCATGAATAAAGAAAGAAAAGAAGGAAGGAAGGAAAGAAGGAAGGAAGGAAGGAAGGAAGGAAGGAAGGGAGGG
>NW_016814436.1:3243409-3255707 GCF_001698545.2 Rhinopithecus bieti | reverse complement strand
TGGGAGGAGAGAGAAGGAAGGGAAGAAGGAAAAGAAGGAAGAAAGGAAGGAGAGAAGAAGGAAGGGAAGAAGGGAAGAAAGAAAAAAAAGAAAGGAGGGAAGAAGGGAGGGAGGAGGAAGGCCAGGAGGAAGAGAAGGAAGAAGAGAGGCAGAGAGAGCCCCTCCCCTCAACCCCAAAACACCTTTTTGTGCATTTTACCAACACCTGCATTTCAAAGTGGTTCTGGAAGTTCTGGTTTTTGGTCTCATGTCTCAAGTTAGCTGCACATACATTTGCCACATGTCCCTCTGTGCCACCCTGGGAGTGCAGGGCCAGGTCTGAAGAGCCGTGCACTTGTGGCCACAGTCCAGTGGCTGTACAGTGACCTGGTGTCTATAACACAGGGCAATTCAAGATTGGATCCATTTAAACATGTACTGCCTTTTGTCATTCACAGTGTCATGCATGTCACTCTTGTCTCCAGGATAAATTGGAGCAGAAACTGTCTCATTCCCTGTGTGTTGCTGTAACCCCAGGTTGTACCACTGAGCACACAGTAAGGAATTCAAGAAGCAGTTTATCTGGGGATCTGAATGCAGGGCTGATTCATACCTCGGCTCCCAACTCCAGGGGCCTATTCACCCTCCAAGCAAGTGAGAACCCCCAGAGACCTCTGCCCACCACTCACAGCCTCATCATCCCTCAGGGTTGGAAGGGCCTGTGGGGTGCAGGGTGTTCAGCAAGGTCCTGCAGCCCATGCACCAGGCACCGCACACCCCAACAGGAACCATTTACAGGTGTGAGGAGGTTTTGCTCTTTATCCAATTATATTTTCTTGTATGCACCCAGATGCTGCTGAGCACTCCCACTGGCATTAATGATATAACACTGAAAGAAGTAAAACCTGACAGAACAAACAGAAAGCCAGCAACAGTTAACTAACAACACAGCAACAAGACCCTGTCCTCATATAGCTGTCCTCCCGCTGGGTGGACAGAGAGATGGGGGTGCGGTGGGGAGGCATGAGTCCCTGAGCCCAGTCATCTCTCACCCTCTACCTGCACAGAGTGAAATCCCCTCCCTGAATGCTCAGCGCTGGCAGGAAGGACACAGGATGTGCTCAACTGGAAATTCAAGAAAGAGGGGCTCCAGGGTGAGGCCCAGGGGAGAGGGCTCCTCTCCGCCATGGGGCTTCTTATGGGGACCTCGTTTGTCACTGGGTTTATTAACAGTGACAGTCCTGGCGTCTACTTGGAGGATGAGGTGGGGAGAGTTTTTATGCTAACGGCAATGTGGGGATAAACACAGAGAACAGGTCTTGATCCACTCCAGAGGGTTTCTGGACACCCAGCAGGATGCATAAGCAGACGATGCAGCAGCAGGGACAGGCTAGGAGTAACACATATCAACCTGCTTTCCTACATGCTAGACCCTGGGCCTCTGAGGTGACTGGCAAAGGCTCTGGCACACAGTGGGTGCTCAGTGAGTTTGCTGACAGCATCTGCTGGAATCTCCCATACCCTTTCTCTCGCTTTCTTCTCCCAAGGCGCGTTGACCCTGGGCTGTTCAAGTTGACCTCAGGAACCTGGAGCTTACTGAGCCCTCTGCCTAGGACATTTTCCCCTGGACACCAGTGAGGCTTGAGTCCTCCTTCCTTTTAAATATGTATGGAAAAGCCACCAGCTCAGGGAGGCCCTACACACAGTGACATAATGCACATGGCTCTGGAGGTCTCTCCTCCATTACCCTGTATTGTTTTTCTTCACAGCACCCGTCACCACCTGTCAGATCATATATCTCTGTAGTTTATTGTTATGTGTTGTAATTCCCAAAGAAAATGTAAATTCTGTGGTAACTGGGACTTGGTGTAGCCACCACCGTGCCCCAACACTGCCTGACACATAGTAGGCACTCAACCAATATTTCTGAATGAATACTGACACATAGTGGGCACTCAGTAAATATTTATGAATGAACATATATGAATAACATCATAAATAAAATTCATAAATATACACATAAATAAATGATGACAATGCCTGAACTCAGCTCCACGGAGGCAGAGGCAGCACCTGCGTGGTTCTCTGTTTTATCCCAGGCTCTAGAACAAAGCCTGGCAAATAGAAGACACTCTGTTTTGTTGAATGAATGGATGTATAAATGAATGAGTGGATGGATGACTTCTGTAGTATCTATAATCTATAATATCTCTCTTCCGCCATTTATTTTTTAACTGCCATGAATTCCAGATATTTCTGGGCATGTCCAGGTTTAACATACGTTGGGCTTAGTGACCTCATCTGGTTGTGCCTGTCGTTTACTGAGCTGACTGTCATGGTTGTCACCGTGGGAGACCCTCGGGGAATGGTTCATTGGTTTAGGACTGAAAGCAGACCCTCTGGGAGGCCACGTTGCAACCATGAAGGGTCCAGGGGGTGGACGTGTGGGGAGATGGACTGATTCCTCTGTTTTACACACCCTCTGGGAAGGTCAGGCCCTTTATTATAGAGAATCAATATTTGTACAGTTGGTAGATTGTAAAATTTTATAGTTGTGAAGTGACAGGTTTTCCTAACTGGTCCCCAAAGAGATATAAAACCCGATGGCAAAAGTTACCTGATGATCCCTACAATGGGTGGCAACTACAGAACACAGAACACGTGGGGCCGCTTCACGCATGACACAGAGAGCACGTGGGGCCGCTTCACGCATGATCACCTCAGAGGGCACAGAGGACACTCAGAATTAAAGATGTAGATGCTCTCAGGGTTTTGGCACAGTCTCAGTTTTGGATTTGAGATCTTGCTGAAGTTTGTGTCTTATTAGGAAATGACAAAGATATGAATTTTTAAAAGAAGAAGAAAGAAAAATATAAATAGTGGGAAATTTAAATGATTATGATCCTTGGCCGGGCGCGGTGGCTCACGCCTGTAATACCAATACCTTGAGAGGCTGAGGCAGGCAGGTCACTTGAGGTCAGGAATTTAAAACCAGCCTGGCCAACATGGTGAAACCCCGTTTCTACAAAAAATTAGCAGGGCATGGTGGTGCGTGCCTGTAGTCCCAGCTACTCAGGAGGCTGAGGCAGGAGAATTGCTTGAACTCGGGAGGCAGAGGTTGCAGTGAGCTGAGATTGTGCCACTGCACTCCAGCCTGGGTGACAGAGCAAGACTCTGTCTCAAAAATAAATAAATAAATAGATAGATAGATAGATAAATAATGATTGTTGGAATTAATCAAATATATCAACAATTATAATAAACGTAAGTCAATTAATTCTGTCAATTAAATCCCAAAGAATATGAACTGGCTAAAGTGAAAAAATATCCATATATGTGTTATTTACATTAACACACATAAAATATGAGTACATTTTAGGGCTGGCAATAGAGAAAAACTTTTCTGGATAAATTTGGTGTGACAACATTAATATATAATAAAACAAGCTATAATGAAAATGTGATATTAGGAATGTATTTTTACATAATTTGGGGAAGGTTAAAAGTTCATTAAGAAAACTCATGATTATCTTAATAGATGCAGACAAAGGTTCACCATCAATTCATGTTAGAGGGTAAAAAAAGAAAAGGAAAACAAAACAAAAAAAACTATTAGTAAATCGAGGGATAAAAGGAACTTTCTCTGATCAAATAGAGTATCTGCAAAAATAGTAGCAGAAACAGCACACTTAAACACTGCCACTGAAATTGAAGTTGGGAATGAGACAAGGAGTTTGCTGCCACAAAATCTGATCCACATTGTAATAGTGGTCATAGCCAGTGCAATATGTCAAGAAAAACATAATAAAACTTGTATTGCCAAAAAACCTATGATTTCAGAGGACATAATTGTGTATTTTGAAATTTAAAAGACTTCAAACTATTATAATGAATAATGAAACATTAAAACTGCTGCATTTAAGACAAATAATAATATTTAATATATTTTTGCACTCCATAAAGAAATATAAAATGAAATGTTTAAAATATTTTTTAAGATAGCATCCAACAAAATCAAATACCCAGAAATAAATCTAACCAAAGATGTTCGAAATCTCTACATCAGTGCTACACAAAGCACAGGTGATAAAATATTTTTAACAGTTTAAAATGAGATAAACTAGTATAGGTATGTAGAAATTTTAGTATAGGTTTGTAGTATCAGTATTAGTATAGGTATGTAGAAACTTTTATGGCAATTTTGAAATTATCGGAATATTTTTATTTTATTTTAAAATCATATTCACTTAGAAATTAAAACAGAGAAAAAAACTGGTTCTCTACCACAGATGATTTGAGAAGAACTGTTACATATAACACCTATATATTTTGAGAAGAAAAAATGAAGTTTTACATAAATAGAGAGACGCCTCCTGTTTGTCAAGAGGAAGACTCACTGATAGAAAGATGACAGCTTTTCCTAAATCAAGTGACGGATTTCATGTAATTCCAAATGAAACTCCAGAAGGATATTTGTGTGTTTGTAGAAATTCACAAGTTGAGTCTGACATTTCCATGGAAATGTAAAAGGCAAATTGAGGGAAAAGACCAAAGCTGTATCATTTGCAATACTACCTACTATATCTGACGTTCCATTGTAAAACTGTAGTAACCGAGACATTGATACGGTATTGATGCACACATGGCCAAATACAGCAGTGGCACCAAACAGAGAGTGGAGAATCAAACCCACACGTTTGTAGTCACCTGATTTGTAACAAAAATATTCTGCAAGGTAGTAGGAAAAGGATGGTCTTTTTAATAAATGGCGCCTGGTCAACTGGATATTCACAAGGAAGTGAATGTTTGCAAATCTCACACCATTTGCAAACATCAAAGATGAATTTCAGCATTGAATACAAAATATAAACAATAATGTTTTTCAGAAAAACACAGGAGGGCATTTGTATCATCTCGGAGTAGGTAATTTTTTTTTGGACAGAGTTTTGCTCTTGTTGCCCAGGCTGGAGTGCAAATAGCATGATCTCAGCTCACTGCAACCTCCACCTCCCAGGTTCAAGTGATTTTCCTGCCTCAGCCTCCCAAGTAGCTGGGATTACAGGCATGCACCATCACGCCCAGCTAATTTTCTGTATTTAATAGAGATGGGGTTTCACCATGTTAGTCAAGTCGGTCTCGAACTCCTGACCTCAGGTGATCCACCTGCCTCAGTCTCCTAAAGTGCTGGGTTTACAGGCATGCGCTACTGTGCCTGGCCGGAGTAGGTAAAATCTTAAACTTGATATTAAAATTGCTAAACACAAGAAAATGGATATATATGATCAATTTCATCAGAAGACACATTAATAATGGTAAATGTCAAGGAACAGAGTAAGAGAAAATTATTAACATATAACACGGAAAACATATAAAAACACTTGAAATACACAAAACACTTAAAATACATATAATAAATGGACTTGTATCTAAGGCATTTTAAAATACATATAAATTATAAAGGCAAGCAACTCAAAACAAATGGTCCCAAAGACCAGAGGAGAAGTGTATAAAAATAAATGTTCAAATGGTCAATACAAGAAAATCTGTTGCACTCCATTAGCTATTGGGGGATGCAAATTAAAGCCCTAATTCAACACCAGTGTGCAGCCACCAGAATGCCCCAAACGCAAAAGACAGGCAATAGCAGGTCTTGAGGGTGTGGAGTTCAAGGCAGCTCATGCCCTGCTGGTGGGAATATAACTGGCACAACCACTTTGGGAAACCATGTGGAAGAATTCTTAACAGCTCAACAAATCCACACCTTATGCACAGCAATTTCATTTCTAGGTTCATGTCTCACAGAAACGCGTATGTGGGTTCTTCAAATGATATGAAAAGTTTATAAAGGCACTATTCATTACTGCATAACTAGGAATTTCCCAAATGCCCATCAATAATGGAACAGACACATCCACTTTAGTGTATCACGCAGTGAAACACTTACAGCAGGAGGCTTGATCATCTACAACAATGCCCCAAAGTCTGGACGTCCTTCCTATAGAGTGAAAACAGTAAGGCACAAATGAGCATGTGCAGCATAATTTCATTTATACAAAGGATAAAAGCAGGCAAAACTAACCTATGGGGTTAGACATTGGGATTGTGGCTTCCCTTGAGAACAGGGTTGTAACTGGCCAGGGAATGGGGCAATTCATAAACTGCAGCCACTTTCTGCTTCTTGATCCCAGTGCTGGTTACACAAGTGTGCTCATCTTGGGACAATTCACTGAGTAGTACATTCATGTTTTGCTTCTTTGTCTGCATGCATGTTATACTTTGACAAGTTTACTTAAAAATATTACCATCATTTAAGATGAAAACATTTTCTAAATTGAGAACTAACTCACCATTCTTACCTAAAAAAGAATATTTATTGCTGGACGCAGTGGCTCATGCCTGTAATCCCAGCACTTTGGGAGGCCAAGGCAGGTCGATCATGAGGTCAAGAGATCGAGACCATCCTGGCCAACATGGTGAAACCTCGTCTCTACTAAAAATACAAAAATTAGCTGGGTGTTGTGGCGCATGCCTTTAGTCTCAGCTACCCAGGAGGCTGAGGCAGGAGAACTGCTTGAACCCATGAGGCAGAGGTTGCAGTAAAGCCAAGATCACACCACTGTACTGCAGCCTGGTGACAGAGCGAGACTCCGTCTCAAAAAAAAAAAAAAAAATGTTTATTAAACCAATAAAAACCCCAGAAACACCCAAAATAATTATTCTAAAAAGTGGCATCTTAGAGATAGTCCCTGTAACATCAAAATGAGACCAGTTATCCAAATACTTCTACTCAACATCCTATTGAGAGTCCTTGAGACAGTCTCACTCTGTCACTCAGGCTGGAATGCAGTGGCTTGAACATGGCTCACTTGATGTCCTGGACTTGATCCTCCTACCTCAGCCTCCCAGGTAGCTGAAATTATGCATGTGTGTTACCACACCCAACTAGTTTTTAATTTTTTGTGGAGATGAGGTCCCACTATATTGTCCAGTCTGGTCTTGAACTCTTGGCCTCAAGTGATCCTCCCGCCGTGACCTCCCAAAGTACTAGGATTACAGGTGTGAGCCACTGTGCCTGGACCTATTGAAAGTCTTAATCAACACAAAACTAAATGAACAACAATAACAACAAAAGAGAAGCCTAGGATTGGAAAAGAGATACAAAAATTATTATTTTCAGAGCAAATAGTTGCTTACAAAGGAATCAATTTAATCTATGGAAGAATTATTGGAAGTAATAGAGAGTTTAGCAAGGGACATTAGATAAAAACTGAACAAATCTGAATCTACAGATTTTAGTTAATAATAATGTATCAATATTTGATCATTATTTGCGACAAAGGTATCATACTAATGTAAGATGTTAACAATAAAGAAAACTGGATATGGGCACAGAGTAACTCCATTAGCTTCACTAGGTTTCTCTAAATCTAAAACTGCTCTCAAATAACGAGTGTTTATTTTGTTTTGTTTAATTTTAAGTTCTGGGATACATGTGCAGAGCGTGTAGGTTTATTACACAGGTACATATGTGCCATGGAGGTTTGCCGCACCTGTCAACCCGTCATCTAGGTTTTCAGCCCCCACATGCATTAGGTATTTGTCCTAATGCTCTCCCTCCCCTTCCCCCAACCCCCCGACAGGCCCTGGTATGTGATGTTCCCCTCCCTGTGTCCATGTGTTCTCATTGTTCAACTCCCACTTATGAGTGAGAATAGGCGGTGTTTGGTTTTCTGCTCCTGTGTTAGTTTGCTGAGGATGATGGTTTCCAGTTTCATCCATGTCCCTGCAAAGGACATGAACTCATTCTTTTTTACCATGTTTAAGGATAGGAAGATTTGATAGTGTAAAGATGTCAATCATTTCCAACATGATACCAGGTGTAGATTCAAATTACTCACAGGATTCCTGAAAAGAATATTCCCAGAACTTGATAAGATGATTCTAAAATTCATATGGAAAAATAAACGTACAAGGAAATCCAGGACTGAAGAAGGGCCGGGAGGGGAAATAGGCACCTGTTTATTCGCCGCTTTCTGTAGCTTTACAGGAAGTGCTGATGCCAGTGAAGGGGAGGAGGAAAGACAAGTTGGTCAATGAAACAAAACAGTGGGCCCAGGATCACACCAAGGGTGCGAATGAAACTTTGATTTACAAAAGGAGAGGCGTGAGAGAGCTGAGAGAAAAGACAGGGTTATTTGATGAAGTGACGTGGAGAAAAGATGAACTCTTATCTCACACTATATACAAAAATCAACCCCGGATATATTATTTAATGATATCAAAAACAAAACTTTAAAACTTCTCATAGAATGTAAAAGTAAGTATCTTCTAGACCTTGGAAAAGGAGAATACTTATTAAATACACAACACATTAACTAAAAACTTAAAATACACAGATTTGAGTGAATTTAAATTAAAAACCTGTATTCATCAAAACAAACCTTAGTGGGAGTCAACAATAAGTTACAATAGGGAGAAGAAATTGGGAAAATACAGAAAAAGAACCATTTCAGGTTGGGCGTGGTGGCTCACACCTGTAATCCCAGCACATTGGGAGGCCGAGGCAGGAGGGTCACCTGAGGTCAGGAGTTCGAGATCAGCCTGACCAACATGGTGAAACCCTGTCTCTACTAAAAATACAAAACATTAGCCAGGCATGGTGGTGTATGCCTGTAATCCCAGCTACTTGGGAGGCTGAGACAGGAGAATCACGAAACCAGGAGGCAGAGGTTGCAGTGAGCTGAGATCACACCCTTGCACTCCAGCTTGGGTGACAGAGCAGGGCTCTGTCTCAAAACAAAACAAAAAAACAAAAACAAACAAACAAAAAACACCAAAAAAATCCATATAAAGAATATGTACAAGAAGTCCTTTATCACAATAGTAAAAGCAAAACAGCCCAACATAAAAGTGACCCAAATACATGAGCAGATATTGTATACAAAAGGAAAACTATGGAGACTGTAGACAGATGAAGAGTTGTTCAGCCTCATTAGTCCAACAGAAAAGCACAAGTGAAGGCCACAACGAGGCACCATCCTACACGTATTTGACAGACACATTTTTTTAAAAGTCTAAAATAACATAATTGGAAGATGTGAATAGAGAGGGCTTTTTATACACATAACGCTGATGGGAGGCTACATTGCTACAGTGATTTGTGTAAATATTTGGTGTTAGCTTCTGAAGGTAAACATTTACATGCTCTCTGACCCTCTAATTCTGCTTCTACACACCCAAGCCAAACTCTTGCACACCTATGGGAGATGTGCACACAAGCTTCCTGCAAATGGCCTTAGGACAGCGAAACCTGGAGACAGTATAATGCCCATTTCTAGGAGCATAGGTGAGTAAACTGCACCTAAAGTACCACAATGAAATACCCTGCAACAGTCAAAATGAGTGAATTACAGGTATGTGAGAAATCCGAATCAAGATAGGAAATCTAATAAGTAAAATGCTCAGGGCAGGGTGATTACATCATCATGATGCTCTTTTAAATATAATTTAAAACAATGATAATTGAGCTTTTGTACCTACTGGGGCTCTTTAAAACAAAATGATGCAACTTTTCGTTTTGCATCATGTGCAATATGAAGCTATCCTAAAAGTTTAAAGGTTTGTTTTTTTAAAACATGGACCACATAGCTTGAAGGCCAAATCAATCATTTCCAGAAAAGTGCCTGGTCTCATAGCTTGAGCCTCCTTGGCCTCAGTTTGGCCTTAAGAACTCAGGAGGAAGGCATCCCTGACCAGGAGTCACCCTTCAGGCCACATTTTCAGACAGTTGTGTTAGAGGGAACAAGGGGAAGAAAGAGGGGAAATTTCTAGAGAAATGAGAGTGGGGAGAAGAAAAGCCTGAGAAACAATTGCCCACACACACAGCCTGTCTCATAAGCTAAGCGACTATCACCAGGGAGATTTCCTGCTAGCTTGGAACATGGCTCTGACCCTCCTTCAGCCTTCCAAGAAAACATCCTTATTAAAGATGAGAAATAGGCCAGGTGTGGTGGCTCAGGTCTGTAATTCCAGCACTTTGGGAGGCTGAGGTGGGGGGATGCCTTGAGGCCAAGAGTTCGAGAACAGCCTGGCCAACGTACCCGAGACTTAGCTATACAAAAACTAAAAAAATTAATTAGCTAAGCACAGCGGTGCACACCTATAGTTCCAGCTACTTGGGAAGCTGAGGTGGGAGAATCGCTTAAGCCTAGGAGTTCGAAGCTGCAGTGAGCTATTAATCCCACCACCGCACTCCAGCCTGGGTGACAGAGCAAGACCCTGTCTCAAGAAAAAAAAAGAAAGGAAAAAAAAATTAAAAAAAAAAAATATGTATATATATACTTCATATATCTATAAAGAAAGAAACAAAAAAGGAAGAATCATCTGATTTATGTATACACAGAAAAATTAAATGAGTAAAGAGTAGTGAAAAGAAGTGGTAAGCTATAAATATTTACCAAAAAATATTTGCACAAAGAGGTTAAAATGTTAACTAACCACAACACCATGAACACAAGAAAACAACAATAAACAAAATGATTCCTTTATAAAACAAACAAACAAAACAGAATACAAAAAGAGAGAGAGCGAGCAAAGTATTGCACGTAGAGATGCCCTGTTCAGAGATGGAGAAGAAACATGGGCTGTCAAAGCTCAGACGCTGAAGAAAAAAATTTTTTTTTAATTCAGAGCACATTAAAACCTCAGCAAGAAGAGCAGAGGATCCTGCATTTCCCTGTTTCTTATGCTTCATCTCCTCCCTTTCATGCCTGGTTGGACTTGGAGTTTAACACCAGAATGGTTCCCTTGACTAAAGCCTCCAATCCTCTGCTCGTCTCTCCCCTTCTTTCCTGTAACGAGGAAGCAAACTCACCATTGCTGAATCTCACTCTGCCTTCCCCAGGCCGGCGCTGGCAGTTGGACGTGCTGATGACAATGAGTGGCTGAGCTGGAGGGTACTACTTAGGTCTGCGTTCATGAACCTCAGGTTGACGGCCACCCTCCGCACCCCCCAGACTCTGGTCCCAGGAAATCTCTGCAGCAGCTGGAGGCTGGGCTCTGCCTCGGGGCCAGCCAGCCCAGTCCAGCCACCCCCTAGTCTGACAGCCAACCCCTCCATAACTTACTTTTCCTAAAATGCCCAGTATTATCTGAACACCCCACCCCCTCTTAAGGCCTCATTTCTTATTTCAAACACACAAAAACAAAAACAGAACCAATTGTAAGAGACCTTCTCCCCACCACCAGGAGGTCATGCGCCTGCCTCCCTCTGTGGCCCGGTGCCCTGCTGTCCATTTTGGTAGTTACTCTACACGATTGTCTGCACGCCCCCATCCGCCTTGCACCAAATCCTGACCCTAATCACCTTCCAAGGACTTTGTGTCCATGGTGTCATCTCTCTCCAGCATTAGTAGTCTTCACTTTTCCTCTGGATACTTTTCTTTTCTTTTCTTTTCTTTTCTTTTCTTTCTTTTTTTTTTTTTTTTTGAGATGAAGTCTTACCCTGTCACCCAGGCTGGAGTGCAGCAGTGTAACCTTGGCTCACTGCAACCTCCGCCTCCCAGGTTCAAGCGATTCTCTTGTCTCAGCCTCCCAAGTAGCTGGGATTACAGGCATATGCCACCACACCTGGCTAATTTTGTATTTTGGTAGAGACAGGGTTTCACTATGTTGGCCAGGCTGGTCTCGAACTCCTGACCTCAGGTGATCTACCCACCTTGGCTTCCCAGAGTGCTGGGATTACAGGCATGACCCACCATGCCCGGCCTCTAAATCATTTTCATACGCACAACAATGTGCTCTAAAACCACTTATCTAATAATAAAAAATAGTTTCCTGTCTCATCCTCCCTCCAGTTACTGACCCATTTCTCTGCTCCCTGTTAGAATAAAATTATTTGAAAGTATTGTCTCTCGGCTGGGTGCGGTGGCTCACGCCTGTAATCCCAGCACTTTGGGAGGCCAAGGTGGGCAGATCTCAAGGTCAGCAGATCGAGACCATCCTGGTTAACAGGGTGAAACCCCGTCTCTAGTAAAACACAAAAAATTAGCCGGGGTGGTGGTGGGCGCCTGTAGTCCCAGCTACTCGGGAGGCTGAGGCAGGAGAATGGCCTGAACCCGAGAGGCAGAGCTTGCAGTGAGCCGAGATCGTGCCACTGCACTCCAGCCTGGGTGACAGAGGGAGACTCCGTCTCAAAAGAAAGAAAGAAAGAGAGAGAGGGAAGGAAGGAGGGAAGGAAGGAGGGAAGGAAGGAAAAAAAGAAGGAAGGAAGGAAGGAAGGAAGGAAGGAAGGAAGGAAGGAAGGAAGGAAAGAAAAATA
>NW_016814436.1:3236646-3240995 GCF_001698545.2 Rhinopithecus bieti | reverse complement strand
AGTCTTACCCTGTCACCCAGGCTGGAGTGCAGCAGTGTAACCTTGGCTCACTGCAACCTCCGCCTCCCAGGTTCAAGCGATTCTCTTGTCTCAGCCTCCCAAGTAGCTGGGATTACAGGCATATGCCACCACACCTGGCTAATTTTTGTATTTTTGGTAGAGACAGGGTTTCACTATGTTGGCCAGGCTGGTCTCGAACTCCTGACCTCAGGTGATCTACCCACCTTGGCTTCCCAGAGTGCTGGGATTACAGGCATGACCCACCATGCCCGGCCTCTAAATCATTTTCATACGCACAACAATGTGCTCTAAAACCACTTATCTAATAATAAAAAATAGTTTCCTGTCTCATCCTCCCTCCAGTTACTGACCCATTTCTCTGCTCCCTGTTAGAATAAAATTATTTGAAAGTATTGTCTCTCGGCTGGGTGCGGTGGCTCACGCCTGTAATCCCAGCACTTTGGGAGGCCAAGGTGGGCAGATCTCAAGGTCAGCAGATCGAGACCATCCTGGTTAACAGGGTGAAACCCCGTCTCTAGTAAAAACACAAAAAATTAGCCGGGGTGGTGGTGGGCGCCTGTAGTCCCAGCTACTCGGGAGGCTGAGGCAGGAGAATGGCCTGAACCCGAGAGGCAGAGCTTGCAGTGAGCCGAGATCGTGCCACTGCACTCCAGCCTGGGTGACAGAGGGAGACTCCGTCTCAAAAAGAAAGAAAGAAAGAGAGAGAGGGAAGGAAGGAGGGAAGGAAGGAGGGAAGGAAGGAAGGAAAGAAGGAAGGAAGGAAGGAAGGAAGGAAGGAAAAGAAACAGTGAACAGAGCAGAGCTCTAAAATATTTCTCTTTTGTTTAAATGGAAAATGGAGAAACACATGAAACAATAAATCAAAAATGAATTACAATGGTCACCACTGGGGAGGGAAGGTGCAGAATTTACATTGTTGCTCATCGACTGTTCCTGTCATTAAAAGGAATCACCATCCATGCGGGGGCTGCCAGGGTCAGGGTGGCTCACACTCTACCCTCCATGATAGACTAGGAATCAGCACAGAGGAAAATCAAATGCACACTCACTAATTAAATGAATGTGCAATACCCCAAAAATCACCAGGGACACGGAGAGAAGGAAAAACAAAATGGGAAAACCAAGGAGTTGAGAAATATAGAGAAAATCGTGGACATGAAGCTTCAACATACAAATAATTGGTGTTCCTCAACAAAGAAAATCCAGATAATATCCTAGCAAACATGTTTAAAGAAATAACTAAAAATGTTGTTCTAGACACTAAAGAATTATTTTATCTACATATTAAATGAGCACCCCATAGACCAGGAAAACGTGAAAAAAAAAAAATTGGTAGCAAACAACTGCTCACTGAAACATACCACAATAAATAAAGGTCCTGGAATTTTTAAATAAACAATTTATGAAAAGGCTAAAAGATGAAGTCATCTGTGAAGGTTAAGAAATCCATTTGCCTAAGATTTCTCAACTGTAATATTCAACAAAACCAAAACAAATCCCTCAAAGAAAGAGAGCAAGACTAAGAATTTAATATCCAGCTAACCTCTATCAATATGGAAGCAACAGACACTTATTTGAACCTGCAGGACCTGTGGCTATTTGACACACAACAGAGCAGATTTTGCACATTACTGGGTGAAGGGTACACCGCCAACAAATTGTGCTAATTCAACCGATAACTATAGGAAAAAGTAGATCAGATCTCTGCCTTGATTCAAGTACACAGGTGACTTAACCACTGAAATGCAAATGAAAAAATTTAAACATTTTAGAAGAAAATATCAGAAAATGCTTTGGAAAGGTTTTCGAAGTAAATAACAGTACAAACCATAAAAGAACTTCTTTTCATCAAAATTCACCGCAAAAATGGTAAATTCAACTGACAAAGCATATCTGCAATTCTTGTGACGGATAGAGAATTGAAATGTAAAATATAAAACAAAAATAACTTCTCAATAATTAATAGTTTAAAACACACCCAACAGGCAACATGGATCAAGAAGCTTTTCACTGAAGTGAAAATTAAAAGACCAATTAATGCATAAATAATGCATCTGATTAATAATCAGGAAAATAAGAATTAAAATAAAATATGTATCTCAAGCCAAAAGATTGACACAATTTTAAAGATTTGTAGACAAATAGATGAAACACTGGAATTGCTTAACTATTGCTTTCTCTAAACACTTTGGTAGTACGAAATAATTAGGTTTCATTTTATAAAAGCTAAAGGTGTTCATCACCTATGACCCAGCAAAACCATGTCTCATTATATACCCCAGAACAACAGAAAAACAAGAAATAATCAAAACACAGAAATGTAGATGGACACAGCAGGAACCAGGCACAGAATATTCACAGCAGCATTGCTGGTAGCAGAAGACTTGGAACCGACCCAAATGTCAGCAGGGGAGCGAGTGAATGGCCCGTGATCAAAAGACTCTGTGATTTTATTCCATGTCACAAGGACACTGAGTAAACCACGGCCACGGCCATCTCCATGGAGGGCTCTTCGACCTTCACGGCTGAGTGACAACCACAAATTACAGACAATCGCAGAAACACCGGTACGATTTGGATAAAGCTCACAAACAAGAAAGACTAAGCAATCCATTGCTTTGGGAGAGACACCAATTTGGTAAAATAATAAAGGAAAAGAAGAGAACGGGAAAGCAAAATCAGATCAGGTGGCACCTTAGTGGGGTGCAGAGTGTGCACGAGTTGGCACTCCGGTGTGTTCTGTTTCCTAAGGGGTGAGTGTATGGGCACTGATTTTATCACAAACATTTATAATATATCATTCCGAGGAGCCAAAAAATTGTATTTAAACAGTACAGGAAGATAAGATGAGAGAAAATATTCTATGTATGCATTAGGAACATAAAGTTTGTAAAACTGTGTAAGAGTAAACCAAAATAGCAATGCCCAATATCTTGTGAAGAAGATTATTGAACAGGACTCAGGAATTCATCCCAAGATCTCTGAACAAATGCGAAGTCTCACCATGGTCCTGGAGAGGCAGCCTGCCCACATCCAGAAGCCAACGCTTCCCTAAGTGATGTGTGAATACATGTGGGTCTGAATAATGTATAGGATCCCAATTATGTGTATATATTTATTTAAACCTCCAGTGTGTGTGAGAGAGATTCTCAAGCTGAACACCACATGCAAACCAGCAAGAGTATTGTCAACAAAGAGTCAAACTGTGTAAAATGTTTAAAGAGGTTTATTCTGAGCCAAATATGAGTGACCATGGCCCGTGACACAGCCCTCAGGAGACCCTGAGAACATGGGCCCAGGGTGCTCTGGATGCAGCTTGGTTTTTATACATTTTAGGGAGGCATGAGACATCCATCAAATACACTTAAGATGTACGTTGGCCTGGTCCAGAAAGGTGGGACAACTTGAAGCAGGGGGTGGGGAGGGGGCTTCCAAGTCTCAGGCAGATTTAAAATTTTCTGATTGGCAATGGGTTGAAATAATTATTATCTGTAGAAAGGAATGGGTGACAATAAGAGGTCTTGGAGACCAAGTTCTGTCATGCAGATGAAGCCTTCAGTTATCAGACTTCAGAGGGAATAGATTGTTAAGTGTTTCTTTTTTTAAAATTATATTTAATACAAGAGAATAGATTAGAAGATTTGAAATGTTATAAAGCAATATACACAACGCATAAACAATCTGCACAGGAGAGTCATGTCTACATTACATAACACTGTCTAGTATGGGAATACTTAAAGTAAATCCAGTGATAATGGAGCAGGACGTGAGGTCTGTGTTGATGTTAACGCTGGAGGGCTATAATGAGGCATGTCCAACCCCCATTTCCCACCATGGGCTGAACCTGTCTTTTAGGTGGAACTGTAGTGTGCCCTGGCCACGGAGGAAGTCCACTCAGATGGTGGGGGGGCCTTAGAATTTTTTGTTGGGTTTACAGTAGCCGAGGGAGATGTTATGAAAAAAGTATGGAATGGGAATTTACACTCCTTACCAAGTATTATCACACATAGCTATGCTAATGAAAGCAGTGTGATATTGGAATATAAACTGATCAATCAATCAGATCAGATGGAAGCTGTGGAAATAGGCCCAAGTGCATACAGAAACTTAGCCTGCAATAAAAGCATCATTTCAAAATGGGGGTGGGGGAGACGGAAAATTCAATAAATGTGTTGAGAGACAGTGTAGCTGTTTGTAAAATAATAATGATATTGGATTTTTACCTTACTACTCACAACAACATAAATCTCAATGGATTGAGGGAAGGGAAGGGGAGAGGAGGGGAGGGGGGGAAGAGAAGGGGAGGGGAGGGGGAAGGGGGGGAGGGG
>NW_016814436.1:3153730-3236150 GCF_001698545.2 Rhinopithecus bieti | reverse complement strand
GGGGAGGGAAGGGAAAACACAGAGGTCCTGAAGCAGAGAATGCTGGTGACCTGCCCAATGCCCTTTCCTAGGCTGGGGTTTTCCCTGAGGGTTCCCCTTGACTGCAGGGACCCAGGGGCCCTGGCGGGGCCTGTGGCCTGTGGCATATAGAGGTGGGAAAGAAGAGCGAGCCCCTTTGCTGCTGGGCTGCACGGAATGTGGCACAACTCACACCCCAAGTGCCCTGAGAGCAGGCAGAGCCTCCACTTCTCCGGAGACCACACCCCTGCCCACTCCTCCCCTGTGCACTCGGCCTCCTCAGGCTCCAGCAGCGAGTCACAAATTCACACCTCAATTACTGCACTCCCTTGCCTGGACCTCTGGATCATATTCCGCTCCTGAGTGATTTGGCCTAATACAAGCAAGAAAAGAAAGCAGAGACAATTTTAGAAATATTTGTAGCATAAGGGAGAGTCTCCCAAGAGACTAACATTAAAACCAGATTTTAAAACATTAAATTCTACTAAAATTTTAAGTAGAATGTCAACAACATAACCTAAAGAAAGCCAGTGGAGAAAAATTAAACTCTGAAATATAGGTACGCATGATAAATGTCTATATAGCAATATTGATAAAACATATGAGGAACAATTTTCTTAAAATGTAAAGATAGTTATCAAATCATTTAAAAAATTTATAAAGTTAAAAATATGCATAAAGATTTCATGAAAAGAGGCCATTTAAACAAATAAAAGTTCACAGTTGTCTATTGTTTTAAACGAATCAGATTGGGACTGATTAAAAAAAAAAAAAGAAACAGAAACTAAAAAGCCAAGAGCACAGACATCTCACTAAGTTGGCTCTGGTGTTGGTAAACAGTCACTCTTATAAATTACGTGGAGAGCGTAAAGTTTTATGGCCAGTTTGAATGACAATTTGGCAATGCTTTCAAAATTACTAAGGTGTCTAACCTTTGACTCAGCAATTCTGATTCTAGGAATTTATTCCCCAAACATTCTAATACTTGTGTCAAATAATATATGATCTGTGATGTTCATTGCAGCACAGTTTATGACAGCAAAAATTGGCAAAAATAAATAAATGTCTGTGCATGGGGGGGAGACTGGTTACATAAATTACAACATAGCCCTACAATAAAATGCTATGTAGTCATTAATGTTTTAAAAAAGAGCACCATATTTACTGAGAAGGAAAAAATCCCCAATAAATTCTAACCGCAAGAGTGAGGTGCAGACCAACGTGCACATGACCAGGCCAGTGTCTGAGTTACAGGGGGAAGCCTGTGTGTGATGGCGTGGTTTTTGAGTTACAAAGGGAAGCCTGCGTGTGCTGGTACATTTGTGTGTGCTCACACGTCCACAGAAGACCCGGGAAACTGGTAGTGTGGGGTATCCACAGAGAGGAATCTGGAGGCTGGGGCTGAGGCAGGAGGGAGGTTTGAACTGGCTGGTGATCTCCTCTGCATGTCAGTGCTGGTTTAAAATGACTGTGTTCTTTCTCCTTCTGGATAACGGGTGTCCTCTCCTCTGCCGGGGGTCTCAGGGGACCCTCCCTCACAGCTCTCAGTCGGCCTGGGTCCCCCAACCCCTCTCTTCTCTATGACTCTCGGGATCACCGAAGAGGGCTGGAGTCCTGCTGCCCAGTTCTCATCTGATGGGGACAATAACTCGCATTCGATGACCATTTATCATGGCCAGGCTCTTTAATGTGTTTTACTCCTGTTATCGTCACCATCTCCATCAAATGCAGCATCACCAATCTCATTGCACAGATAAGGGAAATAAAGCCTAAAGAAATTAACCAAGTGACCCAAAGTCACCAAGAGTAAGCGTGTGGAGCAAGATCCCATCTGGTCTTCCTGGAGGTCAGTCGGCGAGGCCTCCTAGACGATCCTTCAAACCCCAGGACAGCAGCTCGCGCCCGTAGGGTGGAGGGCTACTCTTAGACTTCCAGCCTCCCGGAAACAGGTTTCAGCCATTCTCGTATTTTGACAGTAATCCCCCTTTTCATGGCTCTAGGCAGCTGGGCCTCCAGGAAAGGATAAGCTCCATCCTGGAGCAGGCATGAAAACCAACAGCTCAGAGAATAACAAGGACCGGACCATGGAGCCCAGGGCCAGTCACTCCTGCAGAGTGGGAGGGGCAGCGGATGGCCAGGCACCAGGACCGGGCAGAGCCGCCTCTCAGAGGTGCAGGTTGGCAGCGAGCACAGAGCAACAGCTGAGGGTTCGGAGGTGTGTGTAGGTCGCCATTCTCGCCCCAGCTACCTCTGGCCCTAATGACCCGGACTGGAAGAAGCTGGAAGGAAGTGGGGCAGCAGTTGAGGTCCCTGAAACCTCCGCAGGAGCCACATGCATCCTCTGGGCATCTTTGTGGTGAGTTAAGGCCCAGGAGCCATGGTGCCTGGTGACCAGGGCACAAAGACATTAGGCTGAACCAGGCCCTTCATCTGGGGGGCTCACGGTCCCCGAAACGCATCTTAGACACTTTGCACAGGTGTGCGTCTCTATCCTGGCCGCTGTGGGAGCTGAGGACACCCCTGCGCAGTGTCAGCCAGGAGCCCATGTGGACCAGACTGTTGCCATTAAGAGGCCAGGGGCACGCAGGGCGCGATGGCTCATGCCTGTAATCCCAGCACTTTGAGAGGCCGAGGCGGGTGGATCACAAGGTCAGGAGATCGAGACCATCCTGGCTAACACGGTGAAACCCCGTCTCCACTAAAAATACAAAAAAATTAACCGAGTGTGGCGGCGGGCACCTGTAGTCCCAGCTACTTGGGAGACTGAGGCAGGAGAATGGCGTGAACCCGGGAGGCAGAGCTTGCAGTGAGCCGAGATCGTGCCACTGCCCTCCAGCCTGGGTGACACAGCAAGACTCTGTCTCCAAAAAAAAAAAAAAAAAAAAAGGAGGCCAGAGGCAGGCTGAGCCAGGGGTGGGAGTGAGAGGGAGGGGTGAGAGGGGCCTGAGCACCTACTCAGCGCATGCTCCACAGAACCAGCCTGCCCCAGGAGGGTCAGGTGCCCAGTGCCACGACGCACACTCCTGCCCTGTGCCTGCACACTGGGCCCCGTGAGGAAGGCCCTCTCCGCATGGGTTCCTGGCGCCAATTCCCTCTGCTGGAGTTGCTGAACAGTTCTGCAGGCCTCAGTCTACAGTCAGCCTCCAGCCCTGTGGTCAGCAGGGGCCCCAGCTTACAGCAACCGGCTGTTTTCACTGCAGGCTGACGCCACAGCGTTGCCAAACGGAAACATCCAACCCAGAGTGAGTTTCTGGGGAGGCGGGAGGCTGTCCAAGCATCTTACCTACCGTGTGGGCAAGAAGCAGCCTGCATCTCATCAGAGTTTGGGGGTTCAGGACCCAGATCTGCTGCTCCGCAGTTGTGTGACCTTGGGTAGGTCAGATCCCACCCTGGGCGTGCTCTTCTGTCCTGAAGATACAATCCAGCCTGTGTGCCGGGAGCGGAGGCCCCTTCGGCACTCTCTCTGCTGGCGTCTGAGGAAGATGGCAGCTGGGTTGGTAGCAGGGTGAGCAGAGTCTGAGTGGGACCAGGCTTCCCACATGGGACAGTGGTGTCCACCTGTAAAGCCGATATCCTGGATTTTTGACAAACGTCTTAGCAATCGACCTGACACTCCACTATGTCTAAGTTTATTTGTTTCCATACTGGACGTGTGTCTACCAGGACATGGTCCTGGCTGCCACTGGCAGGGCCTGGAATGAGGACGCTTGTTATGCAGCTTGCTTTGGAGCCCCAGACCTGCAAAAAATATATATCCATGTGGCTTCACCCAGGTCATCTCTTTGCCTGTATGAGCCTCAGGTCACCCATAGAAAGGGTCTCGTAGCCCCGGGAGTCTCACTCTCCGACTTTTGCCAAGTCATCTTCAGCAGCAGCTGGAACTCTGAAGTGGCTGCCACAGATGTTGGCAAAGTCCTGCCTGGGATGCCTCCACCCTGCACCGGGCACGGGGGCTGCCTTCGCTGTGCGTTCACCTGGAAACGGTCCACACGCCAAGCACCGCAGAGGCAAGGGGAGTCTGCCATTGGACCGCAGTCAACACGGCTGCAGGGATACAGACAAGCACATTTCTGGGCAGAGGCACAGGCTGGGCTGGCTGGAGCTGCAGCAGCTGTGTGTGGTCACAGAGCTTCCAAATGAGGGAGATAGATGGACTCGCTCCACAGTGTGCCCAGAGCATGTTCACAGTGCCTGGGAAGACCAAGGACTCAACCATGCCCTGCTCTGGTTTCCCTCACAGCGAAGCCTCCTTGCTGGTGGGAGCCGTGTCCAAGCATGGGGGCAGGGGCTGGGGGGCTCTGTCAGTGACTTCTTGCAGGCAGCAAGGCCTCTGAGAGGTGGCCAGGAGAACAGAAACTCCATCTTGGAGCAGGTGCGCAAACCAACAGCTCAGAGAACAACCAGGTTCCTACCAAGGACCATGAGCCTCCTGTGCTGTCCTGTTTGTTCTGTCACCTGCTCAGGACACAGGGTGGGGGCAGGAGGAGCGCATGTCAACAGGGAGCTGGTGGCCGCTCTGAGAGCCGGCTCCTTTCTCATAACTGGTTTGAAATCCTTCTCTTTGCAGGAGACCGAACCCAGCACATCTCGAGAGCCCACAGCGCAGGGCAAATGCATTTATATTTACTGTTTCTATCAGCCAAAGGGCAAAACCAAAATCAAACAAACGAAGACTCTGGCAAGATTGCTTGATCCTGTCTCAAGGTGAGCGCACAGCAGCATCGGGAAAGCACGTAACTCACAAAGATGGTGCAGCCTGCAGGTCAGGAGGTGCTGGGGTCTGTCAAGGACAGCTGGGGCTTTGCAGCCATCCACAGTGCTGCACTCAGAGTGGGGAGGTGCGTCTCCAGGCCCACCTGTGACTCCTGAGGTACAGGCAGAGGGTTGGGCATACATGACACTGCACAGGAGTCCTCTCTGAGGTGTGGAACCCACCCACATCACCTGCTCCCTCCGTCCCCAAATGCGTCTGGGGTCTGAGATCAGAAACAGCAGAAGCTCTGGTGGTTAATGGAATAGTTGCCTAACTGGACCCTCATCTCCTGGGCATTCTTTGAGCGCCTCCCTGCTAGGCACCGTTTCAGGGGCTGGTGACGGGAAGCCCCCCCTGCCCATGAGGCTCTTTCAGCACAGAGGTGGACGCTGAGGGACCCCTCACCCACATGCGTGTTGAAACATGTGCTCAGCTGGTGTCTTCCCAAGCGAGCCCTCCTGCAGGACAGAATCACACCGTGTGTTCTCAAAAAGCTCCAGGCTCCAGGTCAGTGTGAGCTGGGCAGTGCTGCCTGTGGTGGCCCTGCCGGAGGCTCCTGGTGTGTGTAGGACCGGACCGAAGACGCTTGCCCCATTGGATGTAGCCAGCCTTTCTCTGGTGGATTTGGCCATAAAAGACCCCCGCTCGCGTACCCACCGCACCTTTAACCCTCTATGGTAGACACCAGTAGCCGCAAACCCATTGTCTACTCTCTCTTCTTTCTTTTATCTTTTCTATTTTTTTTTTCTTTTTTTTTTTGAGACAGAGTCTTGCTCTCTCTCCCAGTCTGGAGTCTGGAGTGCAATGATGCGATCTCGGCCCACTGCAAGCTCCGCCTCCCAGGTTCACGCCATTCTCCTGCCTCAGCGTCCCCAGTAGTTGGGACTACAGGCGCCCGCCACCACACCTGGCTAAATTTTTGTATTTTTAGTAGAGACGAGGTTTCACTGTGTTCGCCAGGATGGTCTCGATCTCCTGACCTCGTGATCCGCCCGCCTCGACCTCCCAAAGTGCTGGGATTACAGGCGTGAGCCACCGTACCCGGCCTTCTCTCTTCTTTCTAAGTAAAATAACCTTGATTTTTTTTTTCCCCAGGGACAATATGTGTCCATTAAAAAATATACTCTGCAACTTCTCTTGCAGGAAGGAATGGCAAACAACATAATTCTATCTAATGAGATGTTCAAAGACATCTTCTGGGGCTTCTTGAAAGACTTGATTTCTTCACATAGATGCAAGGTCTTCCCTGTGGTTTCTTCTCCTTCTATCTGCTGGGAACATGGGTGTGATCCCTGGAGCTGCAGCAGCCATTTGTTAACCCTGAGGAAAAGACTCAGAAAAATTCAAGACCTTGGCTCTACTATGTTTGGGCCATTGAACCAGAGGTAGCAAGTTGCATTTCTCCTTAAATGATAATAAAACCCCCACTTGGTTTATGCCACTGTTTTTCGAGACTCTTATTTATTACAACTAGATATCATTCCTGACCAGGACCGGAAAGAACTTTGTTCTACCTGTAGAACATACTTTTGAGACTACATGACACGTAAGCTTGTTAGATCCATTGTGTCTCTCTTGAGAAGTGAGCGTGACTATCTGCATCTTTAAATCAAGCATTCACAGTGAAAGGGTTCAGCTGTCTTTCCTGGGGTCACACTGCTTGTTAATAGCAAAGCCTGAATTCTAACCCAATCTCATCCGACTCCTGTGTACTTGTAATTGAGAGCTGAATACAGGGAGCTGGGAATGCAGAAGCAAAACAATGAATTTTACAAGACAGTGGTGGAGGGCAGGCTTCTTGGAGCTGTGGTTTGCAGTCAGTCTGTGTTTGGTTGGCACTGTGATGCTGCCTACCCCAGAGGGACAAAGGCGCCAGTCAATCAATGGGGAAGTCATGTTGCTTTTAATACCATTGTCAGTTCCCCGGGGAGACCACTGCGCCCTCCGTCCTGGTGTAAATGAATACCAATGCGCAGCCCTGGTTCAACAGGCTGGGTGGGGAACGACAGCAGAGAAATAAGGAAAAGAGAATCTGGGGACTGCCTGGGAGTGTTCAGGCTCACTCTGCGTCCAGCACAGGGCCCTGTGTGTTACCACCTTTTCAGATGACTTGGAGAAAGAATGAGCTGCCATGATTTCACACACTCCGCAACCACACCTGGGTCAGCATGCTTTTGGCAGACCTGGGGCACCTGGCTCTTGGTGGTGGACCTATTCTTGCTGGGGGATGAGCCTCAGCTCCCTGAAGATGGGCTGGTTCCTCCTGCTCACAGTGTCCCCTGGCTGTGCTACACGGCCACGTGCTGGACGCAGGGACCAGCTGTGGCATGAGTGAGGAATGGAGGATTGGCCTCTGGGCGCCATCGTTTCTGTTGCTTGAAGCTATTGAGTTCTTTTCAAAACATCCATGCTTATTTGTCCAGATGGGAACACGGAAAGGAGGCAAAGCTGCCTTCTTTTAGCAAAGAGACAAGACAGCAGGTAGAAGACACTGAGAACCTCGGCAAGACTCCTGGGCCACTCCCTGCAGGGAGACACAGGAGCAACTTTAAGGGAATGAGAGAAGGGAGATGTGGAGGGACCTTCAGGAGGTGGGTAGGGCAGAGAGAGACGAGCTGGGGTGGAGAAAACCCACAGGTGCAGGAGCTACATGAGCAGGGTCCTTTACTTACGGGGTTGCTGGCCAGATGGAGACTCTGAGAAGGCCATGAATGTTGTTTCAGAAGAATGAATCCACTCCCACATTTTCATGCAATCTCAGGGTATTGAAGACTCAGCCCGTGGATGGGCTGGTCAGGAAATCCTGCAACTCGGGGTTGCTGCGGCTTCCAGGTGTGTCCCCCTCCCCAGGTACATCCTCCTCCCAAAGAGTAACTCCCACACCCGTATCTTCTGGGTCAGCTGTGGCTGTGAGATCCCCTTCTGCCGAGGCTGAGGGCCCTGCCCCGGCACACCCCATGGTCTGATTCTACCCTCCCAGTCACCCAGCCCTGTGGTTTTTCAGCCCCTTTGCCTGTTCTGGGCACTGAATGGCACTTTCTGGTGTCTGGAGATGTGGTAAGTGCCTGATTGATCAGTTTCCACTTTCTGGGTCAGTCTTATCTGTTAGAGGTTTTAGTTGGATGTGTCTCTGGGAGTCTGGGGGTGAGAGGCATCCTGATGTGGCCAGAGGGACGGTTTTGTGGGGCACTCGGGGTTTGATCGCACTGTGCTGCGGTTTTCCAACCTGACTGTCCGTGGGCTGGATCAGGAGTTTCAGTTCTTTTGTTTCTCAAGAAAGGAGAATAATGCCGCTGCTCCTGGTGAAAATAAAATGACTCAGCATACAGAATGGCCTTGCACAGAGATTGCATGCAGTGGGTGGTCATGGTTATTGAGGTCCATTATGTTACAGGGCAGTGCAGACCCCAGGCCCACAGCCAGCCCCTCTGTAGTCTCCTGATCCAGTTCCCGAGCCCTTTGCAGTTCCCTAAGCTCTGCCAGTCATGGCCGACGAGCCCAGCCTGCACCCTGTTGCTCCTGGGGCCCAAGTGGCCATCCTCGCAAACCTCTGCTGCGGAAAGCATCTCAGAGGTCTTCAAACTCAGCCTCTAGCCCAGCTCCGTCCAGTACTGATCCCTTCATACTTCTGTCCTATGATCTGCACATCCTCTCTTCTGCATTCACAGAACTGACCCTCCTTCATCCCCTAGCACGTGCCCCAGGGACCCCATGACATCATAGAGCACCCCTGCATGCTAGATGCTGAGTCCATGGGTCTCCTGTCTCCTCAGTCCCCTAGCATGTGTCCGAGGGACTCCATGACATCATAAAGCACCCCTGCATGCTAGGTGCTGAGTCCATGGGTCTCCTGTGTCCTCAGTCCCCTAGCACATGCTCCAGGGACCCCATGACATCATAAAGCACCCCTGCATGCTAGGTGCTGAGTCCATGGGTCTCCTGTGTCCTCAGTCCCCTAGCACATGCTCCAGGGACCCCATGACATCATAAAGGACCCACTAGGCATCAGATGCTGAGTCCATGGCTTTCTTCCCTGTTTCCCCACTGGGCTGGAGCTTCCAGCCCTGTGCAGCTGCTGCCCCTCCTCCACCACTGCAGGCCCCCATCCAGTCTCAGGGAGGGTGGAGTGGGCTGTGGACAAACCCTCCAGACTCAGCGTTCCTCACGGGGCAGACTTTTTCAATTACAGCTTTGGTAAAGGCAGCCACAGGCTTTCCTCCTGTAGCTGATCTCCAGGCAAAATTATAAGAGTAAAAAGTGTGCTTTTACCTTATTAGGTTACTTCTATTTTCAGCATGTACCCAAAAATGCACCATAGCACTGTCAGGCGTGGGTTGTCCCTGACAAGGAGCCTGTGGGGACCATGAACCTTGGCAGAACCTGCCCCCACCCCCTGACGCCCACACGCACGCCCCATAAGCTGGGAAGGCCGCCTTCCCTTCCTGCCTCCCTCCTGCCTCCTTTCTGTTGCTCACCTGAGTGGCTTCCCTGGGATTCTGCAGCCCTGGCTGGTCCCTGAGTCTTGCGGGGTTTCCTACAGCCTGTAAGTAGCCCCTGATCAGGTGGGACTGGTTACCTTCAGATTAACTGCAACTAAACAGGGTTAACAATTCGGTTCTCCCAGTCGCAGTGTAGGCTGATGACTCCTTTACCAGGCAGTGTGGACACAGAGCACACCCGTCATCACAGGGGTTCTCCAAAGCAGAGGCTGGCAGGGAGCTGGTGGAGGTCAGGGGACACCTGAGCACACGTACACCAGGTGGGGTAGCCTTACTCTGGAGTCTCTGAGCCTGAGGCATCCACAGGTCGCCCCAGGAAGCCCCTCTCTTGATGGAGGCCCCCAGCTGCCTCACTCCTAAGGACAGGATGAATCCAATGAGGGGGAGGAGTGGCACTCCGTGCTCCGCGAGGGGACTTGAGTGCAGGAGGTGCTGTGGAAACCCATGGACTTTCCCTGGTGCAGCACAGATGACAGGTGGAGAGGCTCCTGTGGCAGAGGGTGCTGGAAAGGATGCCTGGGAGTGAGCCAGCTACAGACAGAGGAAGCAGGTCCTGACAGGGGACTGACTGCAAGGTCCAAAAACCCAGCAGTGTCCAGGAGGAGGAGGACCTGGCAGCTGGGAACATGTCTCACTGGCTGTGGCTGGGAGGATGGATGGGAGATGGAGCTGGAAAGTCAGCAGAGACCAGATCTGGAAAGGACATTCTAAGAGCACGCATGGACCTCAGTCTTGAAAAGCCCTGAATGCCAGCAGCATCCTCCCAGCAATTCACCTGCCTGTGCCAAATTTCTGACACCTGTGCCCAGCAGGTTTCCTCTCAGATTTAAGAATGATCAGATCTGGGAGCACAGCCCACAAAGCCGGTGTCTGTGTGCTGAGCATTGCCCACGCCCCCAACCAACCATACACACACACACACAAACACACACACACACACACACACACACACACACACAGATGCAGACACACAGCATGTGGTCTCTGTGCAGAGCACACGTGGTTAAAGTGAACCTGAGCCTCCTCACTGCCCCGCCCATTCTGCGGGATGGAGATCACTTTCCCCGCTGCTCCGCCTCCTGAAAAATCCCACTTGCAAACACTCAAACCCTGGAGCTGTCATCACCATTCTGATATTTGATGATCTTTAACTACAGATGCTCAATAAATGTATTTTGAAAAACCAAGTGGAGAAATAGAATAACGTTTCCATTTTTATTATTAGAGAACATGAGTTCAGCAGGTGTAATGATGGAACCTGGGGTCCCAACCAAAGGACAGACCCCAGGATCCAGCTCAAATGGGTCCAGTTAAAAATTGACTTCTTGTTCGGAGAGGGCTAAGCCCCATCAGAACTGCTTGAGGGAGATTGAAAAATCATCATAACAATCTACCCTGCCTCACCTGGAGCCACAAAATCAAAATGTCAAAGAACAGAGACCCAGACATTTGCATTTCAAAAGTCCCCCAGGTGACTTTGATGCAGCCTGAGCAGCCTGGGCCCTGGGGTTCAGCCTGCAGGATTTCTGCCCAGGTAAACCAGCTCCTTCTCAAGGAGAGAATTGAAAAAAGTTGCCTCTGCCTGTGCCCTGGGAGGAAAGACAGTGGGATTTGGGTGGGGACTTGGGTGCCTAAGCCCACCTCCTCCATTACCATTTTTCTGAGGTATTTTAGAATTCAACAGGGGCCAAGTGGTGAAGAAAGTGCTAGCCAGCGTCTGGGGGAAGGAAAACTCGCCCTCTCCCCTGCCCAAGTGCAGGGCTGCCTGGGAGAAGTGGGCAGAAGGGTGGCTCTGCCGGGGCCTTGTGCACTGTGAGCCTCCCTGTGCACTTGTGAGGCCAGGGACAAGTCCATCTGCCTATCCCAAAGCCACGCAGTCGCCATGAGCACGGAAGCTGGAGCCTTATCAAACTCCCTGCAGGGAGAGTGGACAGACAGGGACAGAACGTGGCTCTGTGTGCTCTGCTGTAGGAAGCAGGGAAAAGAGTTCTCAGGGGCAAACACGTCCCCGTCGACATCACCCACTCATGAACTGTGGCCCAGGGAATCTCAGATCTGACCACTCAGAGCAGCAGCAGCCTTCTTTCTTGGGAGGATAAGCAGAGAAGGGGCTAGAGATGAGGGTGAGGCATCCTGTCCCGGAGATGACCTCAGACATGGGAAATGAGGGTGGAAGGCCCCACCCTGTCAAGTGCAGGCTTCGGGGCTCCAGCCTGAAGGTGGGTCAGGGTGAGGGGAGTGGACACACGCTGGCCACAGCTCAGCCATTCCTCACTCATCTATGTGAAATTAAATAACTCCAGCTTAAAACTGTTGGAATTTGAAGTTATTCTGAGCCTTGGAAGGAATGTGGCTATGGGGTGTGTGTCCCGTAGCATGCACCTGCAACTTCTGCTTTTTCCTTTAAATGATTAGGAAGGGACGTGTGGTAGCAAAGAGAAAACCCCCTCTGACCATGCCTGCCCCTGCAGCGTGGTAAAGCCATCTTCCTTGCAACGTACCAGGCTGCAATCAATCAAACCACTAAAACACATGCATTGAGCTTATGGGGGAGGTGTTGCACCTTTGTTTTTTTAACTTGAAGTTCTGGGACCCACGTGCTGAATGTGCAGGTTTGTTACGTAGGTACACATGTGCCATGGTGGTTTGCTGCACCTTTCAACCGTCATCTAGGTTTTAAGCCCCACATGCATTAAATATTTGTCCCAAAGCTCTCCCTCCTCTTGCCCCTCAACTTCCAGTAGGCCCCAGTGAGTAATGTTCCCTTCCCTGTGTCCGTGTGTTCTCAATGTTCAACTCCCACTTATGAGTGAGAAAATGTGGTGTTTGGTTTTCTGTTCCTGCGTTAGTTTGCTTAGAATGATGGCTTCCAGCTTCATCCATGTCCCTGCAAAGAACATGAACTCATTCTTTTTTATGGCTGCATAGTATTCCATGGTGTATATGTGCCACATTTTCCTTATCCAGTTTATCATTGGGTTGTTTCCAGACCAAAAGCAAGTGCAACAAAAGCCAAAATTGACAAATGGGACCTAATTAAACTAAAGAGTTTCTGCACAGCAAAAGAAACTGAACAGGCAGCCCACAGAATAGGAGAAAATTTTTGCAATCTACCCATCTGACAAAGGTCTAATATCCAGAATCTACAAGGAACTTAAACAAATTTAAAAAAAAAAAAAAAAAAAAAAAAAAACAACAACCCCATCAAAAGTGGGCAAAGGGGCCAAGTGGCTCACACCTGGTAATCTTCGCAATTGGGGTTGGGGGGTCCAAGCACGTCGGGAGGCTGAGATGGCAGATTCACAAGTCAGGAGGTTCGAGAAAGCAGCCTGGCCAACATGGTGAAACCCATGCTCTACTAAAATACAAAAAAAAAAAAAAAAAAAAAAAAAAATTGCTGGGCATGGTGGCGTGCACCTGTAATCCCAGCTACTCAGGAGGCTGAAGCAGGAGAATCGCTTGAACCTGGGAGGCAGAAGTTGCAGTCAGCCAAGATTGTGCCACTGCACTCCAGCCTAGGGGGCAGAGCGACACTCTGTCTCAAAACAAACCAAAAAAAGTGGGCAAAGGATATGAACAGACACTTCTCCAAAAAAAGACATTTATGCAGCCAAGAAACATATGAAAAAAAGCTCATTACCACTGCTCATTAGAGAAATGCAAATCCAAACCACAACGAGATGCCATCTCACGCCAATTAGAATGGCGATTATTAAAAAGTCAGGAAATGACAGATGCTGGTGAGGCCATGGAGAAATAGGAACGCTGTCATACTGTTGGTGGGAGTGTAAATTAGTTCAACCATTGTGAAAGACAGGGTGGCGATTCCTCAAGGATCTAGAACCAGAAATTTGACCCAGCAACCCCATTACTGAGTATATGCCCAAAGGATTATAAATCATTCTACTCTAAAGACACATGCACACGTATGTTTATTGCAGTGCTATTGACAACAGTGTTGCACCTTTTAACTGCCCATAAAGGAAGCTTTGGCCTCCCCACTTTGGAATGATGTCTGATGCTCCTGAAGTTTGTGTTTCCCAGGGGAGTAGCCTCAGTCTTTGTACTCAAACTCTATACTTAATCTTATTTTCTGAATCTCATGACTTAAGGCTGACATCTTGAACCTGGAACTGCTCTCCTGCAATTCATTCCTTGGTCCTCAATGGGTCTGATACAAGTTTCGCCCTATGGAAGGGTCTAGGTGTTTGGGTGCTGGTCGTTCTAATGTTGACTCTAGCCGCCCTTGACTTGGTGAAGTGGGAAAGGGAAGGGACCTTTCTGGTGCACCAGGCCCATTCCTGAGCAGGGCTCCTGTGGCCAGCGTTACCCAGTGTCCTCCCTCTTTCTCATCTGGTCCAGTGACACTCACAGCTGGGGAATGGGCTCTCTCAAGTTCCTCAAGGACTGCTCAGGTGGGCGGTGGTCACTGGAGTGTCTAATGTTGACTCTAGCCGCCCTTGACTTGGTGAAGTGGGAAAGGGAAGGGACCTTTCTGGTGCACCAGACCCATTCCTGAGCAGGGCTCCTGTGGCCAGCGTTACCCAGTGTCCTCCCTCTTTCTCATCTGGTCCAGTGACACTCACAGCTGGGGAATGGGCTCTCTCAAGTTCCTCAAGGACTGCTCAGGTGGGCGGTGGTCACTGGAGTGATTGTGGCACTTTCATTGTCAGACACCCTTACGTGTGTATCTCCTTTAATCTCCCCGATAACACTATGGGGACGGACCATTATTTCTTTTCTTTTCTTTCTTTTTTTTTTTTTTTTTTGAGATAAGGTCTCACTCTGTCACCCAGGCTGGAGTATAATAGTGCGATCTTGGCTCACAGCAGCCTCTGCCTCCCAGGATCAAGCAATTCTCCCACCTCAGCCTCCCAAGTGGCTGGGATTACAGGGGTGCAGCACCACGCCCGGCTGATTTTCGCATTTTTAGTAGAGACGAGGTTTCACCGTGTTGGCCAGGCTGGTCTCGAATTCCTGACCTCAGGTGATCCACCCACCTCAGCCTCCTAAAGTGCTGGGATTACAGATGTAAGCCACCGTGCCCAGCCCGGACCATTGTTTCTATTAGTCAGATAAAAAAAAAAACTACAGCTCGAGAAGATAGAAAGATGTTGATTAAGAAAACATAAAGTCTCAGTTATGCAGGATGATTAAGTCATGGAGATCTAATAAACAGGATGGTGGTGATAATTAACAAAACTGCATTGTATACTTGACATTCGCTAAGGAAGTAGATCTCAAGTGCTCCCCCCAGCAACACACACCCACAAAAAATAGTTACGTGAGGTGATGGGCATGGTAATTAGCTTGATGGTGGCAATCACTTCACATCTTAGAATACATATAATTTTTATTTGTCAGTCTTAACTCAAGAAAGCTGGGGATGGAAAGAAGACAGAATTAGGTAATGCCTCCAACATTGTCTCTTACTCCTTCCAACTTAAATGTTAAAAGCAAAAACAGAAACAGAAAGAAGAAGACCTTGGTCCAGCCTTGAGAACCATGGTGGATGAGAGGGGCCCTCGACGAGCCACGGAGCTGAGACCTCATGACCTCCAATCCCTACTCAGGTGCCTCCCACGTGCAGGTGGTAGCATAGACTGTCTGCCCTGGCTGTGGCAGCAGACGCGAGGACGGATAAGCACCAGGGCTTGTTGGGGTCGGGAGGTGGACATGCGTAGTAAGTGTTCAGTGACATTTCAATGAGCAACACCATCATCTTCCTTGTCATCATCACCTTCATCAACCTGATGTCCTGCTGCTCTGGGATGTCTGATGGAATTTCCAAAGTAAGGCTCTCGATCTCGATCACGAAACATGAGCTTGTTCCTGCCTCCTGGGGAATGACTCTGCTGGAGTAGTACACGCCCTTGGTGGGTGTGGGCTCGTGGTGCAGGCTGGCAGGTGCCAGGTGAGACCCACCCTTCGCCCTCAGGTACTGAGCCCCACCTCGGTCCTTGTGAGGTCGGCCCTGAGGCTGGTTGCCCCTGCCATGCATTCACTTTTTTCATCCCTAAGGAAAACTCACACTCACCTTTGCTGAGAACTCCATTTAATTTTATCTGTTATTTATTCTCCTGACTCATGAAACTGCACCCTTCAGGATGCCAGTACAAAATGTTTTAAAAAATTAGTAAAAATGCATGAAGTGGATGAAAGATGTTAGGCTTCTTTTATCTTCCGAAATATAAATTTAAATACTTTCACTTTATGATCCCCAGAGGAAGAATTACAGAAAAGTAAGCACAAAATTTTGTGGAACTCTTACTCCTTCCCACTTAAATGTTAAAAGCAAAAACAAAAACAGAAAGAGCAAGACTCTGGCGCAGCACAGGAGCGTGGTTCTCAGGGCGGATGAGAGGGGCCCCCGACGAGAAGACTCTGGCGCAGCACAGGAGCGTGGTTCCCAGGGCGGATGAGAGGGGCCCCCGACGAGAAGGCTCTGGCGCAGCACAGGAGCGTGGTTCTCAGGGCGGATGAGAGGGGCCCCCGACGAGAAGACATTGGCGCAGCACAGGAGCGTGGTTCTCAGGGCGGATGAGTGGGGCCCCCGACGAGCCACAGAGCTGAGACCTCGCGACCTCCAGTCCTCACTCAGGTGCCTCCCACGTGCAGGTGGCAGCATAGACTGTCTGCCCTGGCTGTGGCAGCAGATGCAAGGATGGATAAGCACCAGGGCTTGTTGGGGTCAGGAGGTGGACAGCACCCCCAGCCTAAGCAACCACACTAGACTCTGTCCAGCGAGGATGTGTTGGCCAAGCGGCTGTCCTCACCAAGGCAGGGAGAAGCACAGGAGCACAGCTCCCATGTACCAGAGCCTACCAGGGAGGCAGACGAGCTCATGTGGGTGCCCATGGCAGCACACAGGGAAGTCCGAGCCGGGAAGTGGAAACAGGATCTTGGAAGACCACTTACAGCAGGGCCTCCCAGCCACCTGGAACACCCCCACCCCAAGCACCCTGCCCAGCCCAGGACCCTGCAGGCCCCGAAGCCAGGGTGAGGGCAGGCACCTGGCTTCTCCTGTGGGCTCATCCACTAACAATTCCTGGAGCTGCCAGGGGCTGGCGGGCTGAGGTTTTGTTTCAAAGCATCAGGTGAATGAAATGGGCTGAAAGAGAAGCAGGAGGAATAAAGAAGCTTTAGATGGGGAAGCCTGGGACCAGGCCAGAGAAGCCAGGCCCCCTTCCCAGGACAAAGGCAGTGATGGAGACCTGATCAGGGCACTGGTTGGCCCAGGAGTCCTTCCTCTCCAGAAACAGCCCTCAGTGCTGCCGTGGCACATGGAGGAGGGGAAGATGGGAGAGATGAGGGTCAAGGAGGCCACCAGGGGATGGGGCTGGACTCCACCAGTGACAGCCATGGTGGGGGCACGCCAGGCGGCATGTCACAGAGGACTCTGCCAAGAGCCACAGCTTCCAGGGAAGACTTCCTCGAGTCTGGCTCCTCATTCATGCTGGTCAGATGCCCCATTTTGCTGAAGAGGAGACGGACATGGAATCCCTTGTCTTTAGTTCACACTGACAAGTGGCACGGGGACGTGCGGGGGATGAGTCTTGGAGGGGCTCCAGGTGGGGGCTTCTGGGGCTGTCCCTGAACTGAAGCACAGGAAGGCGGCAGGGGGTCTTAGGAGGTCAGAACTAGAAAGTGCCTTCGAGATCTTCGTCCCAACTGCCTGTCCCCTGGACGGAGAGCCTCAGAGCCGAGGAGCTAGGCTGACTCATCCAAGGTCAAAGGGGAGCTGCTGGCAAAGCCGGGGGCCCCGCGGCTTCACAAAGTGGTCATCACAGGTCCTGACGGCATGGGGGCATTTCATGCCCCATAGCGACTCAGGACACATGTTGTGACATAGCAGGGACTGGGGAAGGGGAGGCAAGTGTGGAGGCTCAGATGAAGTAGCTAAAAGCAGAGAACGGGAAGCTGCAGAAGTGCTGGTTGTGGGGGAATTTATTCTTCTTTTTCCTCCAAAGCACCTTGTCCTGGAACTGCCTGGTGTGCTCTGGGAAGGCCCCACTTAGATTGTTTCTCTCTCTTTGAGCACTTTCAAAAGGTTCTCTCCAAAGCCCAATCCATCGACTCCGCCCATCGGTCACCAGGCAGCTCTGGGAATGGAGCCAGGGACTTGCAGGTGTGGCCTCAGCAGAAAGATGAGCAGGGAGGTGCCTCTGCCAGGGAATCGCCTCCGGGAGCTGAGCCCTAAGGCATGCTGGGCCCGGCCCCATGGCATGGATGGGGCCTCCCCACCCTCCACTCACTGGCTTTGTGCTTTGGGGCCAGGCACCTGTCCGGGGTGGGCTTGCCAGGACACAAAGGCTGGATTCAGTAAAGCGATTCCTTGGTCACAGGGAGGTTTTCAGAGGAACCGATGGCTGTATGCTTCACTGTCTTAAAGTGGTCTATGCTTCCTGGCCACTTTCACGCTAAAGCCCATCTCTCAGCCTCAGGCTGAGGCCCGCAAATGAACTGGTCTTACCTTCCTGTACAAATGAGCCACCTCTCAATCCCCGCTCCCCAGAGTACACACCTGGTGCCATCCCCTGCTGATTCCTCAGCTCTATGTGCGTTCCCAAGTCCCGGCCCACTGGGGAGCCCCGTCTGCCCCACGAATCCTCCATCAGCCGCGACCTTCACCAGGACAATGGGGGGCGCTGGGTCTCCTCCCCCAGCTTCTCAGATGCAGGTGCTGCCTGAGACGGCAGAAGGGAGGATGGTTCTGAAGGAAGCATGAACGGGTGCATCAGTCACGAAGCTGGGCCATGAAGAAAGTAAAGAGAGGGGACCAAGGCTGTGGCTTTTCAGGGACCAGAAATTGCAGGGGTGGGGCCCGGGACATGGATGGGGGCCACAGACAGATTCGGAAGGCAAAATCTGCTGAAAAGTTTAGAGAGGATAAAGCGGGTGGCCCCAATTTAGATTAGCCACAGCCTGGGGACACACAGCCCACTCAACTGCTTCTGTGAATTGAGTCCTGGAAGGGGAAGCAAGCTGGGGCTGGGGAGGGGGCTGGAGGGCCCTGGCTACGACAGCTGGGTCTCCCCGGGACACCGAGAGCTCAGGAGGCAGCTGCAAGGGTTGAGCACCCCTGGACAGGTGGCCCAGACCTTCAGCCTGCGTAGGAGCAGGAGGACACGGTAGCATCCTTGGCCCTCCGCCCCCTTTCCACTCCACCGCCCGACGTGTGGATGAAGAGAAAGGGCCTGGGAGGAGAACTCCAGGAACCCCAGCTCCTCCTTCCCCCTCAGCTAGAATGCAGACCAGGAAGGGCCCGTGCTGAGGCTGCCACACGGCCTGGCCTGGGAGGAGACGGCAGGCTAGGTCACAGGGACCACCACTGATGCATGGCCCCCAAAGGCTGTGAGCCACACACAGGTGGGGAGGGCAAGCCAGGCTAGCGTTCCGTGAGCACCGAACACGTGCTGGATGCTCTCCTAAGTGCCGTCATCTCATTTGAGACCCGCAGGAACCACACGGGGACCCTGCACTCCGACGGTGTGAGTAACTCGTGCAGCCGGTGCCTGGTGCAGCCAGAAAGCAAGCCAGGGCCGTCAGAGCCCCAGGCAGGACACTGAGCAGCTGCCGTGGGAAGACGCTGGATAGACTGTCAAGATTAACAGCATTAATTAGAACTCCTGTATTATTCAGAATCGATCTTGCTGCTGGCCTCCATTTTTGAAGACTTGAAGTCGGAGGAATTCTGTTTTCTTCTATTCTTCTTTCCTCACCGTCAGCTGAAGCCGCTCATCTCAGGCTGAAGGGGGTCGTCTTCTGGTCGGGGGGGATGTCCCCGGGGGAAGACTTTCCCACTGGGGTCTCCCAACACAACACAGACAGAGAACCACCTGAAAACTGGAGGCCGCCCCTGCAGGCTGGAGGGAGGGTGCCTTGGAGCCTGAGCCTGAGCCTAAGCCTCGGGTGCGTGGATGGGCAGCTCGGCCCCAGGCCTCTGATGATGGAAGCGATGTCATTGCTCCAGATAACACTTGTCCCGGTTTAAAAATCACTCAGCCATGGATGCAGGATTGAAAGGTCAACCCTCCCTCCTTGCTAAGACTTCCTAAATTTTAGATGAACTGAAATCCATCTTAGCAAAGCCTCCCTCAAGACACATGTGTTCTGGACTTTGGATGGAGGAGGGAGTGGCCCAGGCATGAGTGATGACCACGCCGCGTGGGGCAGGGAGAATGGGGGACCTGGGGGCCTCCTCAGGTGGGAGGAATCAGGACAGGCTTGGAACGAGGACCATTTCCATGACGGAAGCACAGACTGCACACTTTGGCCAGGAGAGACTGGGATTCCAGAGAGACCCGGGATTCCCCCAGCCTCCTTTCTAGGCCCCGGTTTCTGTGTTTGTAAAGTGGGGCATTAGTCCCTGGCCAGGAAGTTGTAGCAAGGATGGGATGAGACCCCAGCGAAGCATGAGACACTTAGCAGGCATCCCATGACACGGGTTCCTTCCCTCCCTTTCTACCCACCCACTGAAGAGTTTCCTCACGGGAACTTCCTCAGACTAAGTGTCATGTGGGGCCGATGGGTGATGTCAGAGCTGGCGTCTGTTGGCACCTTACAGGGCACCATGGTATACTATGAATGTGGCTCCTGCCTGGATGAGCCGGGCTCAGGAAGGGCAACTCCCCGAGACACAGTTACCTGCAGCTCAAGCCAGAACTTACACCTGCCTCCACCCAAGTAGAAACCAGGCTCATTCCCAGCTGGATGTTTCAGGGGAGCCAGTCAAGGGCCTGGCTGGGGACAGGAACGGGCTGTGTGCCCCCCTTGCCACCCGTAGCTCATGATGTCACTGGTCACACAACATTAAAGCACTTAAAATAAGTAGTGGGCCCTCAAATACCTTAATTTGTGTTTCTAATTAAAACAGGAAACAAAAGTCAGAGAAAAGAGAGGTGTTTAGGGGCATTCGTGACTGGGGTGACTTCCGGAAGGATGGGCCATAAACCTGCCTGTAACAACTCATAACATAAGGCCATGTGTCCAGGAAGACTGGCTGCAGGATTCAAGGGCCAGGGAAACCCATGAGAGGACAGCATCCATCCACCGGGAGATGGCAACGTCCAGGGCACCAGGGTCCCCACAATGTTTATGCCCCACAAATCCAGGTGTTGAAGCCCCAGTCCCCACTGTGATGGTAATTAGGAGGTGGAGCTTTGGGAGAAGGTGGAGCTCTGGGGAGGCAGTTGGAGTTAGAAGAGTTCATTAGAGTGGGGCTTATGCAATGGGATTCACGTCTTTATACAGAGACATGAAAAGTTCCCCCGCTCCCCTCCATGAGAGGACACGCCTATAAATTAGTACACTAGGAGGTGGAGCTGCACCAGGACCCAACCCTGCCGCGCTCTGATCACAGAGCTCCCTCCGGCAGGGCTGGGAGAAAGTAATTGTCTGCTGTTTAGGCCCAGTCTGTGGCCTTTGGCTATGGCAGCCCCAGCTGAGGAAGGCACAGTTACGGGGAAAGCTTTGTAGAAGAGGACCCTCGAGCTGGGTCTGGAAGGGTGAAGAGGGCATCCAGAGGCAGAGCCACCGTGCAAAGCAGGTGGTTACCACAGTGGGTGCTGGGGTGCCCTAGAGGTCCTCACTCACGCTGGCAGAGGTTCTGGGGAAGAGACAGAGACTGGCTTCTCCTGGAGGACTAAGGAGGTGTCCAAGGCTGTGTCTGGGGGGTTCACTAGCAGTTGGCCTGACCAGAGAATGGGGAGGGCATTTGGGGAAAGAAGAAATGGGATCTGCACATCACAGTGTATGGTGTATGGTGGCCCCCCCAAGTGTGGGAAGGTGAGGTCAGCTGAGGCCAGCGAAGAGGGTTGGGGAAAGATCTTAAATCTTGGGAGGTCTTCAATTCCATCACCAGAATTTTATAATTTCTAGAGGAAGGGAAAGAGGATGAGGCACACCTTTAAGCAGAGAGAGACCTCTCCTGAGCCTCAGTTTCCACATGTGCACCACGGTGCCAGACCCACCTGAGCCCACGGAGCTGGAGTTTCCATCAATCTTGCACTCTGAGGGTTTGCAGTCTGAGGCCAAGAGAGCAGAGAGTAAGGGGGTTGACAGAGACACCTCTTGCAAAGGTAACTTTCGGGGCACAGCCAGCCATGGGGGAGGACGCTGGTGTCTTCAGTCTGAGATTCCACAAAGTGACACTCTTCTGTGAGGGACCTGGATGTAGGATGGCCAGCAATGGCAAGTTCTGGGCCAAAATTCATGTTCTCTGGTAACCGTCCCAGCCCCCAAGTGACAGAGAAATCATTGGGCTGAACGTCATTTCCACTGCAGTCTAATTATGATACATGGTGTATATTTGTGTTCTCGTGAGACTGTTATCAAGTCTCCTGAAATGGAGCCGCATTTTCGGGGTGAGGGCAGAGGTGTTACCTACATCAACCCCACCCTGCATCTGTCTCCTCCCCCCAGGCCTGCTCTCTGGTTTGGAGAAGGGTCTTGATAACTGGAGTCATTGTGGTCTTAAAAATCTCTGCCCATATTAATGGACTCACCCCAAGTGAAGAGGGGCTGGCAGATAACACTTTAATATAGAAACAGGTGCCTCCATTTTAATGAGATCGTAGCAGCCACCTGCGGAGCCCAAAGCTGGAGCGTCTCATTAGCAGCCCAACTCTGAACTTGAAAATCATTACAGAACTTGGGCTTCAAATACTTCCCCAGAGACTTGGGGTTTTCTTTGCTGTTCTAATAGGAAATCTTCTTCCAAATAAGTTTTTCTATTTTTAAAACGTCTAGAAGAAACTACAAAGTGCAGACTCTACTCCTCTGCAAGGTGGAGACTGTGAAAATATGTTGTTAATTGTGCGATTACGTGCAATCCACTGGGACGGCAACACGGGACATGCACTTCAGGATCTTTTAAAGAAGATCTGACATGAGTTTTGTGCCAAATCAGCACAGGACACGTTTCTTTAAACCGGCCAAAGCTTCCATCAGCCAAGTCCAAATGAAGAAACCCATCTCAACCCATCGAAAACAAAAGAAGGTGTCATCTCTCTGAATGTGGTCCAAGAGGAAAGCAAAGCCTATCTTCACAGGTGTGGGGAGAAGAACTTTGTTTTGTTATGTTTTGTTTGTTTTTTAAATTTTGTTTTATTTTCAGTTCTGGGATACATGTGCTGAACGTGCAGGTTTGTTACATAGGTATGCACGTGCCATGGTGGTTTGCTGGACCTATCAACCCGTCATCTAGTTTTTAAGCCCTGCGTGCATTAGGTATTTGTCCTAATACTCCCACTCCCCTTGCCTTCCTCCCCTTCAACAGGTCCTGGTGTGTGATGTTCCCCTCCCTGTGTCCATGTGTTCTCTTTATTCAACTCCCACTTATGAGTGAAAACATACAGTGTTTGGTTTTCTGTTCTTGTGTTAGTTTGCTGAGGATGATGGTTTCCAGCTTCATCCGTGTCCCTGCAAAGGGCATAATCTCATCCTTTTTTATGACTGCATAGTATTCCATGGTGTGCGTTTGCCATATTTTCTTTATTCAGTCTATTATTGATGGGCATTTGGGTTGGTTCCAGGTCTATGCTATTGTAAATAGTTCTGCAATAAACATATATGTCTTTATAGTTGCATGTGTCTTTATAGTAGAATGATTTATAATCCTTTGAGTATATACCCAGTAATGGGATGGCTGGATGGCTGGGTAAATGAGATTCCTCAAGGATGGAGAACATTTTTAAATGATCAATTGGGAGGAAGTTTCTAGACTAAATCCACGCACGCTTGGCTTTCCTGGTGACAGGTGAGGCGAGTCCTGGCCTCAGCACTCCTCACATGCTTGGGGTCCACTCAGTGTCCAGCAGCTCCCAGAAACTCCCCTGTGTCCTCTGACATGGGTACAGGCCAGGGCCCCACACACCATGCACAGTGAATAAGTAAATGAATGCACCAGGAGAGGGTTGTAACATGGGAGCTGTGTTCCTGCATATCTCAAGCCAGAGTGGATTTGATGCATGGTTTTGAAAATATGCAGAATTTCCTGTGTGAGTTGGAAGGCTTATGCTTGAAATATTGATTTTTTGATATATTATTTGAAAATAATTATTTAGATAAATATTAATCTTGGATGACAAATAAGCCAAAAAGCACAAAGAACACTAATAAAGAAGGAAGGTGGATGGGCACCGTGGCTCTCGCCTGTAATCCCAGCACTTTGGGAGGCCAAGGCAGGAGGATCACGAGGTCAGGAGTTCAAGACCAGCCTGGCCAACATGGGGAAACCCCATCTCTACTAAAAATACAAAAAATTAGCCAGGCAAGGTGGCACGTGCCTGCAATCCCAGATAATCAGGAGGCTGAGGGAGGAGAATCACTTGAACCTGGAAGACGGAGGTTGCAGTGAGCCAAGATTGTGGCACTGCTTTCCTCCATTCAGCCTGGGTGGCATAGTGAGACTCAACCTCAAAAAAAAAAAAAAAAAAAAAAAAAAAAAACAGAAGAAGAAGAAAGGTGATTTTCACCATGTGCAGATGCTTTGTAGTGTAACTAGACCCATGTTTATGGTTGCGTCTTTGGACAGACAACCTCAATCTCTGTGCCCTACTCTGCCCCATCCAGAGGACTGTTGTGACTAAGGGGAGCCTTTCGTTCACTCGTTACACGTTTCCTGGAGCCCAATATCAGAGGCGGGAGTTAAGGTTGCAAAGACCAGAGGCCAGACATAAAGAGCCACAGAAACCAGACAAAGGAGCTGGAAGTTGATCTTGAAGGGCACGGTCCCCGCTGAAGTGATTTACTAGGAGAAGCACTTCAGAGAGATGCTCATTTAAGGAAAAGATTCTGTCTGTAATGTAATGAACTTGGTGGAAGTGGGCAAGGCTGAAAGCCAGGAAGACCAGGCCTTGGGCATCCCCCCAGGGTGTATCTCGTGGGGTTGTGGTGAGAAGTGCTGGGGATAATCCAAATAAAGGGCTGGAGATACCGAACATTCAGCTGGCACCATGATCTGTTTACAGGCCATTTATTTATTTATTATTTATTTTGAGGCAGAGCCTCACTCTGTCACCCAGGCTGGAGTGCAGTGGTGCAATCTCGGCTCACTGCAACCTCCACCTCCCAGGTTCAAGCGATTCTCCTGCCTCAGCTTCCGCAGTAGCTGGGCTTACGGAGGCACACCACCACACCAAGCTAATTTATTATTATTATTATTTTTAGTAGAGACGGGGTTTCACTGTGTTGCACAGGCTGGTCTCAAACTCCCGACCTCAAATGATCCGCCCGCCTGGGCCTCCCACAGCGCTGGGATTATAGGCATGAGCCACCACAGCCAGCCAGCCCTTCATTTTAAGGTGGTTCATTTTAAGGTGTTCCTTTTAAGGTGCTCATTTTAAGGTTCATTTTAAGGTGTTCATGGAAGGAAGGATTGAGTATTTTTTAATCCTCGAACATGCTGTTCCCACCAGAGTGTCTGGCACAAGGTGATGTCCCAATATTCAGGTTTACAATGGGGAATTGTACCTGTATTCATCATCAGGTCGTGTCCCAAAACCTACTGGGATGATTACTTAGCAGCAATGTAGATCTTTTAGCTCCAGAAATAAACAGCTCTTTCTTACTCTCTGTAGTTACTGGTTTTCTGAGGGGTTTGCTAACATGGTTATCATGTTTTCACTCAACAATCCTTTTGTTTCATTTTCTTTCTCTCTGAACTAAATATATTAGAAATGTCTACAGTGAGATAAACTCTATCAGGTTTAATTATCTGAAACGTCCTTTACCTTCATTGCTGAATGACAGCATCACAGTTGAAAATGCTAAGGTGCCTCTTTGAAGATAGAACTTCCCTTTCTTTTGGTTTCCATTGTCATGTTTAATATGTACGTTGTTGTCATAAGTCATTTCCTTGTAGGTGATCTGAGTTCTTTTATCATCTTCTTTGCCTTTGAATTTCATGGTCCTTCACTGATGTAGCTTGATATTAATTGATTTATATTTATCCAGGTTGGAATTAGGCTCTCAGTCTATGGGTTTCCTAATTTTAATTAATTCCAAAAATTTCTTTGGTTTTATGTTCAATACTCTCTGTTTCCATTTTCTTTTCTGTCTCTTCCTCCCTCTCTTTCTTCCACCCTGTTTCTCCTTCTTTCTTTTCTTTTTCTGGAAGTCCTATTGATATGTAGACAGTCTGCCTCACTCTATCTTCCACTCTTCTCAACTTTCCTTTCATATTTCCCGTGTCTGAGTCTCTATATGCTCCCCTTTGGACAACTAACTGAGATCTACCTTCCACTGCACTTGTCCTGTGTGTGGGTTTTTTATTTTTTACTTTTTTGAGACAGAGTCTTGCTCTGTCGCCCAGGTTGGAGTGCAGTGACGCGATCTTGGCTCACTGCAAGCTCCGCCTCCCGGATTCACGCCATTCTCCTGCCTCAGTCTCCCGAGTAGCTGGGACTACAGGCGCCCGCCACCACACCTGGCTAATTTCTTTGTATTTTTTAGTAGAGACGGGGTTTCACCATGTTAGCCAGGATGGTCTTAATCTCCTGACCTCGTGATTCGCTCGCCTCGGCCTCCCAAACCACCGCACCCGGCCCTGTTTGGATATTTTAACACTTGACTTTAGCCGATATATTTGAAAGTAAATGTCATTGATGAGATGTTTCATCTTGAAAGTTCTATCTGAGATATTCTTTATCTTTTTAATCATCTTATTCTTTTCATAACTTCACTGAAACATTCGTTGCTCTAAACTTATTAAACACACTTATTTTGTGTTCTTTCAAAATAAAAGTCACTGAGTGTATAATTCTTCCGTTTGCTTGTTTTCCCTGATCCCGTTCACTCTTGCTGCGTTTTATTTCATTTTACTCTTTCTATGATTCAATTGAGAGATTGTGTTCTTTGAAATCCCATGGATGTCCTGGGAGGTAGTTATTGAGGAGTGGGACCACGAGAAAGAGTGTGTGTTTGCATCAGCAATGTAACTGGGATTGATACCAACTGAGACTACAGTCAATAAACGTATTCACCTGGAATACAGCTCCCCATTCTCAGTGATTCCTCCTGTTTTTGTTGTTGTTATTGAGACAGAGTCTTGCTCTGTCCCCCAGGCTGGAGTGCGGTGGCATGATCTCGGCTCACGTCAAGCTCCACCTCTGGGGTTCACGCCATTCTCCTGCCTCAGCCTCCCCAGCAGCTGGGACTACAGGTGCCCGCCACCACGCCCGGCTAATTTTTTTGTATTTTTAGTAGAGACGGGGTTTCACCGTGTTAGCCAGGATGGTCTCGATCTCCTGACCTCGTGAAGCACCTGCCTCGGCCTCCAGAGTGCTGGGATTACAGGCATGAGTCACTGAGCCCGGGCTGTTCCTCCTATTTTATTCCTAATATCCAGAGCAAAGTCCCTCCTGGTATCCTTGATGGGAAAGTTTTTTCTACTCCATTTGTTTTTTCAATGAGGAAGTAGCATTCATTCAAGGGACATAGTTACAGATACTCACCTGGAGCCACTCCCATGCTACCCTCACAACTCAAGACTCCAGGGTCCCCGGGATATAAAACACCTTTAACGCAGCACACACACCAGCGTTCTCTTACTGGACTTGTACAAGGAGGATTTTCTGTACTTTAAGCTCCATGATACTCTTAAAAGGTAAACTTAAAATTTATTTAGCCTATGTAACTCACAAAATAGGAGGTTTTCCAGGGTAAGTAACTAACTGTATGCCAAAAATGAAAGTTTATCCTTTGGATTTCAGGCTTATCTTGGCCCTGGTTTCATTTACATCTGTTTTTCCTCTATGTTATCAGCAACTCATATACAGAGACCACAGCCTTGCCAGCTCCAAGTCTCTCCTGCACCCAGCCCAGGGCTCTCCCAGGGTGCTGACTTCAGAATACAAGCATGTACTCATTCGTCATTTCTTCACACCTCAGCTGCTTGACATACAAGGTGTAGCAGATGTCACCCTATTTTATCATGCTGAAAACCCGAGACTTGGAGATTTTTAAGTGACTTACCTATGAACACATAGCTCATAACTGTCTTGCTGACACCTTGCATTTTTTTGTTTCATGAGACCCTGATAGCTTTCTGCATGCTCTGCCTTCATGTACAAAGCTTTGTCTGCGTCCAGGCAATGTGGTCTATTTATTTTACTACCTAAGATGGGTACACAATAAATTGCAGGCATTAAGTTTACAGCCAGAGGGGCTGTTCATTTCTCAGCATTTTTAAAGCAGAGCTGCTACTGCGTTTTCCTTCAGATGAAAGTTCTTTGAAACTTCTTGAAAAGTTTTTGCAGGCTTTGACAGAGGAATAAAATTTGATGAGCAGTGCAGGGGATTTAAAAAGGACCATCATATTCAATGACTCCGACCAGAGGACGGGCAATTGCTGCATCCTCATTTCCTCCAGGTCTCTGCTCAATTTCACCTTATCAGTTAGACCTTCCCTGATGGTCCTGTTTGAAATAGCAATCCAACCTCGACCCTGGCACTCCTCACACCATTTATCATGCTTTATTTTTATCTACCTCTTGTACCATCACCTGACACACTGTATATTCTTTTTCTGTCGCCTGCACTGGGATGCCAATGCCACAGCATTAGAAACATTAGCGAGACAGTTCTTTAATGTATTTCCAATACTGAGGCTAATGCCTGGAACAGAGTAGGTATTTAATACACAGTTTAATGAATGAAAGACGATCATATAATTTACAAGTATGTGGCCCATTCTTTTAGCCATGATTTCAATGGAGGTTCGTACTAACTTCCTGAGGCAAGCAAGGAAGAAATAAATGACAGGTGTTTACACTCAGCCGGGAAGCAGTGGAGTGAATGGCTGGATCCTGGTACACTCCATGCCTCCCTGATCCTCGGGGACTGGGGGAGATGACACTCATAGTATGTAGTCTTACCAGTCTCTGGCTCCATGTTATTGCTCAGTCAGGAGGCTGTCATGGTTCTTAGAGAAACTTTCTGACGGAGGCATATTAGGCAAGCCTTTGTGTGCCAGCAAGCACCAGACCCAAGAGCAAAGTGGCGCCCACATTGAACAGCACCAGGTGGTTGTTCCCTGAGTGCACCTGTTGTGTAAGTGTCAGGGAGGTCTGTAGGGCAGGGGAGGGGCTGTTGCACATTGAGGAAGGATTGAAACCATGGTTCTGCCCACTGATTCTTGAGTGGCTTTGTGTAATACACTAAGCCTGTTTCTACTGAACTTCTCCTATCTGTCATCTCTCAGCTGGTTTCCAGTTCTGAGTTATAGTGAGTGATTAAGGGCTTCCTTTCTCATGATGTATTTTTATCAACTCCTGAACATATTTTCCCCTGTGCATGGACGTGCTCATTCTCCTTCTTGAAATCACTCTCTTCCGGTCATAATTTGCACTCCTCCCATTATTCTTTGTCTCTGTGTGGCACTCACATATATATAAAACCACATGCATACGCCATACATGCACACACACACAGGCAGACAGACACACACACACACAATGAGCATACGAAGCCACCTTGCAAGATGCCCCAGAATTCCTCTACCCTAACATGATAAAACTAAACATAATAACAATCTCATATTAAGCGGTGACTGGTCCTAGGCAGTGTGTTAAATGCTTCACATTGATTTTCCAAGTTGAGCTTCACAAGAACATTCCAAGGTCATTTTATTTTCATTTCCATTCAAAGGATGAGAAAACCTAGTCTATTCTCCATGTTATGAAAAAGCCGTCATTGTGAAGACTCTTTTTTTTTTTTTAGACAGAGTCTTACTCTGTCACCCAGTCTAGGGCACAGTTGCACGATCTCGGCTCAATGCAAGCTCTGCCTCCCAGGTTCACGCCATTCTCCTGCCTCAGCCTCCCGAGTAGCTGGGACCACAGGTGCCCACCACCACATCTGGGTAATTGTTTTTTGTAATTTTAGTAGAGACCAGGCTTCTCCATATTAGCCAGGATGGTCTCGATCTCCTGACCTCGTGATCCGCCAGCCTCGGCCTCCCAAAGTGCTGGGATTACAGACGTGAGCCACCGCACCCAGCTGTGAAGATTCTTTTTAATGTCCAGAGGTTCAGCCTGCTCATCAAATGAAGTCCAGTTGCTAATGTCAGTGACACACTGCAGTCAGCTCCGCAGCTGAGGACAGCTTTTGCTAACCCGAGGGCCTTAAAAATGCACTACACAATGTACGACACAAAAGCATTTCTCAGGTTTGTTACTCATTCTGGTCAACGGAACAGAACAAACACTTTCACAAGATTTGGTTGTAAGACTACAGTGGGGATTCAAAATTGTCAGAATAATAAGCCAGAATGTATCAGTATTCGTTCTTTGTTCTCACCTTCCAAAATCCACATGTTTAACCTTACAGATTTTCTCACAAGTCGTGTGAAATTTCCAGCTGGAGAAAGAGCCGAGACACACGTCTAAAAATGAGTTGCAAACATGTATGCTCACACACCTGCATGTACACACACACACGAGTGCACACCTTCATACACGCACACACGCACGTGCACACGCTCATGCAGGCACACACATGCACACGCTCCATTGGATTTTAGTTCAGACCCCTGTGGTTTGTGTCAATCAGCAACAATTATGAATTGGGATCCGTGAAGGGGGCAGGCCATGGTCACATGAATTTCAGCATTTATTACAAGGATGCTGTTATGTAGAATTCACCACAGGCCCAGCAAGGCCTCACGTGCTCACATTTAAATATCATTCGGAAGCTGATGAAACTCAGTGGAAGTGCTCATCTCCCTGTTGGTTCTAAGATTCATTCTTCCTGGAACTTTTATTTATGTAGCTAAGTGCTGAAACTGAGTCTCAAAGCAGTATTTTATTATATTTCTGGGGGTTGGGGGGGCACAGGTCTGTGGGTTTTGTGGAGCTCTCCAAGGTGCTGAAGCATCTGGTTCTGCTAGAAAACTTTAAAACCAGTGATTTTCAAAGATTTCACTCTAAGTGCAGCTTTTATCATCTTCTTCCTATTAATCCTATGCTCTAAAATAAAGTGGGTCTGACAGAATCTGAATTTAGTGAGTGCTGTTTGATAAGTTCCCCACTCTTTCTTGGTCTAAGTTGTAATTCCGCAGGCTGGGCCTTATGCCTCCAACATTCAACGTGCATGTCATTCTCTATTTTGGCTCACTGCAACCTCTGCCTCCAGGGTTCAAGAAACTCTCCTGTCTCAGCCTCCCAAGTGGCTTGGATTACAGGTGCACATCACCACACCAGGCTGATTTTTGTATTTTTAGTAGAGATGGGGTTTCACCCTATTGGTCAGGCTGGTCTTGAACTCATGACCTTAGGTGATTTACCCGCCTTGGCCTCCCAAAGTGCTGGGCCACTGCACCCAGCTACAGTTCCTAGCTTCTATACGTACTCAAAAATATTTGTTGAACTGGAATCCAGCCCAGATTAGAATTAACAAACCTGTGTGATAAGCAGGGTGGCCATCTTGAGTTGAAAACTTCAGCTACTGAAAATAACATCAACAATGTGATGTTGAGGAACTATTTCTTGAGGAAATAAATGCTTGTTGCAAGATACCCTAAAGTCCTTAAGACGAGAGTACTTACATCCTTACCCCTTTTGCACAGCCCGATGTGCCAGTGAGAACCCAATTTGGAAAGCCCACACTCAGGTATTGAAGCCTGGGAGGAGTCATCAACTCCTCTCATAACCTCTTCTCTGGAGCCTCCCTGTCCTTGCAGCCCTTAGAGGTTATGACAAATGCAACCAAATTTCAGATGGGCTGGATGAGCTGTGTGTCCTGGTTGTATGTGTGTGTCTCGAAGAATATGTGGGAATAAAATTGGAAGAAGAGACCAGAGACAAGTGTTTTCCAGTTATCACGGAGGCTAAAGGTTTACAAACCTGGGGAGGTCATCCCTAAGCAGTGCACAATCCAGGGCACCATCCATGCACACCAGTGGGAGAGGCAGGAGGGCTCAGTCATCCTACCAGTGGACAAATACGATGGCCTGATTGCTTCTGGGATACTCTAATTTATTGGTTTGTCACTGGAGAAAGGTTTTATCTTCCCCCCTAAACCATACTATCTCTCGCATTTCTGTGTTGCTTTGCCTCAAGCATTAACATAAGATGCTTCTTTATTCACATAACACTCTCGAGAAAGCATTTTATGGCAAATCCAGATCAGTATGTATTTTGGGGGATGCAGAGGACAATGTTCCTTGGCATCAAAGAAATACGATACTAGTTGGGTGCAGAGATCTTTGGGATCTGGAGGACTCTGGGGCAGACACTTGTTCTGGGGATGAACCTGGACTGACAGTGGCCCTGGTGGGGTTGGATTTTAGTGGCAAGTTGTTGAGAACTGGAAATGTGGACTGAAATGGAGGTTGGAGAGACCTGGCAGAAGAGTGGAAGATGGAGCAATGCTCTCCACCTGCCAGGTATTAAAACAAGTTTATTTCATTCCAGGAAGTCCATAAGTCTATTGTGCAGAAATAGCCCCAGTATTATATTTCATTAATTGCTGTGTGGGAATTCAATATAACGCTGTGTGTGTGTGCGTGCACGCACGCGTGCACGCAGGCATGCACTCCTGTGTCTACATGGTTGAAATTTCACATTGCTATTCACAGGCACACACACATACACCCAAGGCAAAAACTCATACGGGTCAAATGATTTGTGTTGTTTACCATCGTGTTTACAATGCACAGGATTTATGCCTAAGGTCTGTTTGCTCTGCTGCAGCATTGGTCCCTGGGGTTGCTGAAGAAACAAGCTTACTCAAGGAAACAGAGACAGGGAGGAAGAAGGAGGAAGGAACAGAATAGATGAAGGGAAGGAGTGAGGAGAGAGCCTCAGGTGGGGCTGTGGGAGCTTGAGTCTGCAGGTCCAGGCAGTGCTGTTTCATTACACCTCCTGGGGCCCAGGTCCCATGTGGGGACCATGAAGCTCAGCACCCCTCCCAGTGCCCAGCGTGTTGTCAGTCTTCCAGATGATCAAGGAGCAAATGCTGCTGGGTCCGTCTTTGTTGAACCATTAAGGGAATGGGAAGGAGATCAGATTGGGAATCGAGCCTCTCCACCATCCCCTAGTTACCTGTTGTGGCCAGAATTTCCTATTCTTGTCCAGAACACGAACACACTTGAGAGCTGGCGGTCAGTGCAGCTGTGCAGCCCACAGAAGTGTGGAGGGGTTGTGTTGGGAGAGCTGAGGTCAGCTTGGGAAGGGCATCATTTAATCACTCACTTAGTCACTCAACTGACACTTATTTGGCAGCTACTGTTTACCAAGAAGTCACTGTTACTGGTTAGGGTTACTCAAGCAGGTAAAGCAACCCCCTGAATCTTGGACTTTGAGGGGAGATGGGAAAGTGTCCCATCAGAGAGAAGCCCCACTTTCCCTGCTGCAGTAGGGAGCCAGGTTCTCGCCTCTGTGTTTTTCCTAAAACTCACTCTGGCATACATTTCGCATAAAGCTTCACCTAAGTGAGAGGGAACATTTCTTTTTTTCTTTATAAAATAAGAAGTGAGAACGTATCGGCCTTGGAATCCTCGTTCACATTAAAGACATGGTGACTTCACAGCTCTGTGATTCTCATTTGGAATAATTTCCTCTGTCACTGTCTCCACTGGATGGTGGCAGTTAGCTCTCTTAGTTCATTTGTCCCTCCATCTGTCCACCCATCTGTACATCCACCCACAGACCCCCCGCTTGCCTTCATCCACCCATCTGTAGTTCCTTTCGTCCCTCTTTCCATCCATTCATTCTTCCACCCACCCATCCATTCACCCATCTGTCCATTCATCGATCCACCCACTAGTCTGTCCATTTATCCATTAATCCATCCATCCATCTGCCCATTCACTCACCCATCCATCTATCCATCCATCCACTCATCCATCCATCCACCCATCCATCCATCCACCCATCCATTCGTTAATCTATGTATTCACCCATGTATACATCCATTTATACACCCCATCCCCGTCCATCCATCCATCCATCCATCCAGCCAGCCAGCCAGCCATCTGTCCATCCATCCATTTATTCACCCACCCATCCACTGACTTATCAATTTATTTCTCCACCCAACCATCCATTCATCCATCCATCTACTCACCCATCCAACCACCCACCTGTCCATCCATCCATCTACCCACCCACCAATCCACCCACCCACCTATCCTTCCATCCATCCATCCATCCATCCATCCATCCATCCATCCATCCATCCATCCATTCATCTGTCCATCCATCCATTTATTCACCCACCTATCCATCAATTTATCCATTTATTTCTCCACCCAGTCATCCATTCATCCATCCATCTACTCACCCAACACCACCTGTCCATCCATGTATCTGCCTACCCACCTTCCACTCTTCTATCCACCTATCCATCCATCTCTCCATCTGTCCATCCATTCATCCATCCATTTATTCATCTATCCATCCACCCACTCACCCATCCATCTCTCTACCCATCCTCCAATCACTCACCCAGGCTTCTCTCATCCGTCTCTCCTTCTCTTCATTCTTTTACACACTAAGTTAATCTGTTCCTCTACCTGGATAGGCACTGGGTTTGGGGTGGGGTGGGGAAAAACATGTATACCTGGCTTTCTCCTCTACAAACCATAAGTTTATTTTGAAGATAAATGTGATTTAATGCCAGTGCATCAAATAGAGCCTGGTGCATGGATGCCACTCAGCCCAGTTACAGGAGGCCAGGGGTGCAGAGGTCTAAGAGCCTGCATTCCTGACCTCATGTAACTCTGAAAAGGACCCATTTCAGAAGGGTCCTTGAGCCATATTAACATGGATGATCAGTAAAGATCAACCTACAGCTGCCTGAAGTTGCCCCAAAATCCCAAATGAGAACTTATTTCCTGTGCAGGGTGCTATCTACAACACAGAAGCCACCAATGTTCTCCTCATGCCAGCAAATGCCCTGCCCCTCTGGCTGCTGCCTCTGGAGTCTTGTAGAGCAGGAGCTCTCCGTGGTACTGTGGTGGCTCTGCAAGCACCCACACAAGCCCAGCTGACAAGGGCCCAACCACAGCTAACCTGCGTCAGGTCAGAAGGCCTCCTGACCCTCCTGGAACAGGAGAGGGTGCAAGCATGGTGAGGAGCTGCCTGTAGGCCTTCCGCATGCACCTCCCTGTCTGCCATAGGGGCTCGTAGGAGGCAGATCCTCCTGGTCTCCGGGTTCTGGTGACGTGTGGGGCTTCCTGCCTTGCCCTCTTGGGAATGGAGCCACAGACGGCAGACCTGTCTGTCTGCAGCCTGGATTCGAGTCCTCTGCAGCGGGCGAGCCCCAGCTCTGTTGCACCCACGGTCCTTTTGCTTCTGTGTGACCCTGGGCGTGTGAGGCAAGGATGGCACCTTGGGCCACTCTTTCTTTCAGCATCTATGTCAGGAATAAACTCTCTGGATCTAAAAGCAGCTTATTGTGTTTTCACCAGCTGAGGCAGTAAGACCTTCTTGGCCTTGCCTTTTCTCCTGTGTGCTTGTTAGGGATTCTAGAATGTTCTACTCCATGTCCTCTTCACTGAGGGCTGTTTCCTTCCAGTTCTGCAAAGCTTCTTCCCTAACTAAGACACCTTTAGTTAATTTCACTCATTCTGGTCACTTTAACACTAAATCAGTGCTCAATTATCAAGTCAATTATTTAATCTTTCTGGGCTTTAGGAACCATTTAGAGTTGATCCCCTGCCTTTACAATGAAAAGATAACACTCTCTTTCCTTCCTAAACTTCTGTAACAACTTTCTTTGATTACTTTATATAGAGATGCCTTATACAAATTTCAATCTCTGTTAGGCTATGAGTGATATCTCTTTCTTTTATTTATCTTCCACAAAACTTAGTACAGCTTTAGGCAAACAGTAGAGGCTTAAATAGTTGGTTTAATTAGTTTGAGCTCTCAGCACCCAATTTTAGTTCTCTGCCCGGGCCTCAGCTATACTTCTTCCTGGAGGCTGCAGCCTTATGCTCCTTTAGGCTCTGACCTTGCACACTGAGCAGCTTTATCTGATCATGATACCAGATTCCATCAAAACCCAAGCAGGTTCTTATCACGCTTCAACACAGTGAGCCTAGGGCACCAGACCTCAGCTTTACGTTTCCTCTCCCCAAGCCTTCAAAAGCCTCTGCCTGACAGCCCACCTAGCAACAGGCCCTTTTGATTAAATACCTTTCATCCCTTTATATCCTTCAGATTTCACTCTGACCACAGACACAGTTCCTGCATTAAATGAAAAGAATAACATGTATAACCTTTCAGAATGTGTCACCGGGTTGTAAATCACAGACATTCAGTGCGTTGGGGGAAGTTAGGATCAGGCAGCAGGGCAGGGAGGCCCGTTGGGGTGTCCATGCTGGGTGGGACAGGAGCAGCCTTAGGAGAAGGAGGGGTGACTCTCCGTGTTTGTGGGTGACACCTGGAGATGTCAAAGGGGGCTGTGAGGGCTCGGCCATCAACCTTCAAAATTTGCACCATAAACGCCTGCAGTGATCTACATTGTAAATCATTTTCTGTGTACATGAATCTCAAATTCATATTGAAGACAGATCAAACAGACAAAAGCCAAAAAATGTCATAGGATAAGTTAAGTAATGCATAGACACCCGAGGTGGACTCACAGCGCGTCAGTGCAAGGCCAGGTCACTTCTCCGAACATGTGAGGCTTTGCTGCGTCTGTTCCAAGAAATCCAGACAAGAGACACAAAGTGGGAAGGATGGGGGCATGTCCAGATATGGGTTTCCAGGGCACAACTTAGTGTCTGCATTTTTAGAGCCCTGGGTGCCAAGCTCAGCAGTTTCTATCTGATCCTGCAGTCACGGGCACCTTCAGGTGCACAGTTCAGTTGAATACTCCTCAGCCCTGCTTGATACCACACGTGTGCTCCGTGTCTGCAGAGTCCTCTCCATCCGACAGGCTGAGGTTTCGCCGAGTTCTCGCTTTTTATAGAAGAGCTTTTTGTTTCGTTTGGAAGCCGGCCTCTGCTTACACTGCGACGTCACTCTATCATTTTCAACTAAATCGTTCCCGTTGTGGTCTCGTCCCTGTGTATGTTTTAATTCACGTGAATCCAATTGCACTTCCCTCAGGAGGCTGCTTAATGTGGTGTCAAAGTTGAATAAATAATAAATAGGCCACATCAGGGTTCCCACATCTGCAGCTTGTGAGGCGGTGCTGGTGGCATCTTTTCCAGGAACACATGCCGGCTGGAGGGAGGGGGTGTGGTGAGTTCAAGTCCAGGTCCCGCCCTGCCCTGGGTGGACTCCCACATCTGCCAATCCAAGGACTGGAGGGTTCCCTTCACTTCAGCACCTCTCTCTGCACGTTTCAATTTGGTGCATGAACCAGCTCTCTTCCCCACTGCCTGTGTGCACGGGGTCTGCAGCCCTCAACTAGTTTAGATTTGGGAGCTGAAAGGAGTCGAGGTGCTCACCATTCAATCAAGGGATACTGGACTGACACGATTTGATGGGACAGAAGAAAGAGCAAGCCTTCTTGCGGTCTTGAGAGCAGGTGCCCGGATGACAGAATGACTTAATCCAGCTTTTGCTGCCTCGTCTATCAAACCAAGAGGCAAGCCCCTTGAACTTCTCCTAATTTGTTTGATAAGGCAGGGTGCAGTTGTTGAGTCATATGAGGCAGCATCTACTGGGGAGATGCACTGTGGGCCCATAATTCTAGGTATTGGAGGAATAAAGGGGCAAAGGGGCTGCTGGGGAAGACATTAGAGAAACAGGTGAGAGGACCTCATTTCAGGATATAGCTAGGAAGCAGCAGTTTCAACTCCACTCCTACTGGTGGCTAGAGTCATGCATGATTTTCAAATTTATAATCATAGAAATTAAAAATAATACACACACAGAGAGAGAGAGAGAAAGAGAGAGAGAGAGCCACTTCCCCCTAAGTATATGAAGCAGTTTAGTAGATGTTCTAGATATATAATCAGCTCTATGTTCTAGATATATAATCAGCATTCTTTCCACATATGTTAATCCCTAGGCAGAGCCAGGAATGCTCCTGACCCCTGAGCAGTAGCAAAGACCCCTGAGAACCATTCTGAATTTCCATACTGCTTTTTGCTCCAAAGAAGGAGTTCTTCACCTGGGACCCTATATAAGCTTCAGGAGCAGAAGCCGTGAGAGCCCCGAATATCATACAAAACCGTAGGTACCTGCACAGGTGTCTTTTCCCGGGTAGAGATTCCATGGGTTGTCCTCAGATGCTTCAAGGGGTGGATGGGGTCTCCAGAGCAGAGCCCAGGCTGCTTCATGCACCACGGATGGCCTCACTGGGGAAGCTCCAGCTGGGTGTGGGAACTGGGTTCTGCACAGGAGCACACCTTCCACTAGCATTACACTGCGCTGACATTTCTAGAAGGCAGCAAGAGATGAATTATTCCACAACAATGGGAGTCTGAGACAATTATTGTCTGATTTCTCTAACTGTGGCATGGAAGCTCCTAAACCCAAAAGACGGAAAGCAGCAGCCATACAAGACACATTAAAAGAATATTAAACCACAGGAGCATGGCTACTTCTTGAACAAGAGGCTGCCTCCTCATGGAGTCAGCTCCCAAAAGCAGGGCCAGGGATGATCCATGGGAATCTGAGCTGCTGAGGCTGCCCCTGTCTGCTGTGTACCCTGACACCCCAACATCTTCAGGCTGGCGGTGCAGTGGTCAGAAATGTGACCACCTGGAGTGCCCATGTGAATAGTGTCCAGGACAATCTACTCCAATTCCTTTCCCTTCTCTTCTCTATAAATCAAACCTCTGCAGACCCAGAGATCCCTCCATATCTGAGCAAATCACCTTGACACCAACAACGAGGACCTACTGAACACTGAATCCCAGAGGCATCCTGGGTTCTGCTGCATCCCACCTAACTACAAAAAAAAAGGGGGAAGGCTGGAAAGAAAGTAGGGGATACCAAGGAGGCAAGCACACACGCACATCCTAAAAAACTGAAGACAAGACAATACAAGAGGTTGAGTAAAGCTAAAGTTGGAGCTTTGCAAAGGTAACACTATTAGACAAGAGAAATCAGAAAAAGGCAGAAGCCGCCATAAGCAGCATTAGGAATGACCTCAAAAAAGTGGACACTTTCACAGTGAATACCACTGTGTAACAACACTGGCTGAAGAGCAACAAGAAAATAATGGAAGAGATGGACAGCCAGAAAATACATCCAATGAGTAGTTCAAGAATTTTCCTTAAAGACCACTCCTCTGACTCCGAAGTCCATAGACCCAGCTGGACATTTTCCCTGGGATGACTCAAGGGTGTGTCGACCTGACTCAAGAACCATTCGGCAATGCCCATGGCCCTTGTCCTCACCCAGCCTGGCACCATCACCATCCATCCCATGTCCCCAGCCCAAAACTTCAGTCACCTCTGACCTCGTCTCCAACCCCTCAGAGCTTCCCTCTAAAAAATCTTGGACAGGGGCCCTTCTCATCACTGTCACTGTGCACAGCCTCCTACCTGGGGAGGAATGACAGCACTCACCCCACATCCAGCCACTTCCCTGCCCTTCCCAGGCTCCTTTGCAGTTAGGGTGAGGTCATGTGACTCATTTTGGCCAGTGATGGGAGAACATGAAGGATGAGAGGTTGCTCTGGACAGAGACGGCTGAGAGCCTTCGTTTCTACGTCCCTGGAGGACAATAGGGCACCCAGCTCAGCTGCAAGGTGGAGGAAGACCACCTGGCATGCATAGGCCTAGAGCGGGCAAGAAATAAGCCTAGTCTTTTGGAGTTTGCTGCTGAAGTGACCCATCTATCCTGCCTTACTTGCCTGGAATTACAGTTGTGTCTTCCTCACTGGTCTCTCTGCAGCCACCAGAAACTCACTCCAATTCATTTTTAACAATATGCTCAGAGTAAACTTTTCTAAATGCAGATCTATTCTAAGTTCATGTGCACATGTGCATGTGTACATGGACACACACACACTCTATGGCGGCTTCCCATTCTCCTTAGAAAATGGCATCATCCTGTCCCTATCCTACAAGGAAATCACCCTGCAGCCCCCTCAGCCCACTTTCCCTCGCCCACTCTGATGTCCCAGCACTCAGATATGGCTGAGAGTCATGACTCAGAGTCAGGGGAGTTCCCTTTGATATGGCTTGGCTCTGTGTCCCCACCCAAATCTCATCGTGTAGCTTCCATAATTCCTACGCGTTGTAGGAGGCTCCTGGTGGGAGATGATTGAATTATGGGAGCAGGTCTTTTTCATGCTGTTCTCATGATAGTGAATGGGTTTTAAGACATCTGATGATTTTAAAAATGGGAGTTTCTCCACATGAGCTCTCTCATTTTTGCCTGCCACCATCCATGTAAGATGTGACTTGCTTCTCCTTGCCTTCTGCCATGATTGTGAGGCTCCCCCAGCCACGTGGAACTGCAAGTCCATTAAACCTCTTTCTTTTGTAAATGGCCCAGTCTCAGGTATGTCTTTATCAGCAGCATGAAAACGAACTAATACAACCTCTCAGCACTCCTGCTATAGCCTTCATGCACCAGGTTGATCCCCAACAAGCAGTATCTAGCTCCACTCCCTGCCATTCTCTTCTGTGTACCCGCGAAGCCTCCAGATGCCAGCTCAAGCTTTCTCTCCATGCAGAACCCTTCCTTGACCTCCCCACATTACATTTTTATTGCACTCTCACTGAACCATGCTTTTACCTTAAAAACTCCTATCTTTGTGTGTCATTCATAATTAATCAACGTAATTACTTCTTTGATATCAGATTTCCCATTGGGCTGTAAGCTTTCCGGGAGTGGAAGTGTGGCTACTTCTGCTCAACTTCATATTCCTAGCTTAGTACTTTGCACATGGTTGAAGCCCAAAAACTCTTTGTGGGATACTGAATACACAAGAACAAAGAACATAACATAGGGAGTTTCTGAGTGGTTCTACCCTGCTTTGTCCCATGCTTTCCATGGCTGAACCAATTTGGGGAGGTTTTATCATCCCGTAGGAAGGACACCCACACCTTCCTAGCAATGGGCCAGGCCTTCTCTCTAACACAATGCACTGTTCCCCAAATCTGACTCAACTTTTGCAATAAATCTGTTGGTGGACATTCTCATCACTAATTTTGAGCCTTAGTATGTTGAGCCCATGAGCTATTTGGAACCCATGTGTTATCCCACAGTAGAGGATAGAATCTCAGAAGTCACCGAGATCTATAGTACACGCAAGGAAGAGGACAAACAGGACTCCATCCTGCCTCTGCCAGAAGTCCTCTAAGCATGAGACATTTCCCAATGGGATGATGGACTGCAGTGGTTACCAGGAACATCCACTGCGGAAAGTTGGTCAGGGTCAGGATCCTGGAATTGTGACTTACCGAGTGAACTCCCGTGCAGAAGTTTTCTGTGTCTTCACCCCTCAACAACAACATCTACCTTAGAAAGTGTTCTGAAGATCAATCAAGCTAATTCATGCATGCAAAGTACTTAGCCCAGTGCCTGGCACAGCCTACTTGCTCAACAAATGTTCGATGTGGTTCCTCGCCACAGTTGGGCAGCTCTGACAATTTTTCCTCTTTCTGAATCCACATCTGTTACCCTGTAATTTCCTTCCATCTGTCTTGTTCCAATCCCTACGGCCATGCAGAATAGACCTGTTCCCCTCACACATGTCAGCCTGTCAGAGGCATTGTAAGACAGGAATCGTCTCCTTCTAAACCTTTTCTTCCCGTCTTGCACCTGACCTGATTCCCAGGTCAGCTTCGTCTCCATTGAATGTCATGTCGAGCGCCTGGTGTTGTTTCGTGACTGCTCTTAAGGCTGGGGTCCTTTGCTGTTACCACTGCTATGACAGATTTGGATCAGTCCTCTGCCTCCATCCTCCTTGGAATAGTTATCCTGAGAACTCTCTTTGCATCCCCACAAGGCATTTTTTTTTTCCTATTTTGTTTGAGCATCAGATTTTCTAATGAGATGCAAAATTTCTAAAATATTCTTCCTGGGAATAAAGTTGGTTTTATGCAAGAACTCAGAAATTGACCCATTCCATGGAGCATTGTGTTTGGATTGTGGGAGGGAGACGTGAGAGATTCCCCCGGGAACAGCACTGAAGAAAATATCCTTCACCAGACACGCTACTGAAGGAACTTAGCAGGGCCAGGGGCCAGCTAGCATTCTCTGGACATAACCTGAGAAAGTGCAAGGTCTCCTGAACAGTTTACAGATTTTGGTCTTCTTATGGCAACTGCTCTGTGACGGTTAAACTCCCCTAGCGGTGACTCCTTCCCCTGAGGAGGAGCCTCTGTATCACCTAAGGGTTCCAATGGCCACACGATGAGCCCTGGGGCCTGCACATCGCCAGGGCTTCTCCCTCCATAGGAAGGTCCTGCTGTTGAGTGCGCTCCTCCAGCTTCCACCTTGATCACAGGATGAGGGATTCCACCCCTCCCTCCATGTCTCATCTCTGCCATGTCCAGCAGCTGCTCCTCACTCTTGCATCTTGGCTTCCAGGTGTGAGAGCTGCTGCCCCTTCTCCCTCCACAACTCCATCTGCAGCTTTCACAGGGCAGGACCTTCTTGAGGCTGGGGTCATCTCTAGGTGGGCCTCCGGTGGATGTCCCTGAATACAGGTAGTTTTCTCCACCCTGCATTTAAGTAGCATCACGCTTCTTCCAAACCTTATCACCCACAGTCTCTCACCTGAGTCTCTCAGTCGCTCACATAGGGAACCAAGGTTCGCTATGGTTCTGGCGGCTTTCCCTATGTGGGGAATCTGCACTGTGACCATGCGATACACAGCTTATTATTTTCTCTCTTTTTGGAGGAGGGTTCTGAGATTTGTGGAGTTGGCAGACTTGCCTAAGGTTACACATTGAGTGTGTGGCAAGATTTAAATACAAATCTGCTGGCTTGAATTCTAGCAGACAAGGCCACACCAAAGCTAACGGACTAGAGCACAGTCCGATGACACCGCCAAATATCCAGAAACAGTGCCGTTGTCATTCTTTGTTGCAGACAAGACAAACCAGCTCCAGAGGTGTTTAGATGCAATTTCCCGATATCAGACAGCAATGGACAGAGAATTCTAACCTAGCATCTCCAGTTTCCAGCTCAAATCAGTGTCCATACACCATAAGCCACAATGCATTGAAAACAGAGGTCACCTGATGAGTCCATCAACAAACACCCTGGCCTGAGCAACTCCTCAGTGCCAGGATAGAGATGGGAAAGGAGCTCCCATCCTTCAAGAAGAGGTAGCTGCCTGGGCGCGGTGGCTCACGCCTGTAATCCCAGCACTTTAGGAGGCCGAGGCGGGTGGATCATGAGGTCAGGAGATCGAGACCATCCTGGTTAACACAGTAAAACCCCGTCTCTACTAAAAATACAAAAAATTAGTCGGGCGTAGGTGGTGGGCGCCCCTGTAGTCCCCAGGCTACTCAGGAAGCTGAGGATAGGAGAACGGCGTAGACCGCGGGAGGTGGAGCTTGGCAGTGACCGAGATCGCGCCACCTGCACTCCAGCCTGGGTGACAGAGCGAGACTACCCCCGTCTCAAAAAGCAAAAAAAAAAAAAAAAAAAAAAAAAAAAAAAAAAAGAGGTAGCAAAGTGCCACAGGGATCCTGGCTGGGGAAGGCCATGTCACCAACAGCACAGTCAGGAGAGTAATTAGCATAGTGCTGGGAGAGGGCTTGTCAAAGCTCACGGGTAGACTGGATTTATCTATTTTTTACTCAGCACACATACAGCACTCATTGTCCTCCAAACACTGTGATAAATGCTTTACAAAATTCTCACACAAACCTCAAGGTGGCACAAAGGAGGCACTCTTCTTATCCCCACTTTGCAGATGAGGAAACTGAGGCAAATTGCCAGTTTCAGTTCATCGTTCAGGGTCATTGGTGGCTAAGGGCATCTGGGCCAGACTTTCTACTCTCCTCAGACATGTGGACTGCAGTGCCAGCACTCAGGGTGGGAGTGGTGAGAGAGGTCCTGCGAACAGGTGCATGTGTGCCACAGGACCCTGCAGAGACACCCCTTCCCACTCCTCTACTCGCTTCTCCCGAGCTGCTGGCCACAGTCCTCGGAGGCCCAGACCCTGTTTCTCCAGCATCAGCACTTTCCACATGGACAGTGAGCACTGAACACAGCCCTGGCACCCACACAGGAGAAACTTGTAACCATGCCGCCCCCAGGCCCGGGAGCTAGGGAACCGAGGCAGCATTCAGGGCGTGGGTGTAAGTGAGAAACCAGGGAGGACTAGCCTAGCACCCCCGGAACCAGGGGAGCCCCCAGCTGAAGAAGAAGGGGGCTTCCCTCCCAGACCATCCTCCCTCGGGCTGCCATGAACATGGCTGGCGTGGGGAGCAGAATTCAGGCTGTCAGCATGAGGGCTTTTGATGAGGCTGGTTCTGACAGCCCCAGAGAGCCACACACATCCCAGCATCGTGACTATTTATAACTTTGTGCTTCTTGTCACCCAGAAGCAGGGGAAACAAAACAAAACCATTTGGTAAGAGGTTTGGGCAGCTGCGACGCGGTGGATGCATCCTTGGGGAGGGGCAGGAGGACCATCCATGTGGGCTGCGGGGGCTGCGGCCTCTCCATGGACAGGAAGTCAGCGGATGCCCTCGCCCTGGAGCTAGGACAAGCCAGGCCTCCCTGAGCCTCAGGTGCAGGGCACGGTGCTAAGTTCAAATGGGCCAATGCCCTGGCTCACCCGTGACATAATCCGGGAAGATGTTCAAAATTCAGATGCCAGAATCCACCCCTAGAGCTGGAGAACTGATTGCTCTGGGGTGTGCCCTGAGAACCAGGATTTTTTAAGGTCCCTGAGTGGTTCCAATAAACGGCAAAGTGTGTCAATCACTGGGTCAGGTGACCCACAAACGCAATATGCGGTTTGGGGCAAGTTATTCCTTCCTTTGAGCCTTAGTTTCCCTTTCTGGGAAATAAGCATCTCAGACTCAATCACTTACAAGTTTATTTCTAGCTTAGTTTCTCTATGATTCGAAATGACACTGTCCTCGTGTATGATTCTCCGTATAACTCACAATTTCTGGCAACCGCTGCTCAGATAATTATTTTGTTGGCTGGTGAAGAAAATAACAAGACAGGAAAGTCAGCAGCAAGAATTCAGCTTTCTGGCTGGCCAGGCCATGCAGGTCTGGTGGCGACGAGCCCGGCTGCCAGGCAGCACAGCGGTCGCCCGTCTTGGTGGGAAGCGCAGCAGCCCGCGCGTGTGGAGATGCATTGATGTATTAAGTCTGTCTGAAGTATCTCCCACAGTAATCTCATCTGGTGCTTTTTCTGTCTGAATTGCCAGTGAGCTACTGATTGTGACATCCACTTCTTCACTCCTTCGCGTCCAAAGCAGCTCTTGGAGTCTATTATCCATCATCATTTCTATCCTGAGTGAGCCTGCGCTGCCTTTAGAGCACAGAAAAGCTGCGCGGGGAGTTAGAAGGGCTCTTTCTTGTGATGAGTTTACAGAGAGATCAAAGCCAAACCAAAGCACAGGGAGGAGGGCAGGGGAGGGAGAGGCCATTCCCACTTGTCTTGCCCCAACCAGCCTGATACCAGGCCTCCAGAGCCCTGCCTGGCCCCTGCAGCTGCCTCCTCCTTGATCTGCCGGCCTCAGTCCCTTCCTGTTGATGCCTTCACTGAAGGCCAGCAAGATCTTTCTGGCATTTGAATGTAATCATGGTCTTCCTTTCTCTAAAATCCGCAGTGGATTCCCCAAGACCTTCATCACTGCCCCTAAAATCTGAACCCCTAATCCGTGGCTCAGGGAGAATCTCCACTTACCCCTGGGGCCTCCCCCAGGCCCCAGGAGTTCCAGGGATACAGAACTCCCAGAGCTTCCCTACACTGCCAGCTCCCACCCAGGCCAGGCCTCTTCAAGGCCGGTTCCACGTGAGATCTCCGGGCCTCAATGTAAGGGGCACACACTAGGTCTGGATTTCAGTAGTGGACAGTTGCTCTAAGACCTCCCCCATGTGTTTGCCTGGGGAGGCCCTGCCAGTCCCCAAGTCCCAGGTCTAGCCTCATTGACCCCGTGAAGCCTCCCACCACCAGGCCTCTCTCCCTACAGAGTCAAAGCGCCTTCTGTAAATCAATCTCTTCTTTCCTTTGAGCCAGCTCCAGGGTAGCATCTGCCGTGGCTCATGGAGCTGTTTCTGAGCGTGTCTGAGCCAGGACAGGGGTTTGCCCATTGCTGCATGCCCAGCACCGAGCCAGGAGCCCATCTTCTGCACTCTGCCCCAGCCTCCGTGTGTGTCCTCGCAGCTGCCCCGGCATGTGTGTGTGCCCATGCTGTAACTCGAGGCCCCGTTTCTGCACTGCTCACCTGGATAAACCCTGCTCTGTTGTCAAGACTTAGATTAAGAGTCACAGCTGTGGAAGGTGTTACAGGTTGAGCTGTGTCTCCTGAAAACATATGCTCAAGTCCAAACCCTTAGTACCTGGCAATGTGACCTTATGTACAAATAGGGTCTTCGTAGCTGAAGACAAGTCACGGAAAGGTCCTAGTGGAGGAGGGTGAGCCTTAGTCTAGCGACTGACATCCTTAGAAGAGAGAAATGTAAACAGGGAACACGCAGGAACGACAGCCAGGTGAAGTCACTGGCAGAGACTGCAGTGATGCGGCTACGAGCCGAGGGTTCCAGAGAATGCAGGTGCCCCCATGCCCAGGAGCAGGGGAACATTTCCCCTGGGAACTGTGCCTTTGTGTTGAACTTCCAGCCTCCAAACCGTGAGACAATCGCTTTCTGGTGCTTCAACCACTCAGTGGTGGCACTTCATGACAGCGGCTATGGGAAGCTGCTGCAGGCTGCCTGTCCTGAGACAGGAGCCTAGGATCCTCTGTATCTTCTCTCCCTGTCAGGGTGGCTTCCTGTCAGCCCAGAAGCCCCTCTCTGTGGCAGACGGTATCTCAGCAGGGTGGCCTCAAGGCCCTGGGATGCGCAGATCAGATCACATAATGTGAGCCCCACCCAGCATCCACCCACAGGGCCAGGGTGGCCTCACCGGAGACACCAGTCACCCAGAGATGTGTGGAGTGCAGGCCCTGACTTCCAGAAGCTCAGAGAAGGCAGAAACACACAGCAAAGACAAACCAGAGAGGGTCCTCTCCGTAGTGGGGGGTGCACAGTGAAAGGGGTGGTGTCCACACAGGGCTGGGCAGGAAACTAGGTCCCTCCATGGGAGACTGAGATGTGACTGCAGGCTCACACGGACATTGGGGAGCTGAGGGAACATGGCTCAGGAATGTCACCCCAGAGTTCAGGGGAGCTGCGCCCTGCAGCCCAAGGGCATGGTGAGTGTTTCCTCAAGGCTCCCCTGGAAGCAAATAAAGCGAGGAAAGAGTGTCCTCGTGCCCACGGAGAAACCGCAGGTCCCACACCTGCCTGTACGCAGGGCTGTGGCTCCTCTGAGAGTCACGATCCTGCTCCTCTTCCTCCAGCCTCACAGGCATCCAGTTCATCACCAAATCCTCACCCACAGGGGAGGTGATTCTGGGAGGCATAGCTCCTGCAGTCTGTCATCCTTTGGAGAGGAAAGATGGTGGTGATGGAGTGAATGTCAGGCCCCTGGCAGTGACCACGACTTGGTCATCTGAGTGCCTGGGCCACCCCTTTGCCTGCCCTGAACATCCAGGTAGAGGGAAGAGCATTTCAAACGTAGGTCCCACAAGATGCAGCTGCATCTGTGACTCTGAATTCACATTCACTCTCTGAAGAGGGAGACAACAAAACCCACTGTGTCTGTTTTTAGGGGGTTCTTTCTTGGGTCCTGACACAGTCCTTCTCTGACATTCTGTAATTAAATCCTGACGTGTAGGATCAACACCATGACTGTACCTTACATTGGGTGCCAAGAAAGGCAGGAAGGAGGGGAAGCAAAACAATGTTTGAATCACAGGTGAGCGGGCATCTTCTCTTTCACAGCAGGGTTCACTCCTGTGAGCCTTGTTTCTGCACCTGATTATTTGACACCATTGGTTTTCATGTCTTCTTTCTTCCATTAACCAGCCCATGTCCTCTCTGCCTTCACCTGCATCCTCAACTAGCTGTAGCTCTGTGCACGGTGAGGGGACTAAAACTTTATCTCTAAAGGGCCTGGGTCATTAGTGGCCCTGCCCCTATTGGTTGGATATAGTTGTCGATTTCCAGTGGACCAGCCCAAGGGTATGGTGGGTGTTGCCTCAAGGCTCCCTTGAAAGTGAAAAAAGCAGGGAAAGTGTCCACTTCCAGTGGACCCAGGGCCCCACAGTGTGCTGCAGGACCCTGACCTTCGGGCACACTCCTCCCTGCCCCCATGGCAGCCTCTGGGCCTCCTCTTGGTCAGGAGCAGTCATCCCAGAAGCACAAGAGCCCCCCACTGCCTGTGGGGTCAGAGGCATGGAGGAACTAAAGGTGCCAGACAGCCAGACTCAGCTTCCAGGTCAATGGGCCTTTGCTGTCTCCCTGGTACACATGTCTTCCTTGGGAGTTGAAATCATGAAGCCTACAGAGCCCAGAATCAGGGGGACAAAATGCACATGTTTTGCCCATGTATGAATTGAGGTCATGGGAAAAGCAGCCTCTCCCAGTCACTTTCCTCATCCCCAAACCCATGGATTGTTTAGCTATGGGAGAAATAGCATCGTTTATTGGGCAGTAGGTGGTATGGGTTGAAATGTGTCCCTTAAAAATGATATGTTGACGTCCTAAACTTCAGTACCTGTGAATGCAACCTTATTTGCAGACGTCGCCAAGTTAGGATGAGGTCATTAAGCTGGGCCCTGGTCCGTAGAACCAGAGTCGTCATAAAAACGGGAAATTCAGACGCGAAGACATGCACAGAGGGAAGACATCATGAAGAGACACGGGGTGAAGGCCGTGTGGGGGTTGGAGTGAAGCCACCACAAGCCAAGGGATGTCTGGGGCCACCAGAAGCTGGAGGAGGAAGGAAGGCTCCTGGCCCTGGAGGTTTCAGAGGATGTGTGGTCCTGCCCTGCTGACACTGCCATGCTGGATGTTTAACCCCCAGAACTTGAGGGGAGACATCTTGGCTGTTCCAGCCATTCTGTTGTGGTCCCTTGTTGCTGCAGCCCTGGAATGTGCTGCTGCAGAGGTGATGTCACGTGAAAGGCACAGCAGAGGGTGAGGCCCCAGCACGACTGCAGCTGGAGGTCTGGACAGAGGCAAGAAATGCAGACCTGTGTCCAGAGAGAAAATGACCCTGCCAGCATTGAGGATAAACCGCCGCTCCCTCTGGGACGGCAGTAGTCCAGCCCAATCCCTTCCCACCAGAGGAGTGCCTGGGTCCCCAAGGAACAATACCATGTCAGTGTCCTCATGGGGAAGAGGCAGACGGGAGAGCCAGAGCGAGAGATGGAGACATGAGGCTGTACGCAGATTTCAGGGATGATGATGGGCCATGAACTGTGGAGTGTGGGTGACTCCAAAAGGTGGAAAAGGCAAGAAAATAGGTTCTCCCTGGAGCCTCCAGAAGGACCTCCAGCCCCACCCCCACCCCCACCCAGGCCTCGCTTGTATCCCAGTGAGACCCACTGTGGACCTTTGACCTCAGAACTGTAAAGAGAATCAATGTATGTTGTTTCATAGCAGCAATAGGAAACTAACATGCTTGGTGTTTCACAGTTAGATTTTTTTAATCCCCAGTAGGGCCCAGCAGCAAGCCAGCAGCTATTTCTCAAAAAACAGGAGAGGGCATATGTTGCCGTAAAATCTTGAGGTTCACCTAGGCCTATACAGACGCCCTCTCAACCACAGAAACCCCAAGTGCCACCAATCTGCAGCCTCTCAGAGATCCAGCGGCCAGGGAGCTTGCATGGAGCACGAGCCATTGCTGAGCCTTCTCTTGTTCTGGGCACCACTCAAAACTAGCAGCCTTTGGTTGCTTGGCAAATAGGCCAGAGCCGCAAGCCCAAGGTGCGTGGCTGGTCTGCAAAACCCGAGACTCCACACCCATGACGGATTGGGCTCCTTCTCATGGTCGCAGTGACCAGAGGCAATAGTTAGCCCATCTCCTCGGAAGGAATATTTTGGCATATCACAGACCACCTTAGAGATTTCACCCACATGGCAGCTTCCTGCACCTTTAGAGAGTGCAGTTCCTGGCATTGGCCCCGCTCAGGCCATGGAGGAGGACAGGGCCGCCCCTGCACTTACAACACAGAGCACAGCCCCACGAGCCCAGCTGGAGGGGAGAGGTACACGGCTCACGTCAGGAAAAGAGAGAACCAAAGAGCCTTCAAGACACAGAGAACAACCAGGCCAAGTTTGAGACCACCCGACCCTTCTCCGGCAACAGGTTGGGGACTGGGGGAAGAGGCTCCAGAAACCTTACAGTTTCCAGTGGAAGGTGAGGAGACAGTTGGAGATTGATTCAGCTATTGGGAGTGTTTGTCCCAGTTTCTGACTCAGAAAGTGTTTAAAACCTCCTCTCTGACTTTGAAGATTTCCAGAGAGGGGAAGACCCGCACCTCCTCCGCACGGTGTTTGGCAGCTGGGCCCACTAACTCCAGTCCTCTTTCAAGTCCTCGTTAACAAGGAGCCTGCTCCCCCCGTCACGTTTCTCATTTTACACAAGTAAACATCTTTTAATTGAAACTCCTGGGCATTTAACATTATTTATAACTCCACAAATTAAAAGCCTCATGGAACTTTGGTTACATCTCATAACCGGTGATTCCCGGACTGCTCCCTAATTATTTGGGAGATGTGGTGTAGCATCAGTAATTATAGGGTTGATTTAAAACCCAGTGATCGGGGTTGCCATTTCAAAGGGAGCCAAAAAGGCAATGCGTATTTGGACATCAAAGTATCTTCTCAAGAGGAAAACCATCCAGGAAGCCTCAGAAGCCAAACTTCTAAGTTTTCACTTAATCGACAACAGCCATCGTGCTAGAATCTTCCCAGGCCTTGCCTTGTTTTCGAATCTAATATCGTCTCCAGTCTTAACCTCAACGGCTTACATGCGTGTACTCAGACAGCCTTCCTCCACCCAGCAGCACCCTCCCTCTATTTGGAATTTGATGAAAGTGGCAGCTCACAGTCTTGCACTGCTTAAGAACCACCTAGGAGCACCTGACAAAACCATCATGCTGTGAGCACCCACTGAAACCGTGGGGTGGGGCCTAGGGAAGCAGCACAGGTGAATCTGATGTGTTCTCCCAACGCCAGACTACATCCCCTCCTGGAAAGTTTGGCTTAACTATCCCTTGCTGTGTCTCTGCGTCATCGTCGCTGAGACGATGGGCTCCCCAGGCTTCTGGGCACAGCTACTGTGCTGTGGGTGTTAACAATGGCCACCTGGGCTTTCAAGATAGGTGGCAGGAGGGGAGATAAATGTCTGAGTCAGAAAGGCCTGGGCTTGGGCTGTATGGCTTCAGCCTCATTTTCTCTGCACCGTCTGCAGAGGCCCGTCTCCCCGGCAGTGCTATTTTAGTCCTTGTAAACACAGCCACCAGGGAACAAAGACCATCAGAGTGCTCAGCCTGGCCCCACGGAAACCTCTCCAGGAGGCCATTCTGCCCGCTCACTCCAAGGGCTCTGCTTTCAGGTCGGCCCCCTGCACCGCCCCCTGCCCGCTCCTCCTGGGCTGGAAATCTCTGTTCATTGACCTCTGCCATGATCAGCACCTTGGAGAGGTGACCCGGGTTTAAGGACGTGGCAGGGCTCTGGCCCCAGCACTCTGTTTCAAACAGGTCATTGGCATTAACCTCCATACTTGACCCACAGCAAGAATAAGTAAGAAACATCCTCTGAGAACTAGGACACTGTGCCCCGAGTGGAAGGGGTCGCAACACATCCACCTTCCTTGGCTGGTTTCAATGTAGAACCGAAAATTATAAAGTTTTTTGAAAAACATATGAAAGAAAATTTGGGGGATCTGGGGCTGGGCAAAGAGTTCTTAGACATGACCCCAAAAGCACAAGCCCTCAAAGGAAAAATGATCCACTGAACCTCCTCAAAATTAAAAACGTTTGCTTTATGAACAAAACTGTTAATGACGATAAAACAAGCTGAAGCATTGGATGAAATATTTGCAAATCACATATACAACAAAGGACTGGCATCCTAAATGTGTTTTAGCTGGAGGTGCCCTGTTGACGTACAACCCACAAGCCAGGTGGGGTGTGTACGTCCAGCTCTGCCTCCCACCCCCCAGCATCCCGGAAGAGGCGGAGCTGACTCACATTGACTCACTGGCAGTGGGAGGGTGGAAGTTTGGTTCTCCCTGGGCCTCACTGATGACTTGTCAATGGGGAACCAGCTCCCCTAACTCATTGCATCTGAATGGGGACCTCTGCCATCAGAGAGGGAGGAAGCTGAGGGCCAACTCACCCCTTTCACAGGAATTAGGTGGGGGAAGTGGGGTGCTTCCAAGCTTCCTAGCTCCAGCCTGTAGCACTTACACATTCTCATTGATGTCGGGTGGGGCTCAGTCCTTCTGACACCATTTCTGCAGGGAGTCAGACCACCAGCTGGGTCTGTTCAGCATGGTTGGGGCACAGTGGAATGGAAGATAAACTCTCCCTGGGGCCCCACAGAAACTGCAAGTGGTGTGTGTGTGTGTGTGTGTTTGTGTGCATTTGTGTGTATGTGTGTGTGTGTGTGTATGTGTGTGCGTTTGTGTGTGTGTTTGTGTATGTGTGTGCATTTGTGTGCGTTTGTGTGTGTTTGTGTGCATTTGTGTGTATGTGTGTGTTTGTGTGTGCGTTTGTGTGTGTGTTTGTGTATGTGTGTGCGTTTGTGTGTGTTTGTGTGTATGTGCGTGTTTGTGTATGTGTGCGCGTTTGTGTGTGTGTGCACGTTTGTGTGTGTGCTTTTCTATGTGTTTGTGTGTGTTTGTGTGTGCATGTGTGTGTGCGTTTGTGTATGTGTGCGTGTGTGTTTGTGTATGTGTGTATTTGTGTGTTTGTGTATGTGTGTGTGTGCGTTTGTGATGTTAATGCTCTTTTCANTGCGTTTGTGTGTGTTTGTGTGCATTTGTGTGTATGTGTGTGTTTGTGTGTGCGTTTGTGTGTGTGTTTGTGTATGTGTGTGCGTTTGTGTGTGTTTGTGTGTATGTGCGTGTTTGTGTATGTGTGCGCGTTTGTGTGTGTGTGCACGTTTGTGTGTGTGCTTTTCTATGTGTTTGTGTGTGTTTGTGTGTGCATGTGTGTGTGCGTTTGTGTATGTGTGCGTGTGTGTTTGTGTATGTGTGTATTTGTGTGTTTGTGTATGTGTGTGTGTGCGTTTGTGTGTGTTTGTGTGTGTGTGTTTGTGCGTGTGTGTGTGCGCGTCTGTGTGTATGTGTGCGTTTGTGTATGTGTGTTTGTGTTTGTGTGTATGTGTGTGTTTGTGTGTATGTGTGTTTGTGTGTGTGTTTGTGTGTATGTATGTATGTGTGTGTGTTTGTGTGTGTGTGGTATGTGTGGTTTCCCTTCCTAAGAGTGTTTATGTTAAATTCTGTCAACTGTTCTCTTCAAGTAATATAAACAAATGATTTATTAGCCTAGTCATAAGGTGCAATACATTGATTTTGTTAATATCAAATACCTTTCATTCCCAGGACACACTTAACTTGGTCTAAACTAAAGAAACACGTACATTACACGTGTTTATTTATCTCTATGTAAATATAGCATATATGTGTATAATACAAATAGATAACATAAATGTATATTTATATGTATATGTTTTCATATACAACATTCATATATTTGCATTTTTTATATATATATATCGCTGGGTTTACTTAGTTTCTATTTTGTGGAAGATGTCTGTGCCCATGGATTTTGTTCCTGAGGGATGTTCTTTATTAATATTTGTCTGTTTTTTTCCACTGTCTTTGTCTAGTTTCAGTGTCGTGGAAATGCTGACCTCATAGAAAGAGTTGGGAAATGTTTCCATTTCTGTTTTATAGAAGAGATTGTGCTGTGTCTCCTTTAAATGTTTCAGAGAATTTACCATGAAAACTCTCACCTGTAGATTTATTGGCTAAGGGAATTTAATTGGGAATCTATACTGTATTAGGTATAGCATGCGTTTGGTTACCTATTTCATCTTCAATGTAACTGGGTACTGTGTGGTTTTCAAGGGAATTAGCCATTTCATCTGCTTGTCAAGTGTGTGTGTAAAGTATTTGCAGTATTCCCTTATTAGTCTTTTAAAGTCTGTGAGGTCTGTAGTGAAATACCTTGTTTCATTCCTGATATTGGTACTTTGTATCTTCTTTCTTATTTTCTTTTTCTGTCTTGCTATAGATATATCAATCCTATTATTCTTTGTAAATAAACAAATTGGCTTCATTGATTTTATCTTTTTTGTGGTTTTAATTCTATCAATTTCTACTTCATGATTTCCTTTCTTCTACTCATTTTGAATCTATTTCTTATTTTAGTTAATACTTTTAGTTTTAGTTAGTTAAGTTTATTTTTTATTTTTGGTTAATATAGTTAATAAATCACAAAGATAATTTGTGGTTTCAAGTTACTGAAAGTCAGAAGACATACCTATGTATTATTTTGTATGTATTATTTTATTATTTATAAGTGACTCTAAAAATTGTTCAGAATCCTTGTTTGTGGTTCGAGAAAACCGTGAACTCAGGTTAGTACTGGCCTGGTCTATTTTTCAGAAGTTCATATGAATGCAGTAAAATCTGAGAAGCCAAACCATAAAATCCAATACACAGAGTTCATAGATATGTGTTTACAGGATGTTATATGAAAAAACAATTTCGAACAAAAAATTAGTAGTAATAATTTAAAGTTATGTTTGCTTGCTGATTTTAATGATAATAACATAGCTAATTTTACTTTTTTAAAATAAGGTGAAAGCTTAAATTATTGATTTGTGACCATTCTTGTGTAATGTCAGCTTTCAATGCTATACGTTTTACTCTAAGCCACTGTTTTGGCTGCTTCTCACACAGTTTTATGTGTTGCATTTTAGTTTTCATTCAGTTCACAATTTTTTAAAAAATTTCTCATAAGTTTTCGTCTGTGACTCATGGTTTATTTAATAACATGTGCTTTAACTTTTTTGTGTGTTTGATGAGTTACCTTACGTTATTCATTTCTAGCCTAATTCCATTATGGATACAGAAGACACTTTGTGAAATGCAAAGTATTTATTTTTTGTGACCCAGGATTTGGCTTACTTTGCACCATGTGCCCATGAAAGTATGTTTATTCTGCTGCCAGTAGTGAAGTATTCCATAAATAACAATTAGATTCAGTTGGTTGATGGAGTTTTTACATTCTTCTAGAGCTCACTTAGCTTCTGTTACTAGCACTATTTGCCACTGACAGAAGAAGAGTATTGAAGTCTCCAGTGGTGTGAATCAGTCTATTTCAGTCTATCTATTTTTTTTCTTTTTTTTTTTTTGAGATGGAGTTTTACTCTTGTTGCCCAGGCCGGAGTGCAATGGCACGATCTCCACTCACCGCAACCTCTGCCTTCTGGGTTCAAGCGATCCTCCTGCCTGAGCCTCCAGAGTAGCTGGGATTACAGGCACGTGCCACCATGCCTGGCTAATTTTGTATTTTTAGTAGAGACAGAGTTTCTCTATGTTGGTCAGGCTGGTCTCGAACTCCCGACCTCAAGTGATCTGCCTGCCTTGGCCTCCCAAAGTGCTGGGATTAAAGCACCCAGCCAAATCAGTCTATTTCTTATTTTATTTCTGTCAGTTTTTGCTTTATGCATTCTTAAGGACTATTGTTAGGTGCATTCAAGTTTATGATGATGTTATATATTCTTGGTGGGTTGATATTTTATGTTTTGTTCCTCTTTATCTCTGGGAATTTTCTTTGTTGTGAAGTCTAATTTATCTGATATTAAAATTGCCACTTAAAGTGGAAAGTGGAAATCTTGTTAATACACAGGTCTCCTTCCTCTCACCCCTTTATGTTGTAATCATCTTACTATTACATCTACATACATTGAAACCCCTATCAGAAAATGGTACTACTTTGCTTTTGATTGTCAAATGTAGTTTAAATAACTCAGTAGAAAAAATAGTCTATTATATCTTCCCAATTATTTATCGTTTTCATTGCCAATTTTCATTCCTGAGTTTCTAAGTTTTCTTTTGGCATTATTTTTTTTTTCTGAAGAACTTTCTTTATAAATTCTTTTAAAGCAAGTTTGCAAGAAATAAAGTCTCAGTTTTCCTTCACCTTAGGATAGCTTTATTTCACCTTATTATTGAAAGATATTTTCACTGTATTTACATTTTTGAGCAGATAGTTCTCTTCTTCAGCACTTTAAAAATGTTGTTTTACCTCCCTCTGCCCTTCATAATTTATGAATAGAAATCCACAGTTAATAAAATTGTTGTTATTCCATAAGTAATGCATGCATCTTTTCTGGATGCTATCAATATTTTTCTATTATTCTTTTTTTTTTTTTTTGAGACGGAGTCTCGTTCTGTCACCCAGGCTGGAATGCAGTGGCTGGATCTCAGCTCACTGCAAGCTCCGCCTCCCAGGTTCACGCCATTCTCCTGCCTCAGCCTCCCGAGTAGCTGGGACTACAGGCACCCGCCACCACACCCGGCTATTCTTAAATGTTGGCATTTGTATCATGATGTGTTTGGTTCTTTTTAATATTTTTTTCTCTCTTTTTCACATTGGTTAATTTCTATTACTCTGTTCTTCATCATCTCCAGCCTCCTATTGAGCCTATTTAGTGGATATTTAACTTGGGTTATAATTGTTTTAAGTTATAAAATGGTTATCTGGTTCTTCTTTATATCTTCTGGTTCTTTGTTGTGGTTGCCACTTTTCCATTTGTTTCGAGAATGTTTATGCTTACTTGTTGGGGCATATTTATAATAGCTGTTTTACAGCTTTTGTTAGATATGTCCAACATCTGCTTCATGATAGTATCACCATCTGTTGTTTATTTCCTTGCAAATTGTGATTTTCTTCGTTCTTTGTATACTGAGTAATTTTGGGCTATATCCTGGATGTTTTGCATATTTCATTATGATAACCTGAGTCGTGTTTAAATCCTATTTAAAAGTCAAAAAATGTTGATGTTTTTGTTTTCATAAGCAATTGCCTCAGCCGAATTCAGGCCTGCCGTTCCAACAGCTTTTGGTTGGTTGTGGCTCAAGGATCAGTTTCATTTTCAAAAATTTCGCAAAGCTATTTAATGTATTCCATGTGTTCAGCACCCAGTAGTGAGTCTGATATTTGAAGGATAGACTATTTTGCAGCTCAGTTCTCAATATCTACATATACCATTTAAGATCAGATACACATAAGCACGTCTTGAGGAGGAGTCCAGGGATTCACACACAGCCCCTGAGGTCACTTTCCCAAGCTCCTGCCTCTCCACAAGCTTCTTGGTACATTTCAGCTTTCTTTTTATTCCTCAGCCAGTTATCCCACTCCACCACCCATTCCTGCAATTGCTCTCACAGATTAAGCCAAGCAGGAGGAGCAAACAAAAAGAAGAAACGCAAAGAGCGTTCCCCCACCCTCCTGAGAGCACAGCTTCTTTGGCAGGAGAGGGAGGCATCCCTCCTAGGTGGTTTTGGCTCCTAGGGACTCCTGTGGTGGCTGCTGTCTTGCCACCATGGGACTGCTCGGGAGCATGGGAGAACAGTGTAAAGAGAAAAGGGGAAGTGAACAATTTCATCACCCCTCTGAGTGTCCATAGGCACCTTGCCTAACTAGATGGCGCTCCCGGGGTTCTCTCTCTGTCTGTACTCAGGTGGACACTTTGGGGTTCCAGGATGTACTGAGTTCAGGGTGCAGGATTCCAGAGTGGGGAATTCAATGCCTGCAGGTGATATTGAATTCAGTATTCAGTACTTTGAATACTGACTTTTTTTTTTCCAATCTGCCTGCTACTATTTACTTTTCTGAATCATCAAATGACTGTTCCAAAAATCCTGCCTGGGTTTTTTTCTTTCTTTCTTTCTTCAGTGGGAGAGACAAGGTGGAGTGGGCTTACTCCATTTTACCCACAACCAGAACTGCCACACGTTTTCTTTGTTTTGTTTTGTTTTGTTTTGTTTTGTTTTGTTTTTTGAGATGGAGTCTCGCTCTGCCGCCCGGGCTGGAGTGCAGTGGCCGGATCTCAGCTCACTGCAAGCTCCGCCTCCCGGGTTCACGCCATTCTCCTGCCTCAGCCTCCCGAGTAGCTGGGACTACAGGCGCCGCCACCTCGCCCGGCTAGTTTTTTTTTTTGTATTTTAGTAGAGACGGGGTTTCACCATGTTAGCCAGGATGGTCTGGATCTCCTGACCTCGTGATCTGCCCCTCTCGGCCTCCCAAAGTGCTGGGATTACAGGCTTGAGCCACCGCGCCCGGCCACATTTTTGTTTTAAATTGTATTGTTGCACCACAGTAAAGTGATGCAGTCTGTACACACAGACACACATGTGTGTGCACAAACACACACTGACTTCAAAGCTTCAGTCAAGTCTGCTAAAGACGCTGACATCCGGTAGGAATGATATTAAGGTGAATCCAGAAAGATGTCTATTTCCCTTGGACCGTTCACACGAAGGGTGGAGACATCCAAATCTCACTTTGAAGCTATTTTTATTTCCTAAAACCAAAAACTAAGTCATTTTATGGCCATAATCAAAATATAACCCCCCAAATCCCTGATTGTAAAGTCTATGGCCAAATCTGGGCACAGGCAAACACACAAAATGGTAACAGATTAATTGGAAAGTTATTTTGCTGCAGTACAGAGCTGATTGGATTCAAGTTCGTGAGTATTATTTTCTTTCTTTACCAATTCAATTCACCAAAATGATACTGAATAAAAGAACAGTGTCAGACTCTCCTTGAATTGGATGTTTTTGACCAGGTAACTTTGAAGAGCCACCTTCCCATGTGTCAAGGCATATCTGGGTCAAGAGGTGCCACCCAAGCATTCAGTGTTTAAATGTGAGGACGGAAAGCAGGGCAGAGAACAGGGCACCATTTGTGCAGAGCACTCTTTGAAGCCATCTCCACTCAAAGCCTCCTTTGCGTCCCAGGCACCTGCTTTTCATTTCCAGGACACTGCTTCTACCTTGGTCTAACGTAGCAAGTTAAAAGAGCCTGTCAGAGGAAATCTGGATTGGTTTCCTATCAGTTTACATCATGTTCAGGTGACATGACAAGTTTTATAATTAAATTTCCTTGACTCCTACCCCGTCAGGTGCACCGTAGACACTTCTCGCAGATGTGTTTTCACACACACAGTAGCAATGCGGTTGTAATGATAACACCTCTTTGGATGAGTGGGTGATGTTTACAAAGGGAATAATCTGATGTTCTAATTTGTCAGCATAGGCTAAATGGGAGAAAAAAATAAACAATGCGTATTTGTTTCAACCATTTGTCTATCGAGTATTCGCTGAACATCTAAGTGTCCCAAGGCCTCTCTCCTAGGCACTGGAGTCTGTGTGTTGCAGAGTGATTTTTATCAGCTGAAACTTAGATAGACTGAAACACAGCTTTTGTCATCTTTCCTCCAACTAGCCTAGTTTCTATGTGGAGCTCTCACTCCACCACACTGAAATAGAAACTTTAACCTTGGCAATTTAAGGTATGCACAATCGAATTAGTATTTCTCATTAATTTCAACTGGAAACAAATCCTCTCATGGATTGTGGCTCACTCTTCCTTCTCCTTGGTGGTCCCCCATTGAGAATGGGAAAGGACTTAGTGATCCTGTAATTTAAGGGGTGGAGAGAGATATCAAATCTCCAGTTTCCTTCTTTTGCCTGCTGGCATCAGTGAATCGTAAGTCAAATGACTGGTGCTGGGTAAGCAGTTTCTCTTCCCTCTGCCTGGGCTGATGGTGGCAAACGTCCACCATCACCTGCAGATTGCATGGCACCTGTTTATATCAACAGCATCCTTCTCCATGACCAGAAGGGACCTTTCGTTCTTCCCACATTTTCTCACAAGGAAAATACTTAAACATTGCTCCATTCCAACCTGGATTTGCAGGAGTTGAGACCCTCTCTGCCTGAACATGGCTGGTGGTAGAGTACCCATGGCAGCTGCTCAGCCTCTTCCACAGGTCCTCTCCTTTGTAAGTCTTGCTTCCTATGCAGACTTCATCCAGAACATTAGGAAAGTCCTTTCTGTCTCAGATTTCCCAACACAATTTCTATCATTCTCTCTCCGAGGCCCACACCAGCACCAGTGACTAACTCTGTTGCTTGGCAGCCCTACCTCCAGGGTGGCCTGTCTTCAAACACTCTTGCCAGTGGAGGTTTATAACACACAATTATGCTCAGATCTTTCCAGCTGTTAGGCTTTTGGGACCCCACTTACCTTGTCTTAATTTTAACACTCATCCATTTCTTATTTGTGGCACTGGCATTCAAAACTGATATGGTTTGGTTCTGTGCCCCCACCCCCAAATTTCATCTGGTGGCTCCCATAATTCCACATGTTACGGGAGGGACTTGGCAAGAGATAATTGAATCATGGGCATGGGTTTTTCCCATGCTGTTCTCAAGATAGTGAATAAGTCTCACGAGATCTGATGGTTTTAAAAATGGGAGTCTCAGCAGGGTTCAGTGGCTCACGTCTGTAATCCCAGCACTTTAAAAGGCTGAGGCGGGTGGATCAAGAGGTCAAGAGATCGAGACCATCCTGGCTAACATGGTGAAACCTCATCTCTACTAAAAATACAAAAATTAACTGGACATGGTGGCACCCACCTATAGTCCCAGCTATTCGGGAGGCTGAGGCAGGAGAATTGCTTGAACCTGGGAGGTGGAGGTTGCAGTGACTCAAGATTGCGCCACTGAACTCCAGCCTGATGACAGAGTGAGACTCCATCTCAACAAAAAAAAAAAGGAGTGGCGGAATCTCCCTGCACAAGCTCTCTCTCTTTTTGCCTGCTGCCATCCATGTAAGATGTGACTTGCTCCTCCTTGCCTTCCACCATGATTATGAGGCCTCTCCAGCCATTTGGAACTGTAAGTCCAATTAAACCTCTTTCTTTTGTAAATTGCCCAGTGTCAGGTATGTCTTTATCAGCAGCATGAAAATGGACTAATACAAAGACTTATATATCTGTTGTGTATTTCAAGACCTTACCATGGGGAGAAAAAGTCAAATATCAGATTCTGTTTCTGCCTACAAGCAACCTCTGAAGCAACAGCCGTAGTTATGTAAGGGCCATTGGAACAAATCCATTGTCAAGGAAAGTTCCCTTGACAAATATTTTCAGATAAAATGAGACAAATCCTTCAAGAATATCAGTCCATGGGGTAAGCACATTAATTAGGGTAGGCGGAGCCATAGTAACAACAGACCTGTCCGAATGCCAGTGGCTTAGAGATAAAGTGGGTTTTTGAAAATCACTCAAAGTCCTGGGTTTTTGCATAATCCAGTGGGAAAGCTCTCCTCTGGGGTCCTGGCTGACGGTTGTTCCATGTATTTTGCTCAAGACCACACCATTAGCCAGAGAGGGGAAAGGGATGGCGTGCACACATGGGGAGTGTTCTGGGTCAGAACTATTCCATGAGCTATGACTCCGTCCTGCAGTCCCTCCTAACTGCAAAGGGATCTGGAAAGGATGGGCCACTGTGTATCCAAGAAGAGGAGTAAAGGGATTTTGGTGAATATCACTGTCACGGTTTGACTTTCTGGTCACCAAATATCCATTTGTCAAGTTCATCACATACAGAACACACTCCTCCACTGATAGGTTTTGGCTGTGTCCCCACCCAAATCTCATCTGGAATTGTAGCTCCCACAATCCCCATGTGTTTGGGAGGGACCCGGTGGGAGATAAGTGAATCAAGAAGGTAGTTTCCCTACACTGTTCTCGTGGCAGTGAATAAGTCTCATGAGATCTGGTGGTTTGATGAGGAGTTTCCCCTTTCTCTTCGTTCTCATTCTCTCTTGCCTGCCACCATGTAAGACGTGCCTTTCACTTCTGCCATGATTGTGAGGCCTTCCCAGCCATGTGGAACTGTGAGTCCTTTAAACGCCTTTTTCTTTATAAATTACCCTGTCTTGGGTATGTCTTTATCATCAGGGTGAAAACGAACTAATATACCCACCTCACCAGGGGAGACGACCAAGGTCCCATCCAGCTCAGTGTTCAGGATTTCCAGAAGATGCCCAGTCCTCTTTCAGATCCAAATACGGATCCCCTCGGTCCAGGGACCTAGGAAGTAAAAAGAGAAGTGGCATGTCTCCCCATCACCCTGTCCAACATACACCCAACATGAAACACTAGAGCCAGGCCAGGATATCTGTGCACAGCAGGCCCTGGTCCATGCAATGACAGATAGCCTGGAAGGCTAGGCCCAGCTCCCCTGCCCAATGTGGGAAGCTGTTCCATTAGGGAGTCCTCTGCCTGTCATTCCTCATGCCCCGACCTCATCTTCTGGAAGGTACCCTATTGTCCACCACCATCTACAGCCACATCTACCCTGGGCACAGTCAGTATCTCTCCCTTGGGGACTGCACAGCTTGTCCAGCCCACTTCCTACTGTGCAAGCTCAGGGAATCCAGAATCATTTTAATGCTTATACCATAAAAGCCTTCTGTAATACAGGTGTGTTGTTCCTCTAACAACAAAACTGAGGGGACTTAGTGGAATTGGCAAAAATCATTTCCAAGTGCCAATAATCATACCAAAAGATTTTGCTTTTTTTTCCCCTAGACATAGTTAGCAAATATCCATTAGGTTTTAGTTTCTCTATTCCCATACTCTTCTCTCTCTGTGTCAATCTAATGGCAAGTTCCTTGAGGCTATCCGAGGAGAAAAAAAGAGGATTTGGTAAATAGACAGTATCCTTAATCTGTTCTTTGCTGCCTGGTTAACTTTTTTCTGGTTGAATTGAGAAGCCTTAATGGGATTTTGAAGCTCAATGCCTTTCCCATCTTGTTTCCTGCTGTTTGGGATCCAGAAGCACTTTTCCAACCTAAATTTTTGGATGGTCTGTATCCCCTTTAATTTTTATTTGCAGACTATTTCATTCTTCCCCAAGCTTGCCTCTTTCTTGTAAATGTGGGCTGTGACAAGGAGCAAGCAGTTCACACATTCGTAGTCTGGCTCTTCCCTGCACAGCGCAAGCCTCCACTGTGGCTGCCTCTGCTGCTCTACCCAGACGCATCTCTCCCGAATGTGGCATGTGAGAATATCCTGTGCTTATTACTGAATGCTAAGCCGATGCCATCTACTTTAAATTTTTGATGCTGCAGGATTGCACTTCAGTATACCAAGTTCTGTCATCATTGTGGTATGCTAGGAAGAGATTACAAATAGATCCTGAAATGTTAATGCCTTAAAAAATAAGAAAATGATTTCCTTTTCAATGAACACTTCTTGACTTGTCTCCAGGGTAGCAATCAACTCTCTTCCACACAGTCCTCAAGGGATCCAGGCAGACAGTGGTTCTGCGTTCTCAATGTGTGGCTTTCCAGGTGCCCTGCATTTGCTAGGAGAAGAAGGTCATGAAGAGGCATAGCGGCTGTTCCATGGGTCAGGCCGGGCAGAGTGTGCACCACTTCCTCTAACAATCCACTGGATGGAAAACAGTCACATGGCCACCCCTGACCACAAGGGAACTGCAAAATGCAGTCAAGGGGGAGTGCGCAGGAAAAAGCAGAAATGTGTCTTCCTGAACAGTTCAGTTCGTGCTACAGAGAGGATGCTAGGAAAAGATTTCTAAAGTCGCACTGTCTGAAGGCACATGCACACGGTCATGGCAGCACACTGGGACCAGGGCCAGAGGCACTCGGCGCTTCTTGGAAACTTTGGAAGGGAGGTACATCTGTATTTCTACAGGAGAGAGGAGTGTGAGGTTGTGTGGACAGCGGGTGAGGACAGGATTCTGGGCAGAGGGAGTGGTGTAGGTAGAGGCTAAGCTTGCAAAACCGTGACAGTTGACAAAGATACAAATAAGTTGGGATGGCTGGGACACAGGTAGGTGGATAAAGGAGAATAAAGAGTTGGGGATGGGCCTGGGGAAGACAGTGGGGGAAGGGCCTGGGAAGAGGGGAGGAGGGGCCTGGGGAAAAAGAGCAGGGGAGGGGCTTGGGGGAGGGACAGTTAATGTAAATTTTCCAAGACCAGTGGCCAATCAGGCAAATTATGCTGAACCTAGAAAGAAACATGGATACAATTAAACCACATTCCTCATTACCTCAGGCCCCAGTAACTGAAATTCAGATGACACAGTTGGGCTGGTGTGGGAGGAAAATGGTTGGTACTGTCTGGCTTGCGCCTGTCTGCTTTGATCTAATCCAGTTCCCTGAGGGACCCCACCCTGCTCTGCTAATGGGATTGTGCTTGCACGCGGATTTGTCCTTCTACGATCCCAGTTCCCTCAAAAAGGCCACATGTTGTCAGTGAAGAGAGACTTCAGAGTGGAAACAGGACAAACAGTGAGCTTTTAAAATATGATTTTGAAAACAAAATAGGATTTACAAAACTCGCCCTCTAATTACCAGTGAGACATAGATGGGCGCGGGCACCTGCAGGGGGAGGGTGCCGCTTTCCTTCCTGTGGAGTCCATGCTGTCCCTCCAGTTAGGCCTGGATCCCTGCCTCCTGCCCAGGCTGGCTCCTGACCTCTCCTGGGCCACCTGGGGCTCAGAGCCTCAGAGAATCACAGCCCTCGCCAGGGTAGACACCGAGCACTTTTTAAAATGTATTTTTCTTTTTTGAGATAGAGTTTCGCTCTGTCGCCCAGGCTGGAGTGCAGTGGCACGATCTCGGCTCACTGCAACCTCTGCCTCCTGGGTTCCAGTGATTCTTCTGCCTCAGCCTCCCAGGTAGGGGGAATTACAGGCACACGCCACTATGCTCGGCTAATTTTTGTATTTTTAGTAGAGACGGAATTTTACCATGTTCACCAGGCTGGTCTCGAACTTCTGACCTCAGGTGATCCGCCTGCCTCGGCTTCCCAAAGTGCTAGGATTACAGGGGTGAGCCATGGCACCCGGCCCTAAAGACCTTTTCCTATCATTGGACTGTAAGTTCTGCGGCAGGGGTCGCCGTGAAACTAACACAAGCAAAAGACAGATAAAGGGTGTGCTTCTCAAGGTAATTCACCCCTTGGAGAATTATGGTGATGCTATAATTCAGTGAAAAGCTTTTCATGCCACAAAGACATCAAGAGTAAACTGATCTATCTTTAATACAATTGAGAAAATAGAACAAACCTGTTTAAAGAGAGATTATGAGCCAACAAGAGAAAACCGTGGGAAACAAATGAAAGCCTTCCAGAACCAAAGGCTATGTTAGAGGCAGTACAATTTGGTGGGTAAGCTGGGGAACTGACTCCAGTCAGATAGACGGTAGTTATGTCATCTGGACAAAGACAAAGGAAATACAAGCGTATCTGGTATTTTTGAAGAACTAAACAAACAAAAAAAAATATGTAGACATATAACAAAAGAAAGCTTTCCTGAAGTAATAAAATACTTGAAAGTGCAGATCAAAACAGTATGCCATAGCCTAAGAGAGAAATAATAGAAAAGGATCAACACTGCACAGATTCAGAAGAAGACATGAATATCCAGGAAAATCATATGAGGATCTTTAAGGGAAGTTGGGAGGTGGAACTGAGTTTGGCCTTGGATTTCCTGTCAGCAACAGTCAAGAAAAGACACCCCAAACACAGGAGGGCAATCTTTATACAAAGGAAAGAAGGCAAATTATCATTTCACTGTAAAGATAAGAGACAGACATTCCCATATGCAAAAATACAGAGATAATCATACTCAAAAGTCCTTCTTGGGGAGAAAAATCCATCTCACAAAGAGGGGAGGCTGAATGAACACAAACGGAGAAGCAGCATCCAATAACTACGAATGAACACTGAAGCCATTAAATATTAAACTAAATTTAACTGTGAAAGCTGTGGGCTGGGTGGATTCCAAGCAGGAAGCACAGCTATTAATATAAACAAAATAAAAGTTATAGCATAATAGAAACGGGGCAAAGTGTAATTGTGCTAATTATTCACTTTGATGGGAGAGGGTCAATTACTACCATACAAATTTTAAACACATACATAAAAATATGCAATGATTATATTTTCAACGGAGATGCCAAAACCTTTCAGTGGGAAGAGAATAGCCTTTCATCAATTCGTGCTGGAACAACTAGATATGCCAAAGAATGGAGTTAAACGGCAAATGCACAACACATATAAAAATTAACTGAAAGTTAATCATAGGTCTAATGAAAGACTTAAAACTATAGAAATTTTAGAAGAAAACATAGGAATGAGTCTTTGTGATCTTGGCATAAGCAGTATTTTCTTGGATGTGACATCAAAAGCACACGCAGCAAAATTAAAAATAGATTGAACTTTATCAAAATGAAAATTTTGTACTTTTCATAATACTATCGAGAAAGTAAAAGAATCCACAGAATGTAGGAAATATTGGCAAATAATACATCTGATAAGAGACATGTAACCAAAATATATAAAGAACTCTTACAACTCAATAATAAAAATATTTTTTAAAACTATATTTGAAAATTGACAAAGGATTTGAAAAGTCATTTTCCAAAGAAGATATGCAAATAACCAACAAATACAGGGAAAGAGTCTAAACATAATTAGACTTTAGGAAAATGAAAGTCAAAACCACCATGAGATAGCACCAACACCCACCAGGATGACCATTACCAAAAGGACAAAAGCGACAAGTGGCGGCGAGAATGTGGAGAAGTTGGAATCCTCGTACACTGTATGTGAGAATGGAAAATGGTGAAGCCGCAGTTAAACCCAGTTCGACTGTTCCTCGAAATGTCAAACATAGAATTATCACATGATCTAGTGATTCCCCTACAAGAGGAATGGAAACATTTGTACACAAGAGTCTGTGCACTAATGTTTCCAACAGCACCCTTCACAAAAACCAAAAGGTGGAAATGATGCAAATGTCTGTCAACAGATGAGTGGATAAATAAAATGTGGTGTATTCAGACAATGGAATATTGCTTGGCCATGAAAAGGAATGAAACCAATATAGGCTAGTGGATGAGCCTGCAAAATAGTATGCAAAGGGAAGGAAGCCCTTCACAAAGGCTGTATATGTGTATAATTCCACTTGGATGAAATGCCCAGAATAAGCAAATCTATAGAGACAGAAAACAGATTTGTGCTTGCCAGGGGCTGGGGCCTGGAGGACATGGAGAGTTCAGGCGTGCAGGATTTTTTTTTTTTTTTTTTTTGAGGTGATAGAATATTCTAGAATTAGATTGTGGTGATGACTGCATTATTTTATGGATATACTAAAATCACTGAATTGCATGCTTAAATGAGTGATGTTATAGCAAGCCAATTATATCTCAACAGAATTGTCATAAAAATATACAATAATTCCAACATCTTAATGCCTTTTATACTAAATGTGTACACATTTTTGAAACTAGTAACTCTTATGAAGAAATCTTTATTTGAAACTCCTTAATTTCATTAACTTCTCTTCATTCAATTTGTATCTAATGTTTATATTCTTTACGCTTGACATTACTTGAAGCATTCTATGTTTATTAAATCCTTTACTTCCCACAACTATGAGGATCTGCTATTATTATTATCCCCATTTTACAGAGTAGGAAACTGAGACTTGCTTAGGTTAATTTGCTCATATAAGGCTACACAGCTAATCTGTGGTAGCATCAGGATCTGAGTGTGAGCAGTCTTTCCTCTGAATCTTTCAGCCCATATTCTACGTTGCTTCTTCAAGTAAAATCGCGTTGAGTTCTTTTATTAAAAACTAGATAGGTTGGAGCCCATTTTCATTTTACAAGCCCATTTTATCTAGCTTCCACATTTATCTGCCAGTCTGTCAAGATATCCTTCAATCTTTACATATCCATAAAGGTAAGTCTGAAATAACCTTCTCTAAATATTAGCTATGGTTATTTCTGGGTTCTGAGAATTGCAAAATCTTTACTTTTTCTTTTGTCAGCTCTGAGTCACTTGGCTCTCTTATAATAAGCCTGTGCCATTTTTATAAATAATAAAAATCATTGTTCTTTTAAAATGGAGTTACCAATGGCAAGATGGGTAGACATATAAATAGACAAATGGATGCATGAATATTTTAGATAGATAGATAATAGAGATAGGTAGATCTCTATCATTTAGATTTAGATAGATAGATAGAGGTAGATAGACAGATATAGAGATACACGGATGGATGGGTAGATTGAGAGAGAGCGAGAGGGAGAGAGAGATACATGGACGCATAGACAGATAAATAGAGATAGATGAATATGGATGGATAGACATGGATAGATGAATAGATAGATAGATAGATAGATAGATAGATAGATAGATAGATAGATAGATAGATATTGGTAGATGGAGAGAGAGAGAGAGAGAGAAAGGCAGGAGGGAAGCTACAGTTAGATGCAGATGATGGATTCTGGCTGAGTCACAGATCTGCTGACCGAGAATCTGGGCTGAGAGCTGGGTGTGTGCAGGCTCTCCTGGGTGATTCTAATGCAGCGAGTCTGCTGATTGCTATTTGGAAACTTCTGATGTGTGGGATCCTGCTGGTAACCAGATGCCTGGAGACCTGGGTGTTAGTTTTCAATCCTCCACCTAGTCCTGTCTAAGATAAGACACTTTGCCTCAGGGGTCTTCAGTTTCCCAACCATTATGAACCACAGTGTGCTAAGAATTAGGTCCCTTGTCAGTCTGTAGGAGCCTTTCCTTCTTCAGGGAGTGGTATGACAATGGCAACTGTATGTGACAGCACATTCTAGGTTGTTAACCTGTGTTCTTCTGTGGCGCATTGTTTTTAATGACTCCTTAATTAATACTTTATCTCGGAACTGCCTCAAACCCTTCACCTACATTGCTTCAGAGATGAGTCCACGTCCTTCCGTCCAGGCCCGCATCATTTCTATAGCCACTGAATGAAGTATTACCTCTTATAGTTGTGCAAATTCAGTTCTGTTTGCTTTACTTTATAAATCTACACCCCTTCCTTCAAGAACCCCAGCCTTACCATGAATTCTTTCATTTATTTACTTATCCATTCATTCATCCATTCTCCACTAATTCCAGGTACATCGTGGGCCAGTCATGATTTTAAAGGCTGGAGACATGAAGTATCCACCATAATTCAGTTCTTGGTTGTCTACAGGAGCACAGGCTACCTGAGAACTGGGAAGAGGTACTGAGCAGCAGCCAGGTAAGCTGTGGGTCCATAGGTGACACTCTCGTTCATTCAGTGAGTATAGCATCCCACAGAGCACACAAGGCTTTCCCCAAGAATCTCACAGCAGAGATAAAATTAACAAACTGTGGAAGGAAAACAAAACTTCCTGCATTCATTCACTCATCCACTGCTGAGTAAGCTGGGCTAGGTGTCAGGTGACCATGTTTACGGCTCTGCGGGAGCTCAGAGGCCACCTTGGGACTGATGTGAAGACAGTCATACATAAATAGAAGAGGAAGGAGGGAGATTTCCACCCAGCAGAGTCAGGAGGGTCTGAGTTAGGCTTGGACAGATCATGGGGAGTTCAGTGAGTAATGAGGGGAAGGTATCCCATGGTGCAGGAGTGGCACGGGTAAGTGGAGGTCTGGAATTGTTGGGCAACCTGGGAATTAGAAATAGTTCAACAAAATGTGGGGTTGCCAGGTGAGAGGCGGGCAAGTCTGATGGCTGTGGAGGGCAGCAGGGTCAAGCAACAGGGCTGTGTTTTTGCCCTGAGGAGCCAGGGGCAGGCAACAGGGCTGTACTTTTGCACTGAGGAGCTGTAATGTGCCCAAGGCAATGGCTGCCTGGAGCAGCACCTTACCCAGAGCACTCATGAGATCACACCTCCCTGGCCTTCGGGGGAGATGCACTGGGGACAGGGAGATCAGTGTAAATGGTGCCTCTGATGGCAAAGTGGGCCAGAACAGTTGTCTCCGGATTGGGAAGAGGGGCAGAGCCAAGAAAGTAGGAGGTGGACGCTGCAGGATTTTGCGATTGGACATGGCAGCTCAGTGAGAAGCAAGTGTCTGGCAGAGCTTTCAGAAGGACCATTTGTGAGGTCAGATGCATGGCAAGGATCCGGCAGAGCCTTTAGAAGAATATTCGTGGCCAGGAGTGGTGGCTCACGCCTGCAATCCCAGCACTTTGGGAAGCCCAGGTGGGTGCATCACTTGAGGTCAGGAGTTCAAGACCAGCCTGGCCAACATGGTGAAACCCTGTCTTCTAAAAACACAAAAATCAGCCTGACGTGGTGGTGTACACCTGTAATCCCAGCTACTCGGGAGGTTGAGGCAGGAGAATCACTTAAACCCGGGAGGCGGAGATTGCAGTGAGCTGAGACTGTGCCACTGTACTCCAGCCTGGGCAACACAGTGAGACTCCATCTCAAAAAAAAAAAAAAAAAAATGAAGAAGAACCATTTGTGAGGTCATATGCACGGTGATTTCACAAACTGAAAAGGCAACCAGGAAGCAGAGCAAGGTTTGGGTAGTCTGGGCTGGGATGGAGACAGAAATATTGGGAATGACTTCTGTGCCAACACAGGGCCAAACATCACTGAGCCAGATGCTAACTGCGTTGCTAGGAGTGCAAACAAGGGAGACATCGATGTCGGTTAAAGGGTCAGGGAGGTTCCAGGGGGTGAAGGGACTCTGTTGAGTCTTAAAGGCTTTAGAAAATGTAACATGTTGAAAATCGAGTGGGAGGCTTGAGCATATCTCCCACAAGAACCGTGGGTGTCAATTTTCGCAAAAGCATGTCTAAGAGATATCCTCCAAGATGTTGGACTCTGTTGCTTTTTTTCTTAATTAACTGTTTCCTCACTAAAAACAAATTACAGTGACAAAATCTGAAATCAACAGCCTTACTTCATGAATTTGCTGTTAAAATAAATCTCATGAGGCCGGGCGAGGTGGCTCACACTTGGAATCCTAGCACTTTGGGAGGCTAAGACGGGGAGATCACGAGGTCAAGAGATCGAGACCATGGTGAAACCCCGTCTCTACTAAAAATACAAAGAAATTAGCCAGGCGTGGTGGTGGGCACCTGTAGTCCCAGCTACTCGGGAGGCTGAGGCAGGAGAATGGCGTGAACCCTGGAGACGGAGCTTGCAGTGAGCCAAGATCACACCACTGCACTCCAGCCTGGGCAACAGAGAAATACTCCGTCTCAAATAAATAAATAAACATCTCATGAACGCATACATAGAGCGTCTGCACACAAAACACACTCTGCGGTCGGCCCTTCACTCCCACCTTGGGTCTGCAGGATAATCACATAGGAAATGCATTTCTGTCCTGATACCCTGGGCCTCTGTGGTCATCCTGCAGGCACGGGGCTTCCCGAGAGCTGCTGTGTGCAGCTAGGGCTCTCCGTCTCCCCACTAGGCATCCTGACACCAAGCAACCACATTTTATCCCTGCAGTTGAAATGTTATGGCTGAAATAACCATATCCATGAGAAAGCACCATGTTCCGCCATAAAGGCAGATAAATACGAGATTAAATTAAAAGTTGAGCGCTTGCTTTGGTCTTTAGGGCTGATGGATAGGCCCAGCCTCCCTGGCCCTTGCTACCATGTGGGCTGCAATCAATGCCTCTGCTCCCAAAGGTGCCCGTCCACCTCTGACTCCCCGCTCAGTCACTGGCAGTGCCCCTGATGTGAACACCTTAAATTATTACAGAGCTCCCTGCACACATCTGCACCATATAACTCAGCCTGTAAAGATGCCTTCCTTGCAGGGCCAAGTTCAGACTTTTCTTAGATTAAGCAACTATAAGAAAGAGGCATTTTATTATTTGGAAACTCCTATTGTTATGGTTCTTCCAGGGCCTCCCTCAATCACGAGCCCATGTCTGGACTCAGAGACCCAGCTCAGCCAAGTGGTCAGGAAAGGCGCTTGCCTGCATCACACCAGCCTCCCGGGGCCAGGGGCTGTGGTCTCCTTCTCCTTCACAGAGCAGCAGCTGAGCTCAAAATTAATCAATTACTCCTTCCTGGACGATCTCAGTTCTGTAAACGCTTTGGGAGTTTTTCTACTTACTACCTTATTTCCACACCTCGAGCCTGGATGGGAGGGTACGCTTTCTAGATGTGATTCCTATAAATAACAGTAGTAATGCCAACAATAAATCCAGCTCACATCCCTTAGCAGGCACTGTGTGCCTCCCACAGACTGCTTTATAGGAGCTGCTTTATTTAACCCTACAAATGGCCCTCTGTGGCATCAACCCAGCCTTCCAGATGGAGAAAGTGACTTGCTCCAGCTTGCAAAGATAGGAGGAGAAGGTGGTGATGGTGGATTTTGAACCCCAGGTCTCTGAGTCCATACCTGGTCTTTCTTTGTTCAACATCAAATTGACATATAATACACACAGAAAAATGCCCATAGCCTAGGAGAATGTCTCTAAGAATTCTCATAAACAGAGCTCACTCCTGTGAACGATATTCAGATCAGAAAGCAACACATCACCAGCATGGGAGGAGCCCAGCTTAGGAGGCCTTCGGGGCCCTGTCCACGCAGAGGCATCTGCCTAGGCTCCTGACTTGTAACTTGGTGTATTGCCTGTTTTAGGACTTTACACAAGTGTGTGATCATTTGGTGTGCATTATATCGCATAGTTGGCGTACTTCCCCCGGTGTTGTGTGTGAAGATCCATGCTGCTGCACTTTTTGTGTGTGACTGTAGATGGTAGAGTTTTCCTTGGTGTGTAGTATTCCCTTGTGTGACCACATTACCCTGTATTCATTCATTCCCTTGCCAGTGAGAATTGGAGCAGGTTCCAGATGTCTGCAACTGTGAGGAACGCTGCTAAGAAGAGGCAGCTCCGTGTTTTTTGTGGAAGCTGCATAGCCTTCCCGTGAGTGTCCCCGCAGTCCCTGGGAGTGCATGCCCAGTTGCAGGGAGGCTGCAGCGCCTCCCCAGGGCGTTTCTCCCAATTGTCTCGCGTGCTCTCCATTCCGGTCCTTCACGGGCTCCTGAGTTCCAAGAAGTGTGCAGCTTTCACTCCCTGGTGGCAAGTTCGTCCCCGGCCTGGCCCTCCCTGCTTTCTTTCCTGTGTCAGGAACCCCAACAGCCCTCAGCAGGGGAAGGAAGCAGGGTGTGGTTAACTGAACAAGCCAGGAGCTGCAGATATTATGCCTTTTCCTCTCTGTGCCCGAATCCGACACTGAAAGGAGGTTGCATTCCTCGAGTGGAAGCAAGAAAGGAAAATGGACTGGATGGGGGACCGGAGAAGCACCACGTCTATCCTGACACCCGTTGGGTAGACAACTCATTTAAGTCCAGTAATGGAGTCGTCAAAACCCAGTAGCCGCAAACAACACACAAAGGGGGTTTCTCACAAGCCCTAAGTCAGCAGATCTTGGTGTGGCTTTTCTGGGTGGCCTGCTCTACACGTCCCGTGCGTTCCGTGAGGGACCCCGGCCCAGCCTGGGGACCGCATCTCAAGGTGCAGACAGAGATCCTGGAACAGGCAGGTCCCATCAAAACCTGTCCCAAGATCTGGGGGGCACGGCTGTGAACATCCCAGTGGGCAAAGCCATTCCCAGGGATGGGTCCTGGGTGGAGGTTAGCCCTGCCCTCCGTGGGAGGGTGCAGGAAAGTGAGTGCAGGTGGTATAAATACAGGGTGGTGGGGAAAAGGCTGGGGACAGTTTCTCGACGTGCCACACAGCCTCAAATGTGGGAGCATCAGGAGAACATCTGCTTTCGTTTCCTGACTGAACCGTGGCAAGGAGGGGAATTGCTCACTGAGGAGTGCTAATTAGGGAAATGGAGATTATTATAACGGGGTGAGGCTGACGATGCAGGAGGACACCCGGTTGAGTGAGAAAGGCCCCATTCATGGTACTCACTGGGAAGAGAGCTTGAGAGCAGGCAGGGGGCCAAGGGGGGGCATGTAAGGAGAAGGCCATGGCACAGGGCTCGCCTGGCTGCAAAAGTTCCCTCTGTAACCCAGGAGGCTGAGCCTGTTGAAGAAAACACATTCCCTATTAAAAATCACACACCTTCCTCAATTTGCATTTCTGCACTGTGTTTCATCCCCGGACATCAAAGACCCTGGCTCACCATCTCTCTTGCGGGGTTCAAATGGAAAATGTCATATCACAAGCTTCTTTCACATCTAATTACGGGGGCTGAATGCAGGGTTGCCTGGCCTGAAAGCAAAGAGGCCCCTCTCCTCCCGCCTGCTCCGTGGGGGCACACGTCCGCAGGATGCCTTCGGGCGAATTCAAAAGCAAGGGAAGATTTCAGCAAAATGTTGACAGAGCATCAGAATCTACAAAGCACCGAGCTCACTAGGACAGCAGGAAAGCAACTGGGGGATGGTGGTCACTTTTTTTTAATTATTTTTTTTATTATACTTTAAGTTCTAGGGTACATGCGCACAACATGCAGGTTTGTTACATATGTATACATGTGCCATGTTGGTGTGCTGCACCCATCAACTCGTCATTTACATTAGGTATATCTCCTAATGCTATCCTTCCCCCCTCCCCCCACCCCACCACAGGCCCTGGTGTGTGATGTTCCCCTTCCTGAGTCCAAGTGTTCTCATTGTTCAATTCACACCTATGAGTGAGAACATGAGGTGTTTGGTTTTCTGTCCTTGCGATAGTTTGCTCAGAATGATGGTTTCCAGCTTCATCCATGTCCCTACAAAGGACATGAACTCATCCTTTTTTATGCTGGTCACTTTTTTGAGAGGAGAGAAGAGGTGGCTTGTTGTGCTGTGTCGTTAGTCCTGGAGCCTGGAGACAAGTGAGCCAGAGCAGCCCATGGTGCAGAGCGCAGCTGTACACTCACAGGGGAAAAGGGCAAGGGATAAGGGGAAGGGGACATGGCACTGGCTGAGCTACCTGCCTCTGCCCGAAGTCATAGCTTTCATATAAAAGTGAACACCCTCTAGGTCTGGCTTGATCAATCCCGTCACATAGATGCATCACCGGAGGCCTGAGATGTTGAGTTACTTGAAGGAGATGCAGTCCCTCAGTGGTGTAGCTGGCTTGGAACCTCAGGTGTGGATCTGTCCTTACAATGGGGCTTTCTCCACCATCTCAGACCCAGGAGGCTCCCGTGGGTCCTATGAGCTGACCTGGTTAGCACGTGGCATCTGGCTGCCACAGGACACTCAGTTGCACTTCCACTTTTCCCTATGGGAGCAAGAGGAGAAGGGCTGAGCCCAGAACAGGGGAAGGGATTAGAGTTCTCCATGGTGACTCAATGGAGTCATATGGGAGGTGCTGGGCAGACTTTTACTGAGCATCTACAGGTGATTCTACTGCTTTGGGGGGCCAGAAAGGGAGAGCACGTGTCTGACTTGTCTCAGGCTGCAGTTGCTGCGAGGACAAGCCACAGTGGCTCTGGTCTTTGTGATCACAGTGACTGCCCCAGATGCATTCCTGGCGTGGTCTTATCCAATGGCTGTGAGCTACGGCCACAGAGAGGAGCCAATAGGAGAAAGTTTCTGACCCTGCCAAGTTGAGCAAATGCAGAAATTCACTAATGAGCAGGCAGCCTTCTCCCTGTGGTGAGCAGGGGGTATACAAGCCCCCACTGTCACTGTGGTCAGGAGCTCTGAGCCTGCCTCCGGCTCCTCTGGTGGACAGTGTGATGGCCTCACTGTCATACTGTGGCCCGAGAGCAGTCAGCATCATCTGTCTTAGTCCATTTGGGCTGCTGAACAAGGTACCGTGGACTGGGTGTCTTAGAAACAACAGAAATGTATTTCTCATGGTAGTTCAGCTCTGAAGGCTGTAAGTCTGAGATCAGGCTGTGGGACCTCCCAGGTCCCACCTCCTAACTCTATCATGCTGGGGGTTAGGGTTTCTGCCTCTGAAGTTTTGGGGGGACACAGACATTCAGTCCGTCGCTCTGTGCATCCTGAAGGAGGATTCAAGGCGTCTTGACGATGTGCCCTGGATGATCCATGGAAGCCTGGTGTCCACTTTGTCCACTACACCACCATTGAAAGGACAGAAAAGCCTCTGGTCTCTGCCTCCAAATGAATCCTGGACGTGTATCCTTTGTGGTGTCACCTAAGAGCAATGAGGAAGGTAAAGGGTCAGGTCGTGAGTGCTGGCGTCTCCAGTAAGAGTGGGGAAAGAGAGAACTGGCCTTGGAGCTGTGGAAGCTGTCAGTGCTGTGGCCCTGTGACGGGAGACTACTGAGTCAAATTTTGAAAATGGCTCATTTGCCCTTTCCAGACCAAAATGCCACCTCGTCACCAGTTTGTGATGTGGCAGTCCACAGCTTCCAGCTGCAATGCTTGTGAATGCACAACAGAAAAACAAAGGCGGGAAATCAGCAACACTGAAAACTAAGGTGGGCATTCACACTCCTGATAGAATCAGAGAAGAATTCCCAATAACCAACTGGTACTGGAGGTAGGCAACAGCTGGTGGCCTTCACTTGCTTTCTCTGGAGATAATGTGACCTTAGCCATAGTGGGGGAGAGGAACAAGTGTCCTCCATCTCATAGATGCATCTCATGCTCCAACATAAGGTCTGCACAACCAACACTCCTGAAAGTCCTCCTTTTCCTTGGTTGTGGTTTCTGAGGCAGGCAGGAGGGTAGATCCTGTTCCTATGTCCCCACACTCTGCCACCACTAGAAAACATCCATGGAAGGACTCCAACTCCCAGCAAATCACCCTGTAAAGCCTCCACAACAAGGCCCTCCAAGCAGAAGTCTAGATAGGAAGACTACAGAAAGCACAGCCTGGTTGCTGGCTACAGATTTTCGAGTATCACAATGTTTGATGTGTCAGAGAACCAAGCATTGGGCAATGAAAAAATTAGATACTCAAACATCCACCTATCCTTCCACTGAATATTCATTTATTCATCAATCCATCCATCCATCATTCATTCATCTATCATTCATCCATCCAACCATCATGCATTCATCCATCATCCATTCATCCATTCATGCATCCATCATCCACCCATCCATTCATCCATTCATCATTCATTCATTCGTCATCCATCCATCTAACCATCATTCATTCACCCATCATACATTCATCCATTATAATCCATATCCACCCCATCCATTCATTCAATCATTCTCCCATCATCCATCCATCATCTTGCCCATCATTCTTCATCCCAGTTAATCCATTAATCCCATTCCATGCATAGCATAATCTACCCATCCATTCATCATTCCCAGGCATCCATCCATTCTTCATCCACCACACCCATCATCCATCCCAACCATTCATCTATCCATCCATCCATTATTCATTTCATCCATCCACCCTCCCATCCCATCTTAGCCAATCATTCATGGTATTTCATCATTCATTCATCGTTCTTTATCCATTCCACCACTATCCACTCATATAACTTGTCATTCTCATCTCCAATTCTTCATCCCTCACTCATTCATTCTTCCATTCCTCTGCTCTACTCATTCCACCAGCAAATACTTCTCAATGGACCCAACATTGTTGATGGACACTCTTCTTGCATTGGGTGGCCAACAGAGAATAACCAACAAAACTTCTTACTTGACATAACAGAATTTGTATTATAGTGTGTATGGATAATAGTTGAATAAAATGATAAATATTAAAGAGTTACATTTAAAAACCTACGAGGCAGTAAAAAAATGTGGAGAGAAGGAGCGTTTCGCATTTAGTGAGGGACCAACTGGGATTTTAATAGCACTTTTAGTCAGCACAGATTCCTCAAAGGGGACGGAGGTTGAGGGAGTGAGCGAGTGAGCAGTGGGGAGGAACAGGCCCAGCAGGCTGCCAAGCACAGATGTCTGGGATTCCATGCTGGGGCAAGGGAGTGAGGAGGGCCCAGTATGACCCAGAGTAGAGTTCAGGGCTTGGAAGTGCATCTGATAAGAACAAAAGAAAAGGGCAAAAGCAGGGTGAGGGTGTGGGATTTGGAGCAGAAGGTGGTCATGATCTGCTTGTATGTTTCCAAGATTCCTTTGGCCTGAAATGGGGCTTGTGAGGTAGGCAGTGGACCATGATACAGAAGTCATGTTTGTCTTTTCTGGGGGCTACCAACAAAAATTCCCCACAAAGCCTCTGGAACCCTGTGATGCATGGGTAAGCTCTCAGAGATTGGATAGAACGGAGGCACCACCCAGCCGCCCCACCAATACCTTCTTGCCTTGAGTCACATAATATTCCTTAAACACAAAACCGACCCTTGCTCCCTTGCCCGGTTTCCTAACAGGAGACAATGTCTGACAAGGTTTAGTAAATTGATCATGCCTCTGTAGTTGATTGCCACGTGACTGTTTCATTCCCACCCCTAAGGCTGGGTGCTGACTCTGATGGGACCCTGTCTTCTGCCCTAACCTGCTTTCTTGTGATGTCCAGCAAGGTCTGATGTGATTCTGCACATTAATGGTGCCTCTACAGCTCCGGATATAAACTGTCAGTTGAAAACACGGATTTCGGGGACAGTTGGACAAACCTTTCTGAAGGCCTCCCAGGCTGTGGTCCTCAGAGCTACAGTCCTCAGCAAGAATTCTTTGAAATAAAGCTCACTTTAATTCTTTAAGAGCTCCTCTTATTTTTTTCTTTTACTCAGCTGCTACAGTGGGGCAATTATGGAGAAGGGAGAGCGACAGAAACAACTGTGATAGGAGGGAATGATGGTGCTTGGACCAGCCTGGGGTCAGGGGAGGAAGAGGGAATTGGCTGGATTCGTGTTCTTACTTTGAAGGATATCCAGCTGATTTGGTTCCCAATCAAGCTACTGGATGACAGGGTAGGAAAGAAAAATGCTCAGAAGAGCCAGGTGAGCTCCCACCTCCGTCCGAGCCCTGGAGGATGGATTCCTGTTTGCTGGGTTGAGAAGATGGTGCAGAAGAGCAGGTGGCCCCCACCTCCATTCGAGCACCTGGAAGGATGGAGTCCCGTTTGCTGGGGTTGGGGGAGAGATGGTGCAGAAATAGGCTGGAGGTAGGAGGATGGGGAATTTGGTCTTGGATGTATTGGTCCAGCACAGTGCACCAGGCGATTCAGGTCAGCCACCAGATGGTATCCTAGGAGTCAAATACACCAATCGGCCCTGAGAGCAAGCAAAACATTTACTCAGAGATAACATTTGTAGGTGAGGATAACCCAAAATTTCCATCTAGAGACATACAGTATCTACACAACAAAGAAAAAGGATATTTCCTCAAACAGAGTGACCAGGGGTCTACTTTTGAATGCAATTCACCAAAAGAAAGGATGAACACTGTAGATGATGCTTTTATGAGGAGCAGCCTTGAGAAAAGAACACAGCAAGATGGGAATGGCTGGTCACAGAGGGCTCCGGGGGCGTCCGAGATTCTGCCTGCCCCTTCACTCCAGGCAGTTCTGCTTGACAAGTCTACAAAGGGGTGGTGGTGCTGGCCTCTCAGATGACGAAGGCAGGAGCAAGGTCAGCAAGTGCATCACAAGGCCTCGTTCCTGACAAGAGCCCCTCATTGCCTGGAGGAAAAAGAGGAATAAAGGAGGCCTAGGTTAGTAAAGACATAGCTACATGGCTGAGTAGGTCTCTGGGACCTTGTAAAACAATGGAAATCAATGAACATGTCAGGAGTAATGAAAACACCTGGCACCAACATCGAAGATAGGAGGGAGTCAAAGTTGCTGCTGTCTAACACTCACGGCGTTTGATGAGGAGGACAGATGTGCTACTTAACGTTACACTCTGCTAAGCCTAAAAATGGTGAAAAATTAAGGACAAATATTAAAACATTAAACATGTAACATAATTTTCAAATCATAAACAAATAGTAGGAAAATAAAAACAATTCAGTAAAACCAACACAAAGAAGAAAGAACAAATGAAAACAAACAAATGAAGAAACACGGCAAACAGAGAGGACAGAATCGACAGGTAGAAACGAACCCCAAGATTTCAGTAATCTAAGATTCGTTGAAAAGGATTGAACTCACTAGTTAAAATATAAAGTCCCATATATCAAAAAAGTAAACACACAAAAACAAATAAAACACCCCAAAATAGACCAGCACATGTGCTGTTTGCAAACACTTGGAAGCCACCTGGGACGTGGTGACATGAAAAGTTTGGCAGAGTGGGGAGAGAAATCGTTCATACCAGGCCAGTAACAAAAACTAAAGCTCCAAATGAGCTGGTGCAAATATACTGATATATGAAATAAAACCTAAGGCAAAAAGCATTATTATGAATCAAGAGGGCTAGTTTAGAACAATTGAAGGACTGACTCATGAGAATGAAACACCGGTAATGAGTAAGTATGCACTTAATAACATGTCCTTGAAATAAATGTGGCAGATCCGTATGGAGTCATAAGAAAATTCTGCAACACACACATATGCACTCACACACACACACACACACCCCCTCATGGGGGACCTTAATGCATTGCTAAGTAACTGATGCATCAAGCTGAATAAACATCCATATGCACAGGGAACAGAGATAGACTGCTCAACTCCTGCCTGCTTTTGTAAATAAAGTTTTATTGGAACACAGCTGCACTCACTTGTTTATTTCTTTATTGCCTGTGGCTGCTGTTTAGCTAGAGTGGAAGAGTGGAGAAGTTGTCACAGAGACTATCGGGCCCAAAAAGCCAAAAATAATTTATTACTGACCCTTTACAGAAAAAGTTTGCCAATCCCTAACATGGAAGCTTTCAAAAGCATAGTGAGTGTTCTTGATCAAACAAACATAAATAGAACTACGGTCATGCGTCACTTACCAAGGGGGACACGCTGAGTCATGAGTCATTAGCCAATTTTGTTGTTGTGTGGACATGAGCGTGTACCTGGACTAACCTAGGTGGTCTACCTTACTGCACGCTGGGGCTATGTAGTAGGGCCTGTCACTCCTGGACTAATGCACCTGTGCAGCGTGTGACTCTACTGCATGCTGCAGGCAATGGAAACACAATGGTATTGTGTATCTAAGCCTCTCTAATCTGTGTATCTAAGCCTCTCTAATCTGTGTATCTAAGCCTCTCTAAATGTAGACAAGGCACACCAAAAATACAGCATTATAATTTTATGGGACTACCCTTGTAATCCAATCTGGTGGTGACCTAGAAGTCTAGGTGACACATGACTGCATACCTATCCCAGTTAAGTAAAATATCCTTCTCTCAAGAGCACATTACAAAACTTGACCACATTCCAAATCACAAAGTAAGTCTCAAAACCACTGAAAAAATATCAATATCACACAGATCATGTTCTCTGACTGCAATTTGATAAAATTCATTTCTAAATGATTTGTGGTTAAAAGGAGATAAGCAAATGGAAAAGAACAGATTTGAAACCAAAAATTAATGAAAATGCTACTTATCACAACATGTGTGATGTCGTGAAGGCAGTACTTAAAATAAAATTTATACCTTCAAAATGACTATGTTTGACAAGGGAGAGATATGATAAAAATTAATGACTGAAACGTCCTACTCAAAAAAATTACAAAAAGAACAAGATGAAGTGAAAGAAAGCAGAAAGAAAAAAATAAATAGGGAGACATGAGTAAAAACATGGGTCTTGGGCATAAGTTAGGGCAGGCACAGAAGCAAACGGTGGAAGTTTCCAGGGCGGATGTCCTCAGACCCAGGGGCTTATTCCATCACCTCTGCCCCTTCATTGGGAAGATTGTATCTCAGCATAGGAAAGTCTTTTAGGTTTTATGAAGGGGAACTTTCCATTGTTTGACAAAGGCTGTGACTCTAAACTGGAGGAGGGACTGAGTTCTGCTTGCCCCACAAAACCCTACTTTAATATGTTGAATTTTGTCTCCAAAAAATGGTATGTTGAAGTCCTAACCCCAAGTACTGCAGAATGTGACATTATTTGGAAACAGGATCTTTTGTAGAGGAAATGAAGTTAAAGTGAGATCCTTAAGATGGGACTTCATCCAATGTGACAGCTGTCCTTAGAAAATATGAAATGTGCACAAGCACAGAGGGATGAAGGATCGGAGCGACATCTCTCTATGCCAAGGAACACCAAAGGTGCCAACAAACCATCGGAAACTAGGAAGAGGCAAGGAAGACGCTTTCCCTATAGGCTTCAGAGTGGCAGTGGCCCTGTGGGCACCTCGATTCTTGATTCCCAGCCTCCAGATCTGCAAGGCAGTCAGTTTGTGTTGCTCCAAGCCGCTGAGTTAGTCATACTTGGTTTCAGCAGCCCTGACAAATGCACCTGCTGAAGATGTAACTTCATTTGGTCATTGCCAGGCCTGGGCAGGCAGTGCTAGGTCTACTGTCACCAAGAGGCATCTTCCTTCCTGCTGTTTGTAGTCACTCCAGGGCCCAGGTAGGAAACTGGGGAAGCCAAACCCATCCTCCCACGTGCCTCTCCCTGCTTTATGTCCCTGTGTTGCTCATCACTCTCTAAGGAACGGTTTTACTTATTTCCATGGTCGAGTGTCCCACTGTCTCCTCTCCTGCAGAGTGAGCTATGTGAAAGTGGGATTGCCTGTCTCGCTCCCCACCAAATCTCCACTGCAGCCCACGGAGCCCAAAGCTGCTGACAGCTCCATGTGTGTTGAATGAATAATAAGATGAATGAAATGACACAGTTTTAAATCCATATTTTTATTTTGACCTAGAATACAAGCGTCAGGAAGATCACATAACCCAATAAATGTTCAAAATTACCTAAGAGAACTTATCACAAAACATATTGAGAAAGCACGCCATATACCAGATACCTGCTACAAAGCCACTGTCATTATTAAAAAATCTCAAATGGCATAAAAATAGACACAGAGAGATGAGCAGACTAGAATAGGGTTCAGAAATAAAATGCAATATCTTGAGGGATTTAATATAAAACCAAGGAACTCTTTTAATTCAGTGTGAAAATGATGGTTTATCATCCTAATTAAAAAAAAAACAAAGCTGAACTCCCACTTCACACCATACACAAAATAAATTACAATGAGAAGAGAAAATTTTAGAATAAAATTTTGAAAACTATAGTTATACTTTTTTGTGTGTTAGGGATACATTTATAAATTAATTTTATGTAATGCCTCTCCCTTCCAAAAAATATCTAACAATGAAATGAATTTTCCTATGGGAGAAAGAAAGAAAGAGAGAGAGAGAGAGAGGAAGGAGGGAAGGAAGGAAGGAAGGAAGGAAGAAGGAAGGAAGGAAGGAAGGAGAGAGAGAGAGAGAAAGACAGAAGGAAGGAAGGAAGGAAGGAAGGAAGGAAGGAAGGAAGAGAAAGAAAGAAAGAAAGAAAGAAAGAAAGAAAGAAAAAAGAAAGAAAGAAAGAAAGAAAGAAAGAGAGAAA
>NW_016814436.1:3128883-3153515 GCF_001698545.2 Rhinopithecus bieti | reverse complement strand
GAAAGAAAGAAAGAAAGAAAGAAAGAAAGAAAGAAAGAAAGAAAGAAAGAAAGAAAGAAAAGAAAGAAAGAAAGAGAGAAAGGGGGGGGACAGGGAGGGAGGGAGGGAGGGAAGGAGAAAGGCCTATTGATGTGTTATATTTTATTGGGAGGGTGCAGAAAGATAGAAGTGCATGGATTTCCCCATCTCCCAATTCTCCCATTCCTGCTCAAGGATAAAATGTTAGGAGTTTCAGAACTCTCTCTCTCAGATTGCAGCCCTCAGGATGGGCTAAGACCCATCCTCCCAGCAGGGTTGAGTCTTGAGGCATTGTCTGCTCAGGCTGCCTGTTAACACCAGGGAAGAGGAGCCAGTTGTGCTCAACCCACCCCTGCCTCTCTTGTCCTTTTGGGATGCCTGTTCTCCATCTGCTCTTGGCCAGATGTAAGCTCAGAAATCAGTGCAGGGGAGCACTAGCAGGTCAGGAGGTCCCAGCCTCAGTGGCGTCTGCAACCAGCTCTCAGTCTTCTCAGACGCCTGCAGACACACGGCTCACTCCTCACCACTCCTTCTCCCCCACAGGACTGTCACACCAGAGTCAGAGGACGCATCTTTCAGTGGCTTCTTTGAGAAGTGTGAGGTTTTATTTATAATTAGCTCAACTCCTCTTTCCTTTTAGAGAGAAAATATTGGCAATTCTACAAATCAATATCTGTTCCTTTCTAGATTGTGTTGATCAGCACCAAATTATCTCAGTTTAGTGACACATAGTTTGATAAAGGACACTTACCCCCCAAGCCCCAAGCACGTCAATATGACCTTAGCTTTGATTTTCCCAGTGGAAGAAGTCCAGCAGCATTCTGTGGAATAAATTTACCGTGTCTAATCCCATAAATTCCTTTACCTTTCTCATCCTGCAGGGAGCTATAGCACCATGAACAGAATTTTTAAATTATATTAACACAATTAAATGGGATCTTTCTTAAAGTCCTTGTAACCTTTTCTTTTCACAGTCAAGCTCCCTAAAATAATTTCAGCAAATTTTTTTCCAACGTATTAAAAAATCACAGTAAATAATAAAACACGAACCCACGGACTCACTCTCAGATTTCCATGATGCTATCATTTTGCCATAATTACTTCAGGTTGGAAAGGAGAATTCTACTAAACACATCCCTCAATCTCCACCCACATTGTGACTCATGTCAGAGAAGATGGGATCCAGACAGCAAGAACCAAAATGGCAGCTTTATTATCATAAAAGCTGGACTAGAGGACACTGCTGTAATAGGTGACCACATAAACGGGTTTGCTAATGCTACTGGGATTGATCATGGTATATCCATAAAATAGAATATCACTTGACCATAAGAATGAACGACGTGCTGACACATGATACACATGGATAAATCTTGAACACATTATACTCAGTGACAGAAGCCAGTTACGAAAGGCTGGATTCTATTTGTATGAAATGTCCAGAATATGTAAACCTGGACAGACAGAAGCTAGATTGGTTGCCCAGACCCTGGTTGTTTGAGGGTGATGTCAGAGTGAGTGTTAACGAGTACAAGGTTTCTTTTCGAGGTGATGAAAATGCTCTAAAGTTAGACAGTGGAGTGGTTACACAACTCTGTGAATATACTAAAATCCACCAGATTACATGCCTTAAAGAGATGATTTTTTTGTTATGTGAATTGTGTCTCTATAAAGCTGTTATAAAAAGGTTTATGGCTAAATTATTCAAGCTAGCTCATGTGTCATTCAGAAGCAGAAATATACATATATATGGCAATTAAAATGCCCATACAAATAAATACAGTTACTTAAAGGCAATTCATACTAGAATAGAAATGGGTTATGTTACTTCTAAATTCTGGGAATGGTAAAATAGCTTATACTGAACTAATCTTTCCATGAATGGAATTGTAAACTCCAGGTCAATTGTAAAGACAAATATCTAGGTTATTATAAAGATGACTGCCTGAAGGCACTGGGATGTGCAACCCAAAGTAAGCAGAAATTGGATGTATCTGCTGCCAACCAAACGGAGAAAACACAGTGTGTTACTGGGTGATCAAGACATTCAACTGCATGAAGTTAAAATATTAATATTTTTCTTTTCATGACTTCTTTAAAGAAATGTATACTTAAAGCAAAAGTAATAATCAATTTTGGTGTTTATATCATATATGAAAGAAAACTATGGAACAGCAAGAGCACATCAGGCAGTCAGGGGAAAGAGAAGGCTCTGACATTGTATGCAAAAAGCATATTATTTACTCAAGATGAATCATGATGCATTAAGGATGAGTATTGTGGATCTCTTGAGCAAGCACTGAAGGAAAAATTGAAGAGGTATAGGTAAAAATCCAACCAAGGTTATAGAATGGAATACTAAAAAATACTTGACTTAGCCAAAATAAAGCAGGAAAGAAAGGGAAAAGAACCAAAGTGCATGGGAGAATAGAGAAAACAAGTAGCCAAGTGGTACACTTAATCCCAAACATATCTACAATTACATTAAACGTAAATGGATCAAACAGACCAATTATAAATCACAGTTTCTCAGGCTAGATTAAAAATGAAAGACTCAACTACATCCTGTCTATGAGAGGGACGTTTTAAACAGAAAAACACAAATAAGGTGAAAGTAAAGGATTTAAAAAGATATGGCATGCAAGCAAGAAGCAAAAGAAACTTGGGTGGCTATACCAGACATAGTAAAGTTCAAGGAAAAGTGTTATACAGGTAAAGAGGGCCATTTCGTAGTGATAATTGGAAAAATCCATCAAGAAGTTGAAAAACACAAACTAAAACTTAATGTGTATAATATCTAATAATGGAACTTCCAAAATACATGAAGCAAAAATTGACAGAACTAACGGGAGAAAAAACTCCCTAATAATATAGTTGGAAACTATAATACCTCTCTCTCAGCAATTGATAGAAGAACAAGACAAAAACCAGTGAGGATATAAAAGATCTGAAGAACACAATTAACCACCTGGACCTAGTTGATAATCATAGAACATATGCCCAACAGATGAAGAACACACTTTCTTTTCCAGTATAGATGATACGTTCACCAAGATAATCGCAATGTAGGACAATAAAACAAGTCACAATACATTTAAACAGAATCAAATCATACAAAGTATTTATCTGAAGCAAACGGAATTAAGTTAAAAATGTGTAAAGATGATCTACCTATAAAAAGTAGCAAATGTTGAGATAACAATTCTCCCTATTGACCTATAAATGGAGAGAAATCACAATCAAAATTCCAGCAATTTAAAAAAATTGATATTGACAAATTGAAACCAAAATATGTGCAGAAACATGAAGATATTAGTATAGCTGGTGCAATTTTGAAAAAGAAAAATTTAGGGTTATCATACCACCTTATTTCAAAATTTAATGCAATGATAATGGTCAAGTGTGGGACAGTCTCAAGTCAAGACGAGTGGATGAACTGAGCAGAATGGAAACCAGAAATAGACAATGTGATCTGTGAATTGATTTCTGGCAAAGGTGCTATTTTGAATTTTCATTTCCATCATTACTTCTAACATAGCTGCAATTAATTTTGGTATTTATTGAGAGATAAGATGACAAAATTCCCTCCCCCTCCCAAGCACAAATCAAATATCCTAGAGCATTTCAATGCAAAATAAAAATTTTCACAAAAAAGTGTGTATTTAATTTTAATGCATTATTTTTTCTCATTAAAGAAATAAATGTTTACATTTAAAACTGGAAGAGAATGATGAAGATACCAACATCATCTGAATTTGTGAAGTTATATGATATATCGTGACACAGGCATATTGTTCATCCATGTCCCATTGCTATGGGTTGGAAGGGATGGGGTCGAAACTGCTCACTCCATGAAGACACTCAAGGCAAGTGTCTCTCTTCTTGTGACTCTGCTATCCCAGGGTCTCAGTGTCCTCATCTGGCTGGCAAAAGGGGGGAACAAAGAAGTAGCATAGGACCTCAAGATTGGTTTATTCAGGGCCAGACCTAAAAGCAACACACATCACTCTGCCCCGGTCCACTGGCCAGAACTCAGTCACACACTCTGCTCATCGAAAGTGAGGCCGGGAAATGCAGGCTGACTGTGGGGCTGGAAGGACATGGAAGGGCCCGGTGGACTCATGGCACGCACCCAAGCACCACACATTGTGAGAGCTTTCTCTGTGCCAGGCTCTGCTTGTGAACAAGAGCCCTCTGAGACAGCGATGGGAACCACCTGCATCACAGAAACACAAGCTCTGGTGATGATGAAGCCAGGTCAGCAGTGTGCAGATGAAGGCAGTGAGGTGGACTCAGGAGACATTGAGCAGGACTTGGGGATTAACTAGACTGGGAAGGGAACGGCACAGTGAAGGAGAAGAAAGTCCCCTAGAGACCTACACTTCTTAATGCTGAAGGCCTGAGCTGGAGGTGAAGCCACAGATTGAACTGGGGCCATATCAGGGAAACACAGGTGGGTGGACTGCTGCCCTGAGCAATTGGGACTGAGCTGAGTGTTTGCTATACTCCCCAGTATAGTCCCTACCGATTCTCCCACTGTGCTCTCATGGTAGAGAAGGGCAGAAAGGTGCTCAGGCTCCAGAACCAGACCTTGTAGGCATCAATGCCTGTGCTGCTCCTGGTAACTCTTACTGTGCCTTGGGATGTTGCATAATCTCTCTGTACTTCAATGTCCTCTGTCATAAAATGGGGACCGCAGTAGCTCCTACTGCATGCCAGTGTTGGGAGGCTCAATGATTTGAATGACGTGTGTGGAACTATGCCTGATGTGGCCAGTTAGTTACAAGGTAGTCTCAGTTCACACCCAGTGGTACTCTACCCTCAGTGCCAGGCTTCTGTGCCAGGCTTCCATGACTTTACTCCCTGGGGTCCCACCTTCCTGGGGTGCACCACCCTCCTCTCACTCCTCCTCTTTCTGAGTCATTCCTTGGCATTCTGCGAGGCGCAGCTCAGTTCCAGGTTCTCCAAGGTGTCCTGGCTGACTGCTCCCCACTAGGATTATCCTGCGAGCTCCCAAGGCACCCTGACCTTGGGTCTCCACGGTTTCATGAGGAGCTTAAGCTAGAAGTGGTTGGAGGAGAGGGGGCTGAAGAGAGCTCTCTGGCTTCCAGTCTTTTCCCACTACCCTGACACCTGATGCAGAGCCTTCAGCCTCCAGCCATGGCTGCCAGCTTCCTGGTCCTGATGCTACCCTCAGGCTAAGAAGATGACAGAGTGGAAAACTACCAGGATGCTGTCCTGCGGCCATGTGAGAGGGAGCGTTTCCAAGTGTTTCCAAGCACATTTGGCTGGTTTCTCCCTGTGAGAGCGAGTTAAATGCTTTAAGACAGGACATGTTGTCCTGAGAGACTGATTTGCAATTTATTCGAATGTAAAAATAACTGGACAATAGCAATTTCTCCCCTGAATCTTTCTCATCTGGTAGGAAATAAAATTGTTATGTGTTATAATAAAGATTGTATTTTTGTATCTGTGGCTTTTATGAAGGGCTAACACTGATGTGGGTGAATTCTTTGAGAAAATCAAAAGATAAATCTTGTAGAAACAGTTAGCAGCTCTTAAAACAGACCTCAGATTAAAACGTTGTGAGGTCTCTAAGCGCAGGCTGGAAGTGTTGCTTTGCTTTTATTCCTTTTTTTGTTTACACCTTGCCTTGTTTCAAAGAGGACTGAAGGTGGAAAACTGAGTCAGATCAGGAATTTCCACATCCTGTGAGGACGGCCCTCGGCTTTGGGGCTGGGACAACTTCTGTGGACTCCTGGAGAAGACACATGACCTGGACCACACTGGCCCTGGAGAGATCCCGGCAGATTCTCCCAGCTGTGCTGTCAATCCAGGGCAGCAGCCACCTTGGCTCATGGTACTAGTGGGAAGCTCCCAGAGTTCCTGCCTTGTCTCCACAACCCCACAGGTCAGAGGAGCTCCCGATGGATGGATCACTGAGCACATACTCTTGCCTTCAGAAGGTTCCCAACCAAGCTGCCCAAGAACAAGCATCAGCTCCTTCACAAAACTCAACTTCCTTCTTCGGAAAGAAAATGACTTCCCATTTCCCATAACATGACATCCACAGTCGCGGACCCCACATCTAAAGCCCCCTACAAACCAGCCCACCGGGGTCCCCCAGCCAACTTCTTTTAGCTCTTGGCTCCAGACAACTCTAGGTGATAGAGAGATAGAGAGCTCTCCAGAACAAAACGTCTGGAGTTCATTCCAAATTCAAGCAGAGCGAATTGGGCAGCTAAGTTAAGCCACAGTGGCATTTGTAGGCACAGTTTTCCACACGGCCACAGGAGCTGTGAGTTTCAGGAGGACAGGGTCCATGCCACATCCACCTTGTTGAACATCTCACACACTAGCATGCACACAGCAGATGCTTAAAAAGTGCTATTTAATTACAGACTTTTAGGAAAAACCCAACCTAATGAAAAGCTGCCACTTCCTTTATTTTTTATTTTTTTTTATTTTCTGAGATGAAGCCTCCCTCTGTCACCCAGGCTGGAGTGCAGTGCCATGATCTTGGCTCACTACAACCTCCACTTCCCAGGTTCAAGTGATTCTCCTGCCTCAGCCTCATGAGTAGCTGGGATTACAGGCACGCAGCCCCACATCTGGCTAATTTTTTTATATTTTATTTTTGTATTTTCAGTAGAGATGGGGTTTTGCCACGCTGGCCAGGGCCGGTGTTGAACTCCTGACTTCAAGTGATCCGCCTGTCTCAGCCTCCCAGAGTGCTGGGATTACAGGCACGAGCCTCCACCGTGCCTGGTCTGCCACTTCCTTTAGATGTATAGCATACACACACACATCTACCCCAAGGAAATATTTTAAAAGACAACAGACCAGATAAACACACGTGGCCATCTTGGACCATGGGGCAGCCAACAGTGTGAGCATCAGATGGGCCCAGAACAGGAAAACTGCGTAGTCAACACATGTATCATGAGAAATGTTACATGGCTGTTTTTCACGATGGAGTTTCTCAACCTCAGCATTTCTACTGGACACTGCTTTGCCCTGGGAGGCTGTCCGGTGTGATCCAAGAAGTCGAAAACATTCCTGACCTCTACTCTACAGGGCCAGTAGCCCCTCCCCCACATCCTGACAATAAAAATGTCTTCAGAAATTTCCACGAGTCATCTGGGGAGCAAACTGAGGTTGAGAACCTGCTTTAATCCTCTGACTTTAGAGACAAATAGTCATGTGGTCTGTGTGAATGTGGCAAGGGCTAAGTCCTGCACTAAGCCCAGAAACAGGGTGTTCTCCTGGAGGAATGTGGGCGATGCCCTGTCATCTGAGAGCATCCTTTCATCCCACGCTGCCATTGCTGCTTGCCACAATGAGGGGTGCTGTCCCTGCCTCCGTGAGAGCACCTGAGTTCCCCAGCCACTGAGGCCCACCATGGAGACAAGCCTGGGCACCGCATCACATTCCCGACCCTAGACAGCCTGTCCAACTTCCAGCAGTGTCCCTTTCCCTCCACATCTGCCCTGCTATGCTCAGCTTGACTCTTTCTAGGGATACAAACAGTTAGGAGGTGTCTGCAATGTCCTCAGGACACAGGATCAACGTCAGCATGGAACAGTAAACCTGGAATTGAGAAGGGTGGCGCGCCCACCCAGCATTGCAGGCAGTAAGCCCAGCTCTGGGTGCACCATGCCCACCCAGCATTGCCGGCGGTAAGCCCAGTGCCAAGTGCACTATGCCCACCCAGCACTGCAGGCGGTAAACCCACACCAGGTGCACCCGGCCTCCACTCTCTGATCCTTCTGCAGGTGGGCACATCCCCTGGGGTCCTCCCTCAGCCAACTGTCAACCCCTTCCGAATGTGCATTGGGTTGTTGCTGCTGCCACATTCTTTCTCTCTGGATCTCACTCTGCTCCCTTTCATGTTGGTCAAAATTTGGACCCAGAGACATGTCACCCTCGCTGGGGAGAGGGTCACCTCATGCCCCGTTCCCCTCCCTTGGAGGCCACCAAGCTGCTCACATTTGGATGTTCTGCTCATATCCACTTACTGCTGATCTAAAAGGCAGCCAGTTTTAATAGGACCCAGTGGCAGGCCCCATAATGAGTCATGGAATGCATAACCTTTAATAACAAAAGCTTTAAGGATGTAGGAAAAACAAGGCGGGCACTATTACAACTGTTAAACCCCTGCCTTCCTCACTGCGCCATCGCCCAGAGGGGTGCTCTTATTAGGAAGTCAGATGGGAAGGCTGGGTCGGGGGCAGCTCTGGAGTCTCTTGCGATCCTGTGAAAATGAGGGATGTAAGAGGTGATATGTGAAGGCACTTGGGTGGAGCTTGGAGTGACAGGGACTCCAGTACTGGTCCTCCACAGACCCCAAGCCTAGGGCACGGGGTAGGGGTGTCTTGAGAAAGGGGAAAATGTCAGGGCAGAATCTTGGGAGTGGATGCTGCCCAGAGGGCCTCCATCCCCATGTGTGGATGACAGGAGGAGTCACAGGTCACAGGTCGAGGAAAAGTTCCGGTCATGGTCTCCTTTCTCCTCCCTTTGTTCCCCTAGGAGAGCCTGCCCCGGACTCGCCCTCCAGACACTCTTCCTCCCACCTCTCCACCCCTTTTGGGGTCTGTCCCAAGCGACCAGAAAGCTTTCCCTCTGCCTGGCCCATTGAACACCCGGAACCCTGTTGCCTTGACCGAGGACACAATTGTACATGGTGGGACTTCAGCTGCAGGCTGAGGCTGGGCCTGGCGCTGTCCACTCAGGTCTGCTAATTTCTGGTGTCCCTTGCTTCTCTCAGTCACGCTAATTTTTTGGGGTGCTCCACAGCTGTGGTGCCCCTTTTCATCCCTCACCTCCTGCAACCTTCACGAGCTTCTTGGAAGGAGTGAGCACTTCATCGCCTGACAGAAGAGGAAACTGAGGTGCAACATTGGGCCTCAAGCCCCGGCCGTGGGTCTGGGCTGCTGTCCTCAGAAACCCTTCATACCACAAAGGGCCAGTATGTCCCTCAAACTCTCTGTTTTCCTTTTTCAGACGCTGACGGAAGCACAATTGTCACTGACTTCACTATTGGAGACGAATGTGACCATGTTGGCCAATTCTCCTGAGTTTTCACGGTTTCTCACTAACAATGAATGCCTCATTCTCAACAGCACAACAGGGCTCTGGGGGCGTGGGCCGCCCACTCCTCTGGCTGGGCCCGTTCAGCGGGCATCCAGCATCCGGCCTGAGTGCTGGGCTGTGAGGAGGTCTGGGGAGGTGACCCAGCTGTCCTCATCAGCATCCCCAGCCCTACGGGCTTCAGGAGGGGCCGCCCTGGAGAAGTATCCATGGCCCAGAGGTTTAGGGGTTGTTGGCTTGAGGAGCCTCCTTTCCTGTGCCTCTGCCCATTTTCTGGGCTCTGACAAGTTGGGCTCCGTGTGGGGGTTGCCTGGTGGGCACACGCCCCTCTCCACCTCCTCAGGGGCCAGCCCTGGTGCCAGCAGATCCAATTCAGCTTTCCCAGAGCGGGAGCCAGGGATCCGCATCAAGGTGGGTCTGGTGAGCCTGCAGAGGTGAGGCCCTCTAGGGCGACCCTGGGTCAGCCCCTTGTACTTGGTGGGTGCTCAGTAGCTGTCTAACCAGATAAAGAGACAGATAGGCTTTGTTTTGTTTCCACGGAAAGTGTGGACCAAATTGAGATTCTTTCCAGCCACATGCTGGAACCAGCTCATGCTGGCTTCGGAGAAAAGATGGTTGACTTTCCGGGAATATTGTGGGGTGGGTGCAAACGCAGGTGAAGTAGGCTGAATAGTGCTCCCTTCCCCCAAGAAAAGATAGGTCCCACCAGATCTGTTCATGGCGAGTGTCCTTACCTGGAAAGGGGGTCTTGGCAGATGTGATTGAGTGAAAGCTTCTGAGGTTTCGGGTGGTCTCTGAATCCAATGGCAGGTGTCATTATTAGAGAAAGATGGGGGTGCGAGAGTCACACACACAGGACAGAAGGCCTTGGGGTGATGAAGGCAGAGATTAGGATAATGTATCTGCAAGCTAAGATGCAGTTGGAGCCGGGCGCGGTGGCTCATGCCTGTAATCCCAGCACTTTGGGAGGCCGAGGCAGGCGGATCACAAGGTCAGGAGATCGAGACAATCCTGGTTAACACGGTGAAACCCCATCTCTACCGAAAATACAAAAAATTAGCCCGGCTTGGTGGCGGGCGCCTGTTGTCCCAGCTACTTGGGAGGCTGAGGCAGGAGAATGGTGTGAACCCGGGGGGCAGAGCTTGCAGTGAGCCAAGATCACACCACTGCACTCCAGCCTGGGCGACAGAGCGAGACATCGTCTCAAAAAAAAAGAAAAAGAAAAGAAAAAAAAAGATGCAGTTGGAGCCACCAGAGGCTGGAAGAGGCAGGAAGGATCCTCCCTCAAATCCTACAGAGGGAGCATGGCCCTGCCTACACCTTGATTGCAAACCTCTGGCCTCCAGAACCCTGAGCGGATGAATTTCTGTTGTTTAAGCCTCCAAGTCTATGGTAATTTGTGATGGTAGCCTGAGGAAGCTAATACAATAGACATGATTAAAATTATACTATATAAATTTACAATTCAATAAAATAAGGGCAACACATACTTAAAACTCAGCCCTTCCTAATCGTCTTATTACGGCTCACTAGGAGTTTTGCTTCTGAGGTCTTATTTGTGCCTATTTCTTCCCTATGGTGGAATTGCAGTGTAACGACATGTGGCCACTCACCTCTTCTCAGCTGCACCTCCAGTGCAGTGTGCAGCTTCAAGTCAGCCCTGGTGGGGGAATTTACACGATGGAAATTGGCAAACACAACAAGGCAGTGCTTGGCTGACGGTTTTGTTGATTATCTGGAGGTAAAGCGGGGAGAAACTGCCGCTGATGTACGTTGAATGTCAAGGCGCACCCTTGCTATTGTTGTTACGTTTTGTATAGCACTGAAAAATGAAGAAATGTTCATCTAGATCTTGGGAACTCAGACCCAACCCAGAGCCGTTGTACGGGTCATTGGCCAATGAGTGAACTTCCAGCATGTCTTTGTTGTTTTACTTTTATTGTCTGCATTCCCTCTAAGTGTTGTGCTTAATGTATGTAAATATGTAAATTTTATGCATGACACATACATTTGGGGTTTTTTGTAAATAAAAATAACCAACATTCACGTAGAAGCTATGCTCATTCATCAATTGCGATTATAGGTTGTCAGCACATACAGGACTTCAGCAAACACTCAATGAAAATATTCTGTGAGAATTAATTGCCTAGGTGGGATTTACAATCCATAATGTGGTATATAGTCTATTATCATTCACAAATTACATAACACACATCCTCTATGTTAGCAAAATTAACAACAAGCCGATGCTCTGGAGGTTGAGGGGTTGGACGAGGTTCTGGCCTGCCTTATACGGGGTTTTGTTCCTAACCTTCCTTGGGATGAGGTAGGTAAAGTCATTTTACAACTTGAGGCCACTGAGACACGGGAGTGGTTTGACTGTGTCCCTCTGACCGGGTGTTCCCACTGTGTCCCCTTGATGGCCTGGACAACTCTCCCAGCACCATTAATTGATAAATAAATTAGAGAGAGACGCAGGGCTCTCCCTGGGGTCTTGACCCCAGAGCTCTTTCCACTGGGTCACCTGCCCCAATATGAACCCCTCCACTTCCGCCCTCTGGTCCCCCTTACCAGATTAGATGAATCTTCCCTTCTGAAAAATTGAGTCAATTCATGCTTCCACATTTTCCTTAAAGCCTCAAGGACTCGTGCAACACAGAGAAACAGGTGTCAGAGGGAGGTTAAAAGGATGAGTAGGATCCATGAAACTGCTTTTGCTTGAGGTAGGAGCATTGGCCTCCTCATCTCCAGTGGAGGCAAGGGACAGAAAAAAAGCCAAAGGAGTGTAGGTTAATAGTGGAGACCTAATTCAGTCAAGTGGAAGGGACGAAGTCTGATAAATTTTCAGTGGAGGTGGCACTAAAGCCATTTATTTCATCATTTATTCTTCAGGCAGACACTGCGGCAATTCCTGAGCACAAGATGCTATTCCCGGCACTGCACGTATGTTATCTCGATTAGTCCTTACAATAGTCTTCCACAGTAGCTGTTACCAGCCCCATCTTAAGAAAGATGCAGGTGAGAAAATGTCAGTGTCAGACCCAAGTTGCCATCATTAGCAAATAACACTATGATATTTTCACCCAGCACTGATAACAAGACTCTTTCCACAAACCCACGTTGTCTCTGCTCACATTTTAAATATGAAATATATTGGCCGGGCGTGGCTCATGCCTGTAATCCCAGCACTTTGGGAGGCCGAGGCGGGCGGATCAAGAGGTCAGGAGATAGAGACCATCCTGGCTAACACGGTGAAACCCCGTCTCTACTATAAATATTAAATTAGCTGGGCATGGTGGCGGGCACCTGTAGTCCCAGCTATTTGGGAAGCTGAGGGAGGAGAATGGCGTGAACCTGGGAGGCAGAGGTTGCAATGAGCCCAGATCATGCCACTGCACTCCAGCCTGGGTGACAGAGTGAGACTCCATCTCAAATAAATAAATAAATAAATAAAATGAAACATATTAATAGCAGCTTTGAGCAGTGAGTGTTCTGAAAAATTCCTCAGACACAAAATCCCCCAGATTCTGGGTAAATTACAAGATACATAATTTGACATCTTTGAATAGGTTCAAAGGAAAATACTGAAGTTACCTACAGAGAACAAATAAATGAAACCATAAAAGTTGGTGCTGCTCTGGAGGAAAAGCCAACATTGAAAACCCAGGATTTGGGGGATCAGTTTGGAGAGGTGTCAGAAGACTAGGATTTGGCTCTTTTTTTTATGTAGGAGGTAAGGCAAGTTCTCTGTGTAAAGCCAGTTTTCTTGAGGAGCCATATCCTCAGAGAAAGGGTGGGAATTAAAAATACCCACTGCGAAGGGAGATGACGTGAAAATGTTTCTGCTACTGTCCCAGGTAGAAAAAATAATGCCAATAATTATTGTCATGTTCCATTTCAAGCTGCCTCCGTTGTCACAGTGTCTTCATGTTGCTAGCTTCCCTTGGCACCTTGTAGTGATGATATTAATATTTTCAGAAAAAAAAATTCAATCCAAATCCCCCAGGATTCCCGTAGATTTAATTCAGCCCAACATGTGGGTGGAACAAAACATACTCAAAACTAAGCACTAAAAATGTTATCAAAAGCACAAGGAAAAGCTGCCAGGAGTGAGAATCAATTTAAAAAGGGGAATAGATTTAGCAGCACTCCCCTCAATAGACTTTAGATATTAAACTGTTAGCAGCAGAATACAAAATAACACAACATGAAAACATTTAAAATAAATGTGATGTTAGCAAAATGAGTAAGAAGGAATAAACTATCTAAATGACCAGATTTCTTAAAGAATTAATAAAACTTCTGGAAATTAAAAACATAGTGACCAAAGTGATGGATTAATGAATGGATTAAATAGCAGAGTAGATACAGCTAAAAATAAAATCAAAGAAATGGAAGATAGATTAGATAAAACTACCATAATGTGGCAGAAACAAAGATGACATGACGCGGGTGAAAAGGAGTGAAGACACACAGTAAAACCAGAATGTCTCACATCCATACATATAAATGAGTTAATATAATTTGAAATCACCCCTGATCAAAAGTCAAACCAAAAGTATCTTTTACCAAAGTAAATGTGATTCTATCAGTTAGGATCTTCAGAAAACATAGAAATTATCCTAGGTATTTCAAATGAAGGGAATTTAACACAGAGATGACTTATTCATGTATTGGAAGGCATAAAGAAAAAATGTTTAAGTGAGGTAATTCATATGTAATAAATCACAGAAGCAATAGTCACCACTGGGCTGAAGTTACTCAAATTTTAATGTGGACCGAAATTTAATGTGTATGGGGAATAGATGCTCACTCACGGCTGGGGGTGCCTCAGAGAGCCTCCCCCTACCCCACACACACCCCAAATGATGGGTGCTCAGAGCTCGGGCTGGGGTCCCTGTATGTGTGTGGTGTGGTATGCAGCGATTCTCGAGAGATGGCTGATGGTGCCTTGCACAGGTCTTGGCGCTGGAAGCACGCAGAAGTCGGATGCGGTGCTTTGGGCTCCAGCTTCCTCTGTCTGCAGGACAGGTGCTGACTGTGGCTGCAGCCGGGAAAAAAGTGTACTGATCTCTTTTTTGTAAATCAGCAATATTTAAGATATAACTATTAAAAATATTTGTAATAACAATGTAAGGTACATAGGAAGAAATCCAACTAGATATGTGCACAACCTCACTAGAAAATTATACATTTATTTTGAAAAACAGAAATATATTGAAATACATTCCGTATTTAAAGTGAGAGAGATTCAATATAGAATGATGTCAAATCTCCCTAAATTGAGTCATATTTTCAATGAAAATCTCCATACAGGTCTTTGTAGAAATTGGCGGAATTATTCTAACAGTTACACGGAAGAACAGGGACCAACAGAAAAGTCTCTTTTCTCATCTTTCTGCTTTCCCTGCTCCCAGCAGATCCTCCCACTAGCAGGGCCCAGTTGGAAGCCAGCCAGCAAGGGAGTCTGGGAAATTTAATTTACAGGAGCTCAGCCCTGGCATCCCCGAGCAGGGTACGGAGTGGGAGGTTCTTAGCTGAGATGAACAGGTAAACACTCAGATCTCCATCAGGAGCCTTCAGGATAGCCCCCACCTAATAACAAAACAAGGGACCTAGAAAATCATAAATAAAAGGAATAAGTCTAATATCACACCTTTTATATGAAAGGTTTGGACAGTATGATAAAATAAGGTTTTATATATATATATATATAAGCATATATGATATATAAATAGATATATAATACTTCCCTTTATATTTTATATATATATAAAATATATAAAGGGAAATATTTACCTTTCCATTATATATAATACATAATATATATAATGTAAAGGGAAATACTGTAACTATTTGGAGGTATAATAATCGTCTAAATAGAACGCCTGATGCATTCTACAAAAAATATTAAAATTAGTATGCACTTAGTACAGCACTGGATATAAGATCAATACATACAAAAATCAACAGTCTCTTTTCTCTAAATCAGCAATATTAAAGATAACACAATGTAAAGTACATAAGAAGAAATCTAACAAAATATGAGCACAACCTCACCAGAAAATTATACATTTATATTGAAAAACAGAAATATATTGAAATATATTCTGTATTTAAATTGAGAAATTAAATATGGAATAATGTCAAATCTCCCTCAATTGAGTCATAGATTCAATGAAAATCTCCATACAGGTCTTTATAGAAATTGGCAAAATGATTCTAACAGTTACACGGAAGAAGAAGGATCAGCAGAGGCCATGACTCTCCGGAGGATGACCTCGAGGCTCTGGAATCTACGTTCAGGAACCAGGGATGGTGCTGGCGCAAGGACAGAGAAAGAGCCTGATGGACCAGAACAGAGAACCCAGGGAAAGAACCAGAACCGGCTGGCACTGTGACTCAGCGCGGGAGGAAGAAGCATTCAGTGTGTGCTTCAGGACTTCTACTTATCCATGTGGACCAAAACGAAAAGTAAAAAGAAAAGATGCATTTCTGCATCCCTACTTTACAATATTAAAAACATCAGTTATAGATTATTCGAATAATTAAAAGAGGCTGGCACGGTGGCTCACACCTGCAGTCCCAGCACTTTGGGAGGCTGAAGCAAGTGGATCGCTTGAGCCCAGGAGTTCAAGACCAGCCTGTGCAACATGGTGAAACCCCATCTCTACAAAAAATACAAAAAATTAGCTGGGTGTGGTGGCACCTGCCTGTAGTCCCAGCTTCTACTTGGGAGGCTGAGATGGGAGGGTTGCTTAAGCCCAGGAAGTTGAGGCTGCAGTGAGCCATGTTTGTGCCACTGTACTCCAGCCTGGGTAAAAAAGCAAGACCCTGTCTCCAAAAAAAGAAAAAAATAAGAATTAACAGAAACAAAGCTATAAATATTTTAAAATAAAACATAGAAATACTTGGATTGCTTAAACAACACAAAAGCACTACCTATAAAGCATTTAAAATAAAACCTGTGTTTATGAAATTACATCATTAAAAATAGAGAAAAAACACAAAATACAAAAAGATCTTTAGAGTAAATCTAATCGAGGAGGAGTTAGTATCCGGAACAGTAATCTCCTATAAATCCACAAGACAGAGACATGCCAACCAATGAAAAATGGAGATAATACGTAAAAACATATTCTGCACAATAGGATACATTAATAGCTAACAAAAATTTAAAATAATGGCCAAGCTCTTTGTTCATGAAGAAATGCAAATTAAAATCACATTAAAAGTATTTCCACCCACCAGACTGATACAAATTAAACAGGCAGACCATACCAAGTGTCGGTGAGAACGTGGGTAATGGGACCCACTCCTGGTGGGGCATGGGAATTGATAAAAATTACATTGGAAACGTGTAAGCCATTGAAGGGGTGTGCTGAAGACATCTGTCCCATGCGGTTAGTAATTCCATGCTTGGGTCCATCCCTGAGGAAATGTTTGTATATGAATGCCGGGCAGGGACTGCTGGGAGAGGTGTCTGGAGATGTTTGAAGCTTTATTCAAGACGTTTGAAGCATATATCAGTGAGGAGGAATACAAACCTGGGTAGCTCTCAAAAGCAACATTGAATGAGAAGGAAAATAACATATAGGCATATGATACCAAGTACATAAAGCTCCCTCATTGAAAATGTTACAATGTATCTTCTAGGGATAAACCCAAAGAATTAAAATGTAATAAAAAAGGGGCTCCCAGTGAACGCAAAATTCGCAGTGGGGTTTACCCTAAATAGATTTCCAGAGGGGCAGAATGGAGGGGGGTGAGGGTGACACCGTGGCCTTCAGTCTCTTCACCTTGATGGCAAGTGCACTAATACCTGTTTTATTATACTTTTACCAGACACATTGCTTGTGCACATATATCAATGTAGTTTTTTAGTGGGATTAATGTACAATTATGTAAAAAAAACAAACTCATCACAAATGAGACAAATGCTTAATAGTAGCTGATATTTCTTTACCTCATTCTCTCTCTCTCTTTCTTTCTTTTTTTTTTTTTTTTTTTTTTCCTTTTTTTTTTTTTTTAGATGGAATCTCACTCTGTTGCCCAGGCTGGAGTGCAGTGGCACGTTCTCAGCTCACCACAGCCATCATGCCTGGCCAATATTTGCTAATATTTCTGGTGCCCCTTCGCTGTGTTGGGGCTTTTCTTGTCTTCACAGGGTCCTTAGGAGGGAGATAGTGCTGCTATTCCCATTTCACAGATGAGAAAAGTGAGGCATCAGCTAGAATCAGCCTTGGTGTGGCTACTACACTATCCTATGTCCATCTAAAATAAAACATGCTGGTGCTGAAACCAGCTGAGGCGAGGGGGCAGCTTGGAAGACATGGCTGTGAAATTAGCCATCTCTGTGCTGACTCTGAGAGGGTCACAGGAAAGGGGCCAACACCCACTCCTTGAGGGAGCCAGAGGCCACCTGAGTGCAAAGGCAGATGCCTGACAGCTGCAGTTTTGCATCCAGGATTATTCCATCCAGGCACCTGCAGAGCTGTGTTCTTTCTGGAGGCTCCAGGGAAAGATCCATCTCCAGCTTCTATTAATAGCAGCACCCTGTTCCTTGGCTCCTGACTTCTTCCTTCGTCTTAAAAGCTGGCAAAGACAATCAAGTCCTTCTCACTGAGCATGCCTCTGAAACTTTCTCCTACCTCCCTCTTCCACTGTTAAAAAGCTTGTGAGTCCATTGGGCCCATCAGGTGAATTTCCTTGTCTTAAAGGCAGCTGATTAGCAAACTTCATCCCATCTGAATGCTCACTTCCCTTTTCCTTTTGCTGTTTAAAGTAGTAAACAGTGCGAGGGATTAGGATTTGGGCATCTGGGGGTCATCATTCTGTCTACCCCAGGTAAGCTACGTCCTCCAGCAGAACTTTCTCCCTGTGTGGAAGTCCAAGGACGCACCACTCAGCCTCAGGTGACAGCAAGTTGGGGCCTGCTCATGAGCCAGTGTACTCTCTCAGGTACCTCTGTCAGGAAGGCGGGACCCTGAAGCCTGCAGAGGAGCCTGTTCAGCCCATCAGTTATGCTGGGAAGCCTGTGGCACCTCCATGTGTCAAGTTAAGATGCCCATCAGCACTGGATACCTCACTGCATGTTCTGGGACTGGCAGGTGGGGCGTGGTGCAGCAGGGCCACCTAGGGAAGAGTGCGAATGGGCACTGCCACTGGGAGGACCGAGGGGTGTTGGAGTAAGATGTGAAGAGGAAGCGGCAAGGTGCCTGGATGCTGGGAGGCACAGGTGCAGAGCAAACCAGGCCTCGCTCCTTCTCAGTCAGAGTTTCACTCACACCTTGGCGAGGTCACCCCAGACGTCCACAAACCAGGCCTCGCTCCTTCTCAGTGCACTGCACTGGAGCTCAGAGCTTCACGCACACGTTGGTGAGGTCACCCCCGACGTCCATTCTGCAGTGCCGCTGGCCTCACTGTGCAACCTCCTCGCCATGTAACCTTTCCAGCGCGCCCTCCCCAGCGCAGGCCCAGCTGCTGCGTGATGGATCCATCCACGGGGGACGCAGGGGGGCCCAGGCCACCTCCCACAAATGATCTCGTGATAATTCAGTCCCATCGAGTGCCTAATTGCCCTCTCTGCTCCGTTTCTGTTTAACTAGTTTATGAGTCTTCCAAATTGGATTGTGAACGCTTTAAAAGAGAAATGCATTTCCTGTTTGTGTTCCACGCACCATTTAGCTTGGGGTCAGATATGAAATGTGTGCACAAAGACAACTGAGCCACAACTGGAGAAAGCCTTTCTGATTCCAGCACTGCCTGTCTGTAGTCGTGTGATCACGGCAAGCCCCTTCCTCCTCCATTCCTCACCTCCATCCTTCCATCACGTGCAGTGTGAGGGGAGTGGGCTTGCAGCCCCTGAGGACCCATCCACTCTAACACTGGGGGTCCTATCTTGGCTGGGCCAGGCACCATCTAACTCTGGATGCTTTTCCTATCCAAGGCAAGGCCCAGGGCCCCGCAGCATCAGGGTCCCCTGGGAGCTGTTACATTGGCAGCATCTCAGCGCCCGCCCAGTCCTGCCAAGTCAGGCTCCACATGTGGGCAGCATCCCTGGGTCATCCACACTGAAGCTTCAGAGCCTCGCGTCCCATCCCTGGCACTGTGCCCACCGGGCTCCAGAAGAATCACTCGAGGGCCCACTGAGTGGAGGACTCCAGGCCCTTCACTATGTCGATTCTGCTTCTAGGAAGGGTATGTATGAGTTTGCTAGAGCTGCCCTCAGGAAACACCACAGTCTGCGTGGCTTTCTTGCCTCACAGTTATGGAGGTGGAAGCCCCAAATCAAGGTGTCCACAAAGTCACCTTCTTCTGAAGCCCGGGAGGGAGAGTGGGTTCCAGGTCCCTCTGGAGCTCTCGGACTTGCAGACGCCGTCGTTTCCTTGTGTCTCTTCTCACAGTCTTTCCTCTGTGCCTGTCGGTCACTGCGTCCAAATTTCCCCTTTATGGGGAGACTTGTCCTATTGTCTTAGGGGCCCACTCTACCCCCATGTGACTTCCCCTTAGCAAATTGTGTCTGCAGTGACCGTGTTCCCCAGCAAGGCCGCATTCTGAGGCACTGGGAGTTAGGACTTGCATACGTGAATTTTGGAAGGACACAAAACCCATAGCCAGACCTCTGAATCTGTTTCAATAACTTCCTTATGGGATTCTGGAGCACAGCTTGGTTTGGGAACCTCTGGAGCTGGCAGCTAAGGGTCTCGAGGCCTGAGTGCAGTGCTCGGCATGTGGGCTATGGGTGGAAAGGGCTGCTGGGCCCAGAAGTTGTCCCCAAGGCTCTGATCTGCAGCCCCTTCCACCGGGGAGGGCGGTGTGGGTGGTCCCGTGTGGCCGGTGGCCAACACACATCATTGACGTGGGCAGCCCCCACTGGGGGTGCTAAGTTCTCTCTTCCTTTTCATTCTCTACTGTTCTGTTCCCAGAACAGTATAGCACCGCACCCCCGGGCTCCCCTCAGCTCTCGGGGGCCTTCCTGTGGCGTTGGTTTGCTCCGGTGTGGGTGTGCACCTGCCCTCTCAGCGGTCTGCTTTCTTACTCGGATGCTAATACATTTTTTAAACACCGACTTGCCTGGAAGTGTAGCTGACCCTGATGTAAGATGCTATCACCCCCATCAAGAACAAGCCTCCCTGCTGCAGCCGGGCCAGCTGGGGTCGGGAGGCAGCAGGAGGCCAGAGGCCGTGCACACATCGGCGGTCCAGAGGCATTCACTATGCTCCATCACTGGGGGTCTGGCACTGATGACCACGGGAGGGGGGTGCCCTGTGGAAGGTGGCTTCACTGTCTGTGTGATGACTCTACAGGAATCTAAGCAACCCCCATAAACTGCAAAGCACTCTCAGGAAAACAAGGCCTCTGCCATTCCCCTCCTTGGCCAGTTCCTCCTGCAGGGGGGCTTTGTCCCCTAATCTCTCAGGCTTCAGACTCAGAATGTGGATTCATTCTTCTCCTAAACTCCCTAAATCCCATCAGGGTTCAAACCCAGTCGGTTCTTTGAACCAGAAAATTGTGTCAGCCCTAGGCAATACACAGTTCAACAATTCCCAGAGACCTGTGTCTGGCAAACCCGCAATCTAACAAGGACGTCAGGGTAAGGCAGACAGGCTTCCCCACCGCATTGTTCTGGATCCTGAGAACTCCAGGCCCTGTGAATGTGGAGGCTTCTGGCCCTGAGCTCCTCTCTGCACTGCCTACGCAGAAAAACTCTTCCAAGCAAGGGGGTGACTGTGGGCAGAAGAAATGAGGGGAGAGTTCCCTGCCTGAGAAACAGGGCTTCAACACCATTCTAAAGAACAAAGAATGACAGGACCCATTACAAAAGATCCTTATCTAATCACCCAGCGGCCCTGCAGGACCCTCCTGGATAATGGGCTGGCTTTTCATTCATTGCAGGGTGTGTGCTCAGAGGGAATGAGACTTCTTTTCTGGAATAATAGCCCATAATTGAGATCTTCCGTTTAGGCAGACAGCCGCTCCCTCATTTAGTCCGGAACAGTGGAGTCTGACGGCTCCGCCCCGAGCTCCTCTCGGGGAGTGTGGACGGTGTGGAGCGGTCAGTGTGAAAGGCAGGGGCTTACCTGCTGTGAGAGTCCCCGCCACCGTGTCCGAAGCACATGGTTTTAATCAGACGGTGAATCCTCACCTCCCAGCCACTTCTTTATCTGTGCAGGAACATCTGGAGGAGCTGGTTGTCAGTGCTTTAGGGTGTGGGAGGAGGTAACAAGTCCTCTCCCTTGGCTGACGTGATTTTCTGTAGTTGTTCAGGAGTATTTATCAGCCAGGGCTGCTCTTCCCTAGTTCATAGTCAGGATCAAGTCAGGTCGCCTTCTCTAGGCAGCCCACTAATGGCTGTGCACATTGGTGAGGTCACGTTCTAGGCAGCCTGACCAGAAAAGAACTGAATACAGGGCACATTGTTGGATGGGTTGGAGAAGTGGGGGGCTGAGCCTGGCATTTGTGTTTAGGGGTGCACCACCACTGCTGCCAGCAGAAGCCACCCCAGAGACCCCTCTACTGCCCATGACACCCATAAAGCTGGGACTGGATACCAGAAAGCCACTCGAACTGTTATGACCACCTCAAACACGTGTATCCCATGACCTTGCCTGTCAAAAGCACACAGAGGAGGATGGGCTCCATTCCACCCAATGCAGGGTGAGAGAGGTGATTGGCAAAATGTTCTTTCCAGCTTTTCAGCTTCTGCTGGGAAAAGAGTAAGACGGAGGCTGAGAACGCCATGCCACGGTATCTGTACTGTGCAGTGTGGAAGCCGGTGGCTAATCCCAGGCACAAGAGGGTGGGGCGTTGGCACGTTTTCCAGTGTATGATTCTAGTACCATGACATTGATGGCAGCACTCGTGCCCTCACCGAGGCCAGGAGTAGTCAGGGCTCCCTCGATGACTGGGGCCCCAGGTATCTCTATGTTTCACACCCTGGCCATGAGGGGCTAATTGTGACATGCTTGTAGGTGTTGAACAAAGACCAGCAACTAATTTTACTCCTGAAATTTCAATTCTGTCTCACTTGAATCCATTGCAGTCAGTAAAGGTCTGCTCTTGGAAGGAGAAGGGGTGCATGAACTTGGAGGGTGAAGGAAACCATATCCACCCTCTCGGACCATTGCCAAAGTAACTGCAAAACACACCCAGGGCAGATATTTTGTTTGCAGGTGATGTGTACGTTACAGCCTCTTTGCTGAACCCTCCCTTTTTCCAGAACACCCAGAGCATGTAGGGGGCACCAAGCAGAGGAAGTTCTCGTGCAGGTAGAGACCCTCGGGGCTCTTGGGGCAGGCCTGTGTAGCCCCTACTGGAATCACTTGAGCGACCCATCTTCTGAGCAAAATGACCACCCCCGCAGCCCTGGAACCCGGGGCCCTTGTTTGGATCCTCATGGAGCAAAGCGTGGGCCCAGATTCTGCCACAGGAATTCAGTGCGTCCGAGGGGCCGACTGAATCTCCTGCTGCGGCTTGGAGCAGCGTTCAGGCATAGAAAACTTTTGCCACGCATCTGCCCACATTCAGAACAGAATTGAAGAGGAAACCACAAAGAGAGAGTAACATCAAAGTGTGAGTGCGCCCCTCGTCTCAGACTGTCCACCAGGATCAAAAACGCAGATGGAGATCTGAGCTATTCTCACACAAATCAGCTCTTCCAGGCTTTGGAAACCAGGGTGTGGCTGTGACCCACAGGAGAGGGGAAACAGCTGGGGGAACCCCACATTCTCCCCACATTTCCAAAGGGGCCCCTGGAAAGGAGAGCCCAGATGGGGAGCAGAGGTCTGGAGGTGCGACTAAAACCCACATCCGCAGCTTTCAGTGACGGCAGCTGTCCATCCAGGGGGTCCAATCTTTCGGCTTCCCTGGGCCACATTGGAAGAGGAATTGTCTGGGGCCATACATAAAATCCACTAACACTAATGGATTGATGAGCTTAAAACACACACACACACACACACACACACACACACACACACACACACACAAACTCATCATTTTTTTTGAGTTTTTTTGTTTTTGTTTTTTTTCATTTTTATTTGAGACAGAGTCTCGCTCTGTCGCCCAGTCTGGAGTGCAGTGGTGCGATCTCAGCTCACTGCAAGCTCCGCCTCCCGGGTTCACACCATTCTCCTGCCTCTGCCTCCCGAGTAGCTGGGACCTGCCACCACGCCTGGCTAGTTTTTTTGTATTTTCAGTAGAGATGGGGTTTCACCGTGTTAGCCAGGATGGTCTTGATCTCTTGACCTCGTGATCCGCCTGCCTCGGCCTCCCAAAGTGCTGGGATGACAGGCGTGAGCCACCGCGCCCGGCCGCTCATCATGTTTTAAGGAAGTTTACGGATTTTTGTTGGGCCATGTTGAAAGCCGTCCTGGGCTGCTTGCGGCCGGTGAGCTTCGGGTTGGATGAACTAGTTCTGGATAATCCAGGTGGGCCTGACTCATTAAATTGAGGACCATAAGAGCAGAGTTGAGGATTCACTCCCTGAAGAAAGACTTCTACAGTGCTCCAGCCTGCCCTCCTGGGGCCTGCCCCACCCACAGACCTCCAACTTGCCTAGCCACACCCCCCAGGTCGCCTAAGGCCGTTCCTGGCACTAAATCTCTTACTATAAATCCCTCCACGTGCCCCATCCCCACCCCCATATTCTGTTTCTCTGGTCGAACCTTAATGAACAAACACCTGCCTGGAGCACCCACCCTCACCCCGTGACCGCAGAAGAGGAGAGTGCCCAGGGGGTTGACGGGTGTGGCCATGCGGGTCAATCACCAGTCAGGCCAAGCCACCTGTGCTCCGAAAAACTCAGCCTTGACCAAGGACTCAGAGCATTTGTTCAGTTAACAAATGACAAGGCTTCAGGAAGGCTCCACCATGATGGATAAAGTGATGGTTCTGAACCCACAGGCTCAGGGATGCTTCTTCAGAACTATCCCATCACTCACAGATGTGCTCAGGCTCAGGATAAGGGCACCAGATGTTTATGCAGCCAATGTCACCAGCCAGAGACCCCCGAGGACCCCCTGCAGTTGAGCAAGGTGGCTTCATTGGTTGCTGGAGAAAGGAGACTCGGTGAAACTTTGGGGTGTCTCAGTAAGGGGGTGTCAAAAAGAATGTACAGGATTCGGGCTTGGATTTGAGGGCTGTGGAGGGGTCTGAGGAAGGAGGAGTTGGATTCTGGTAAGAAGTAGAAATCTTTCCTGTGATCAGATATCTTTTTAAAAATTGAGATACAGGGTGTGCACAGTAGCTCACACCGGTAATCCCAGCACTTTGGGAGGCTGAGGTGGGCAGATCACCTGAGGTCAGGAATTCAAGACCATCCTGGCCAACGTGGTGAAACCCTGTTTCCACTAAAAATACAAAAGTTAGCTGGATGTGGTGCTGCACGCCTGTAGTCCCAGCTACTCAGGAGGCTGAGGCAGGATAATCGCTTGAACGCAGGAGGTGGAGGTTGCAGTGAGCTGAGTTTGCACCACAGCACTCCAGCCTAGTCAACAGAGCGAGACTCCATCTCAAAAAAA
>NW_016814436.1:3112387-3128163 GCF_001698545.2 Rhinopithecus bieti | reverse complement strand
CCCAGGCTGGAGTGTAGTGGCCGGATCTCCGCTCACTGCGAGCTCCGCCTCCCGGGTTCATGCCATTCTCCTGCCTCAGCCTCCCAAGTAGCTGGGACTACAGGCGCCCGCCACCTCGCCCGGCTAGTTTTTTGTATTTTTTAGTAGAGACGGGATTTCACCGTGTTAGCCAGGATGGTCTCGATCTCCTGACCTCGTGATCCGCCCGCCTCGGCCTCCCAAAGTGCTGGGATTACAGGCTTGAGCCACCGCGCCCGGCCAAGTCTTATTTCTTTCACTGAGCGCCCTGTTGCAAGGTTGATCCACGGTGCAGCGGGAGCGGAAATCCATTCCTCCTTAGGACTGAATAATGGCCTCTTGCATGGATGGACCAGTTTCTCCAGGCATCTATCGAGGGCCGTTTAGGTGGTTTCCACTTTTGGGTTCTAGTGAATTATGCGGCCTTGAACCTTTCTGGAAAGGTTTTGGTAGGGAGGTGCGTTTTCAAGGCTCGTGGGCGTATACCCAGGAGGGGGTTGCTGGGGGCAGGGCTGGTAATGATTTATTTATGCTCTCTTTGTGCATCTGTCTTGGAGGGCAGCCTGAAATGAGGATGAGGCTGGGAGGATACAGCTGCCGCGTCACTGAGAGGAGCTGGGAAGAAGGCACTTGGCATCTTGCGTTTTGCACAGTGACCTTGTTTTTGGCTGTGCTTAGACGCAATTTTGGAGTCATTTTGTTCTGGGTTTCTCTTCATCATGATCCCAGACCAACCTTGTCCACCCTGGGACTCCTGTGAGGTCATTTTTATGTCCGAGAGGAAGGCACCACGACCACGCGGTGGGCTCGTTCCTGGGTGGGGCGTCGGGGCAGCTGCCATCATCCTGGTCCCCAGTGACATCCTGTGTGAGGGGAGGGAGGGTCTGAATACCTGCGGTGAGTTCCCTGGTGTGGCGGGTGGGTTGCCTGTCTGCCCGGCCACCCGACATTGGCCTCTGAGCAGGTTAACTGCTCAGAATGCTGAGAGCAGGCAGAGTCAGCAGGGCCACAGTGGACCCACAACCCCTTCCACGCGCGACTCTCCCTCTTGTCTAGGCCCGCAGGCGGCTTTCCTCTCAGTCCGGGACACTTGATGTCCCCCACACAGCCCTCTCTGCCCATTTCACGTTGCATCTTAAGTGCCATTTACCAAGAGCCACTCCCCTCCCCGGCTCCATCAGATGTCCCTTCTGTGCTCCCCAAAAGACTCCTAATTTCCCCTCAAGGGGGAATCAGAGGAACAGGGAGCAGGCTGAGGGCCATGCATATTTCCCACAGGAACCGACTCAGCCCTGGCACCCCTGCCTCCAGCCACTGACACAGCCCGACCAGTCCACAGACACCTGCTTCTCGTCCAGCCTCCCCTCCTCTGTCCTTTGCAAAGCAAATATGACCCAATTCCTCCCAGCCGGCAAACTTGCAGAACTCCGTTGTCCACAGAATAAATCCTAACTGATGCTGGGATCTGAGCAACCCCCCTGGCCCGGAGTGTCAGTGCCCTGGGAGGTCCTCAGGCTCTTTGGGGTGTGCTGGACAGCATCACAATGAGCCAGGAAAAGGTGTATTACCTGAGTCAGGGCTGGAGCTTGGGAAACATTTGGTTGTCAACCTCTGTCCCCTCCAGCTAATGCACATAGCATTTAGATTGTGCTGCATCTTGACAACGACTCCGTAATTATGTGGGAAGGGAATGCTGTGCGGTCCACACCTGGCATCACATTCACCAAGACTGCTGTCTACATTCAGGGACTTGTTTGTTGCTAGAAGATTCACCAAATGCAGATGCAGTTTTATTAAAATTCTTGACAATTCCCCAAATGCTTAGTTTGGGGTAAATTCTGCCCTGCATAAGATAAAAAGCCTGAAGATTTCTCCGAAGTTAAGAATGACATTTCAGGTGAATTATAAGAACAGAATGTCCTTTTCTATTTAAAAAACGAAGTAAACCTCCCCTGCAGCATGTTTACCTTTTTAAAACTGGATGGGAACCACATTCCAGCACAACAAAATATCCCCGACACATTCTTCTAGAGTGGTGATTGTGATGTCTGTCACGAGTGGCAATGCTTAAATATTTCAATTCGACAAATGTGTATTGTGCACCTGCTATGAGTCCAGTCATCTCTGGGCACAGAGGAAGATATTTTAAAAAGAAAAAAAATGGCTGGGCACAGTGGCTCACGCCTGTAGTCCCGGCAGTGGGAGGCTGAGGCGGGCAGATCACCTGAGGTCAGGAGTTCGAGACCAGCCTGGCTAACATGGTGAAACTCTGTTTCTACTAAAAATACAAAAATCAGCTGGGCATGGTGGTGCACGCCTGTAATCCAAGCTACTCGGGAGGCTGAGGCAGGAGAATGGCTTGAACCCGGGAAGTGGAGGTTGCCGTGAGCCGAGATCGTGCCATTGCACTCCAGCTTGGGCAAAAAGAGCGAAACTCCATCTCAGGAAAAAAAAAAAAAAAGTATACAGAATAATGACAATACACTAACCAGGACAGACCCATATAAATAAGTGTTGACTTCAAACTCTTCTTCTTGCAGGAAGGGAGGACTCCTTCCACTGGGTCCTTAGCAGCCACGGCTCACTCTGCCTGCTGCATTTCATTTTCTGCAAGGAGCCTGGAGCTGCTGATCCGCAGATGGATTCTGTGGGTCTTTTCTAGCAAGGAGATCCTGAAGGTCTGTGACTATGTTGGGCACCTTCCTCATCTCCTTTCCTTAACCCTGCGGCCGACATAGCTGCCACTCGCCGCTGTCCGAAACTTCCTCACCTCCAGACCCAGGAAAGACCACGCCTGTGGCTGGATTTGACCTAAGGTCTGGACCAGGAGGTGACGGGGTACTTACTTCCAAATGCAGCACTCGAAAAGCCCTTCCTCACCAAGGCTGCAGAGAAGGCTGTGGACCAGATGGTTCTGCCTCAAGAAAGGGGAACATCCAGCAGCCTGGGGCCCTGAATTAAGGTGTGGAAGAAAGCCTCCTGCCTATGCAGGACAAATAATATGAGCAGACAGTGATCTCTATCCGTGTGTGTGTGTGTGTGTGTGTGTGTGTGAATTTATGTCGCTAAGATTCCAGGGTCACTAGTGACTGTAGCACAGTTTAGCCTGTTCTGGTTGCTGCCGCCCTTCCCACTCCCCACCTACAATCACCAAGTGAAAATCCATTCTCTGGCTCTTGTTACAAGCAGGGAGATCTAAAAACAGAGAGAGAGAGAGAGGGAGAGAGAGAGGGAGAGAGAGAGGGAGAGAGAGAGGGAGAGAGAGAGGGAGAGAGAGAGGGAGAGAGAAAGGGAGAGAGAAAGGGAGAGAGAAAGAAAAGAAAGGAGGGAGGGAAGGAGAGGAGAGGAGAAAGGGCACGGTGGCTCATGCCTGTAATCCCAGCACTTTGGGAGGCCAAGGCAGGTGGATCCACTGAGGTCGGGGGTTGGAGACCAGCCTGACCAACATGGAGAAATCCCATCTCTACTAAAAATACAAAACTAGCTAGGCATGGTGGTGCATGCCTGTAATCCCAGCTACTCGGGAGGCTGAGGCAGGAGAATCGCTTGAACCCAGGAGGCGGAGGTTGCAGTGAGCTGAGTTGCGCCATTGCACTCCAGCCTGGGCAACAAAAGTGAGACTCCATCAAAAAGAGAGAGACAGAGACAGAGAGACAGAGAGACAGAGACAGAGAGAGAGAGAGAAAGAAGAAAGAAAAAGAAGAAAGAAAGAGAAAAAAGAAAGAAAGAGAAAAAGCAAGCAAGCAAGCAGGTGTGAGGAGGGCAGTGCGGAGTTCTGGGCATTTTGAACACTTGGAGGTGGCTGGGGGACCTGTGAGTGAGGAAGTTCAGGTGCAGCAGGGCTACCCAAGGTTACACAGGTGAGGAACTGCACACAGGGCTGGCTGTGCCCACGCTGGGGACTGTATGGTGCCAACTTCCCACAGCCTCTGCTCTGCTTCCCACTAGAGGGGATGGGGAAGTGGCCAGCAGGTGGAGAGGAAGGGGAAAGAGGAAGTGGTGGTCCCGTGGGAACTTACATCCTTTATTTCATCTTCCTCGCCTCCCCATTGGAGTGGCTTCCCAGGAAGAGAAGTAAAAGCTGAAGGGTGAGGCCTGAGTAGGGGGGGCGAGGGGGTGGGCACTGACGCAGAGGGGAGTAGACACACCCTGCTTGTGTCGCCTTTGGTTACTGGACAGTGGAATGGGAGGATAAGAGGAACAAGGCGGCCCCGTCTACCCCGGGTGCGGCCCAGAGATGGAGGAGCAGCCAGTGCTCCCGGGACAGCCCTAAGGTGGAAGTTTTGAGAGTGTACCCTCCACCCTGCATGATCCTAGGAAGCTAGGAGTCCAGAGAGATTTTTTGTGTTTTGTTTCTTGGGGTGTTTTTTGAGACAGAATCACCCAGTGGCACAATCATAGCTCACTGCAGCCTCAACCCCCTAGGCTCAAGCAATCCTCCCATTCAGCCTCCCGAGTAGCTGGCACTACAGGTGCATGCGACTATGCCTGGCTAATTTTTGTACTTTTTATAGAGATGGGGTTTCTCCATGTGGTCCAGGCTGGTCTCCAACGCCTGGGCTCAAGCAATCCTCCCACCTTGACCTCCTAAAGTTCTGGGATTACAGGTGTGAGCCATCACACCTGGCCCAGAGAGGTTCCAACAAGGGCAGCTGAAGAGCTGGGAGTAAACAGTGGCCAAGCAGAATTTCAAAAGAAAATAATCATAAAGCTATGATAATAATAATAATAATGGTCATAATAATTATAATAGCCTCCCTGTCTTAAGAGCATTCTAAGAACGGGTAGTCTTTGGGTACACTTTCCCTTATCTGGCTCCAATCAGGTGGCCAGAGCGATCTGATCTAAGATGAAAATCCAATACCATAACATGGTACAGATGGTGAGGATGTTATAATCCCCATTTGACAGATACAAGAGAACGGTGGGAGAACTTGACTGGGATCTGAACTCAGGATCTCTCAATTCCCAGGTTCCTTTTTTTTTTTTTTTTTTGAGACAGTGACTTGCTCTGTCACCCAGGCTGGAGTGCAATGGCTCTGCCTCCCTGGTTCAAGCAATTCTCCTGCCTCAGCCTCCCAAGTAGCTGGGATTACAGGCACCAGTCACCACACCGAGCTAATTTTTGTACTTTTAGTAGAGGTGGGGTTTCACCATGCTGGCCAGGCTGGTCTCAAACTCCTGACCTCAGGTGATCCACCCACCTCAGCCTCCCAAAGTGCTGGGATTACAGGCGTGAGCTAGCGTGCCTGATCAATTCCAAGATTCTGAAGCAGCTCCCTCGCAGCCCCGTGCAGCATCCTCCCTTCCTGGCCTGTCTCCCTTCTTCCCGTGACCTCCCCGCCCTTCTGTCCCTCCTCTCCTCTCTCTCTGTGTCTCTATGGAAATGAAGTCAAGATTGTTTTTGGTTGACTACACTTTATGACTGTTGAAAAACATTTTAAATGTTGATCTATCTCATGTATCATTTCCGTCAAGGGAAAACAATAAAATTAGGTCACTTCACTTTTATGTCTCCCTCTGTCTCTTTTGCCCCCACTAATAATTCAGTTGACCCTCAATAAAGGGGGAAAAAGTTCCCTAATCCTAATCAACGAGCATATCGGGTTGCTCTTCTTCCTGCTGGCTGAGGTGGGAACAAGTTTATTTTTCCAGGGATTTTAGACATCCCGACCCTGGAGCCACCACGGAATAGTGTCAGGGTGTTGATTTCAAGTGTTTTAGAGTCTGCTTACAAACCCTCCACCCCTCCTCTCAGTGTCCATCTCCCCTCACCAAGGCCAGATACCCAGATTTCTTGTTGAGATGATTGCAGGGGCCTCCCAGCTGTGCTCCCTGCTTCCCGAGGACTCCTCCCCCAGCTATGCCAGAACGCAGATCCCATCACATCCCTTCTCTGCTTAAACACTTCTGTTCCGTTCCCATGACCTACTAGACAAGGGCCAAGCAGCATGTCATCGGAGGCCCTTCAAATCCCAGCTTAGGTTGACCTTATAGCCCTAGCTCCTGCCCGCTGTCCCGCTCCCCAGGTACAGACCACACAGCCACACTGGGCAATGCACCCTTCCTGGAATATAGGCCTTCCTGCTGCCTTACTTTGCTCGTGCTGTTTCTCCTACCTGGGGTGCCTTTTCTTCTCACCCCATCCCAGCCCAAATCTGATCAATTTTTATTCTATTTATTATTATTATTATTATTTTGGAGACAGAGTTTCGCTCTGTCGCCCAGGCTGGAGTACAGTGGCTTGATCTCACCTCACTGCAACCTCCGCCTTCCAGGTTCAAGCGATCCTCTTGCCTCAGCCTCCCAAATAGCTGGAATTACAGGTACACGCTACCATGCCCGGCTGATTTTTATATTTTCAGTAGAGATAGGGTTTCGTTATGTTGGCCAGGCTGGTCTCGAACTCCTGACCTCAGGTGATCAGCCCACCCTGGCCTCCCAAAGTGCTGGGATTACAGGCATGAGCCACCGCACCCAGCCCCCCACTTAGATCTTAAGCTCACTGAGCACCTTTGCCTAATTATCTCCAGCCTCTACCTTCATCTCAGCACGGAGCACAGGTCCTGGGACCCAGGCAGGTGCTGAGAAATTGGAATTGAAATCTGGAACTGAAAACCTTCTCTGAATTCCATCACATTCCCAGCAAAGGGAGTTAATGGCTGGTCTCTAGTCTCTCAACGACTTTGCCTCTGCCTTAGCCTACAAGTAACTTAGCCTACAAGTTCCTGCCAAAATGTCATTTTTTCCTGGAAGCCTTCTGGATTTAGTATTCCTCCCACTAGACTTTTCTTAGCACCTGTATGAATGCACCCAGCACCCAGAATTGTAATTGTCTCTTTACCTGACCAGTCCCTAACCAGTCTGAGGGACTGTGATCTCACCAACTGAAGGTCCCTGGTGATAGGTAATAGTTGTAGAGCACTTTCAGCTACCAAATGTATTCCGAGCACTTTCTGTGCACTACCTCATTTAAGTATTAAGACAAGGCCAGGTTCAGTGGTTTGTCTGTAATCCCAGCGCTTTGGGAAGCCGAGGCAGGAGGATTGCTTGAAGCCAGGAGTTTGAGACTAGCCTGAGCAACATAGCAAGACTTTATCACTACAAAAATTTAAAAATTAGCCAGGCATGGTGGCCATGTCTGCAGTCCCAGCCACTTGGGAGGCTGAGGCAGGATCACTTGAGCCCGGGAGTCTGAGGCTGGCAGTAAGCTATGATTGGGCCACTGCATTCCAGCCTAGGCGATAGAACAAGACCCTGTCTAAAAAAAATAAAAGTATCAAGACAACCTCATAAGAGAGATACTATTAGCCCCATTTTACGGAGGGGCAAACCAAAGTCAGAGAAATGAGTCTTGCTCTGTCGCCCAGGCTGGAGTGCAGTGGCCAGATCTCAGCTCACTGCAAGCTCCGCCTCCCGGGTTTAAGCCATTCTCCTGCCTCAGCCTCCCGAGTAGCTGGGGCTACAGGCGCCCGCCACCTCGCCCGGCTAGTTTTCTTGTATTTTTTAGTAGAGACGAGGTTTCACCGTGTTAGCCAGGAGGGTCTCGATCTCCTGACCTCGTGATCTGCCCGTCTCGGCCTCCCAAAGTGCTGGGATTACAGGCTTGAGCCACCGCGCCCGGCCAAAGTCAGAGAAATTCTAAACTTGCCCAATGCCACACAGCCAGGAAGTAGCAGAAGGGGAATTTGAAGCCGGGTGCAATGACTCACACCTGTAATCCCAACACTTTGGAAGGCTGAGGTGAGCAGATCACTTGAGGCCAGGAGTTCAAGACCAGCCGTGCCAACATAGCGAAACCCCATCTCTGCTAAAAATACAAAAAATTAGCCAGGCGAAGTGGTGCAGCCCTGTAGTCCCAGCTGTTTGGGAAGCTGAGGCAGGATAATCACTTGAACCTGGGAGACGGAGGTTGCAGTGAGCCAAGATCATGCCACTGCACTCCAGCCTGGGCGACAGAGCACGACCCTCAAAAAAAAAAAAAAGAGGATTTGAATCCAGCTATTGCCCACTCCACAGTGGTATTAATTGCATAAATGAGTGAGGGGAAGTGGGGCAATGTTCAAGTAGCCCGGGCACACCCTGGAGTCTTGCTCATCTTCTCCTAGAGACATAGTCCCACTCCAGCCTGTAGTGAGTTGCCCAAGAGCAAGGCCAAGGTCTGTACTCATAGAGTGTTCTTGGTGCACAGCATTTTCATAAAGACATGTTGTTCTTTGCCCTGAGAAACCGCCCCACTTCCTGCCACCCCACAGGGAGGTCCTGGGGATGGTTAATACTGCTTTGCTGATGAATAGCCTCTGGAGTAGCATAAGAAACAAAAGACGGCTGGGCGTGGTGGCTCAAGCCTGTAATCCCAGCACTTTGGGAGGCCGAGACGGGCGGATCACGAGGTCAGGAGATCGAGACCATCCTGGCTAACACGGTGAAACCCCGTCTCTACTAAAAGATACAAAAAACTAGCCAGGCGACGTGGCGGGCGCCTGTAGTCCCAGCTACTCGGGAGGCTGAGGCAGGAGAATGGCGTGAACCCGGGAGGCGGAGCTTGCAGTGAGCTGAGATCCGGCCACAGTACTCCAGCCCGGGCGACAGAGCGAGACTCCGCCTCAAAAAAAAAAAAAGAAAGAAAAAAAAGACCTCACAGTACCAGACCTGCTGCCAGATCGCTGGACCACCCCTCTCCTTGCTGGTGGGCAAAACATATGGTTCAAGAACCTGAAACAAGCACATGACCTTTGACCCAGTAACTCCACTTGGAGAAATTCATCTTAAAGACCTGCCCATACAATTTCTCAAAGGTGTACAGATGAAGGAGTTCCTCGCAACATTGCTTATAAGACTAAGCATTGGCCAGGTGCTGTGGCTCACACCTGTAATCCCAACACTTTGGGAGGCTGAGGCGGGCGGCTCACCTGAAATCAGGAATTCTAGATCTGCCTGACCAACATGGTGAAACCCTGTCTCTACTGAAAATACAAAATGAGCTGGGTGTGGTGGTACATGCCTGTAATCCCAGCTACTTGGGAGACTGAGGCAGGAGAATCACTTGAAGCCGAGGTTGCAGTGAGAGAGAAAAAAAAGACTAAGCACTGGAAAAAACCCAGGTTCTTCAAAAAGGGAATTGATTCAATAAATTGTAGGCATTCAAACAGTGGAAAATGATACTGACATTAAAGTGCTATTGAGGCAGCCAGACACAGTGGCTCACTCCTCTAATCCCAGCATTTTGGGAAGCCAAGGTGGGAAGATTGCTTGAGCCCAGGAGCTTGAGACCAGGCTGGGCAACATCGCGAGACCCTCATCTCTACAAAAAATTAAAAATTAGCCATGTGTGGTGGTTCTTGCCTGTAGTTCCAGATACTACAGAGGCTGAGGTGGGAAATTTACCTGAGCCCAGGAGTTTGAGGTTACAATGAGCTATGACCACGCCACTGCACTCCAGCCTGGGCAACAGAATGAGACTCTGTCTCAAAAAAATAAAAAGAAAGAAACCGGCTGGGCACGGTAGCTCACGCCTGTAATTCCAGCACTGTGGGAGGCCGAGGTGGGCGGGTCACGAGGTCAGGAGATTGAAACCATCCTGGTTAACACAGTGAAACTCCATCTCTACTAAAAATACAAAAAATTAGCTGGGCGTGGTGGCGGGTGCCTGTAGTCCCAGCTACTCGGGAGGCTGAGGCAGGAGAATGGTGTGAACCCAGGAGGTGGAGCTTACAGTGAGCAGAGATCGCGCCACTGCACTCCAGCCTGGGCCATAGAGCGAAACTCTGTCTCAGAAAAAAAAAAAAAAGAAAGAAACCGTTAACAGTAGTTGCCTCTGGGGAGGGAAGGAAGGTAGCATGGGATAGTACAGTAGGACTTACTGTTTTGGTTTCTTTGTTTTGTTGGAGACAGGATCTCACTCTGTCTCTCAGAATGGAGTGCCTTGGTGTGACCATAGCTCACTGCAACCTTGACCTCCCAGGCTCAAGTGATCCTCCTGCCTGAGCCTCCTAAGTAGTTGAGACTATAGGCACAAGTCACCATGCCCAGATTTTTTTTCTTTTCTTTTCTTTTCTAGTAGAGACAGGGTCTCACTATGTTGTCCAGGCTACTCTCAACTTCCTGAGCTCAAGTGATCCTCCCACTTTGGATGCCCAAAGTCCTGGGATTATAGGCATGAGCCAACAGGCCTGGCCAATAAAATACAATTATATGTTTTTGTCTGAAGAGACAAAAGTTGGATATAGCTCAAAATGTCAATTGTGATCATCTCTAGAGTGACAGATGATTTGTATTTTTCTTATTTTTGCTTATCTGCATTTAAAATTTTTTCTATTGCAGATCTTTATTACTTGTATAATTTTTAAAAGGAAAATATACAATGCTCAATGTTCATGATTAGATAAATTAAAAAGACAGTAAGATACCACTATATACCTATTAGAATGGCTAAAATTGAAAAGACTGGCAACATACCAAAGGCTAACAAGGATGTGGAGCAACTAGAAGTCTCATGCATTGCTGACAGCATTATAAAATGGTACGACCACAGCTGTGGCTTGGATGTGTTTGTCCCCACCAAAACTCACATTGAAATTTAATTGTCAGTGTAACAGTGTTAGGAAACAGTGCCTTAAAGATGTGATTAGGTCAGGCCAGGCGTGGTGGCTCACGCTTGTAATTCTAGCACTTTGGGAGGCCAAGGTGGGCAGATCACTTGAGGTCAGGAGTTCGAGACCAGCCTGGCTAACATGGTAAAACCCTGTCTCTACTAAAATACAAAATTAGCCGGGCGTGGTGGCAGGCGCCTGTAATCCCAGCTACTCGGGAGGCTGAGGCAGAAGAATCACTTGAACCCAGGAGGCAGAGGTTGCAGTGAGTCAAGATAGCACCATTGATTGCACTACAGCCTGGGGGACAAGAACGAGACTTCCTCTTTAAAAAAAAAAAAAAAAAAGGTGTGATTAGGTCATTAAGATAGATTTATGTCTTTCTCAGAGACTGGGTTATTGTGCCTGCTTCCACCTCCACTTTTCCCCATGAGTTAAAGCAGCACCAGGCCTTCACTATATGGGCTGCCCAGTCTTGGACTTCCCAGCCTCCAGAATCATGAGCTAAATAAACTTTTTCTTTTTTCTTTTCTTTTTTTTTCTTTGTGAGACAGAGTCTCGTTCTGTTGCCCAGGCTGGAGTGCGGTGGCACAATCATGGCTCCCTGCAATCTTTGCCACCAGGTTCAAGTGATCCTCCTACTTCAGCTTCCCGGGTAGCTAGGACTACAGGCACGTGACATCCTGGCTAAATTTTGTATTTCTTCTGGAGACAGGGTTTTGCCATGTTGCCCAGCTAATCTCAAACTTCTGAGCTCAAGTGATCCTCCCACCTCAGTCTCCCAAAGTGCTGGGATTACAGGTGTGAGCCATCGAACTGGCTAAACTTTTTTTGTGTGTTAAATTATACAGTCTCAGGAATTCTGTTATAGCAATGTAAAACAGACTAAGACAGCCACTTTGAAAAACAGTTTGGCTGGCTAGGTGTGGTGGCTCACGCCTGTAATCCCAGCATTTTGGGAGGCCAAGGCGGGCGGATCACCTGAGGTCAGGAGTTCAAAACCAGCCTGGCCAAGATGGCGAAAACCCATCTCTACTAAAAATACAAAAAAATTAGCCGGGCATGGTGGCGCAGGCCTGTAATCCCAGCTACTCAGGAGGCTGAGACAACAGAATCGCTTAAACTCGGGAAGTGGAGGTTGCAGTGAGCCAAGATTGCTCCACTGCACTCCAGCCGGGGCAACAGAATGGGACCGTCTCAAAAAATAAAAATAAAAAAGGGAAACAGTTTGGCAATCTCTTAGAAAGTTAAACATATGCTAATCATATGATTTAGTAATTCTGTTCCTAGGTATTTACCCAAGAAGAATGAAAACATACGTCCACACAAAGACGCCTACATGTTCCTAGAAGCTTTATGTATAATAGTCCCAAACAGGAAATAGCCCAAGTGCTCATTAACTGGTAAATGGATAAAACAATTAATTGTGGTGTGTCTATACAATAACGGAAGACTATTAAGAAAAAAATGAACTATGAACTACAGACATACACAACAATATAGTCAAAAGCATTTTGCTAAGTGAAAGAAACATATACAACAGGCCACATACTGTATGATTCCATTTATATGACAATCTAGAAAAAGCAAAACTATGGGGACAGAAAAGGGCCCAGTGGTTGTCGGGGACTAGGAATGAGGGGTGTGGTCATCTACAAGAGCACAGGGGGATATTTTGGCATGATGGAACGGTTTTTTTTTTTTTTTTTTTGAGAGAGAGTCTCGTTCTGTCACCCAGGCTGGAGTGCAGTGGCGCGATCTTGGCTCACTGCAACCCCTGCCTCCCAGGTTCAGGCAAAATTCTCCTGCCTCAGCCTCCCATGTAGCTGGGACCTCAGGCACACACCAGCCAATTTTTGTATTTTTATTAGAGACGGGGTTTCACCATATTGGCCAGGCTGATCTCAAACTCCTGACCTTGCGATCCGCCCATCTCTGCCTCCCAAAGTGCTGGGATTACAGGCGTGAGCCACCACACCCGGCGATGGAACTGTGCTACATCTTGATTCTAGTGGTGGATATACAACTGCTTGTGTCTGTCAAAACTCACAGAACTTGGCCAGATGCAGTGGCTCATGTGTATAATCCCAACACTTTGGGAGGCTGAGGAGGGAGGATCCCTTGAGCCTAGGAGTTCAAGACCAGCCTGGGCAACATAGATAAACCTCATCTCTACAAAAAATGAACAAAATTAGCCAGGCATGGTGGCATGCCCACCTGTAGCCCAGCTACTTGGGAGGCTGAGGTGGAAGGATCTCTTGAACCCAGGAGGGTGAGGCTGCAGTGAGCCATGATCACACCACTGCATACCAGCTTGGGTGACACAGTGAAACCCTGTCGCAAAAAAAAAAAAAAAAACCCAAACCAAACCAAAACAAAAAACCTTACAGAACTGAATGCCAAAACATGTGAATTTTACCATATGCAAACTAATTTTTTTTTTAAATGGGGGGAGGCTAAAAAAAAAAAAAAGAGAAAGAAAGAGGGCTTGAGATCTGTGAAATTCTGGGTAGCAAGGGAATTTCCCATGCATACCCTGAATCAGATCTTTGTAGAACCTCTTAAAATCTGAAGTTTGTCAAAGTAAGCCTGACAGCTGTGTCCGGGACTTGCTGGTGACCTTGGGAAAATACCTTTGTCTCCCGGAAACTCAGTTTCTCAGCACAGAAAGGGAAGAGGGAGCTCTAAACATCTCCAACAAGGCATAGACATCTGTTGAGCACTGAATCTCTGCCGGGCTACCCATACATGTGTTTTCTCACATCAGAAGGGGTAGGGCAAGACAATAGTGTTTTAAATGTTCTTTATTAAGTTTTTTTTTTTTTTTTTTTTGAGATGGAGTCTCGTTCTGTTGCCCAGGCCAGAATGCAGTGGCACGATCTCAGTTCACTGCAACATCTGCCTCCCAGGCTCAAGCAATTCTCCTGCCTCAGCCTCCCAAGCCCGAGTAACTGAGATTACAGGCGCCCGCCCCCATGTTGACTATTTTTTGTATTATCAGTAAAGACGGGTTTTACCATGTTAGCCAGGCTGATCCCGAACTCTTGACCTCAAGTGATCTACCCTCCTCAGCCTCCTACAGTGCTGGGATTACAGGCATGAACCATTGTGCCCGGCCTTTTTGAGCATTTAGATGTATTAAGCACTTTGCAGGTGTTAGTTCCTTTCATCCTTATACCACTCCTAGATGGTAGGAACTAGCACTACCTCTATTTTACTAATTGACAAGAACCTAGGTGCTCAGAGGTTTTATAAATTGTCAAGGTCAACATAGCCCAGTATCCCCAGTATTTGACCCAGCCCTCTCATTTCAGGGCCCATACTCCTAATCGTCATACTAAATCATGGGACATTCCTGGAGACAAGCCGTGTGACATCATCTCAGCATCTCAGTGTTCCTGGACCTTACCCTTTATGCAGTTTAGTCTCTCTCTCTTTTTTTTTTTTTTTTTTTGAGACGGAGTCTCACTCTGTCGCCGGGGCTGGAGTGCAGTGGCCGGATCTCAGTTCACTGCAAGCTCCGCCTCCCGGGTTCACGCCATTCTCCTGCCTCAGCCTCCGAGTAGCTGGGACTACAGGCGCCCGCCACCTCGCCCGGCTAGTTTTTTTTGTATTTTTTTAGTAGAGACGGGGTTTCACAGTGTTAGCCAGGATGGTCTCGGCCTCCCAAAGTGCTGGGATTACAGGCTTGAGCCACCGCGCCCGGCCCTTTTCTTTTTTTTTTTTTTTAAGATGGAGTCTGGCTGTTGTTGGCCTGGGCTGGAGTGCAGTAGCACAATCTTGGCTCACTGCAACCTCCGCCTCCCAGGTTCCAGCAATTCTTCTGCCTCAGCCTCCCGAGTTGCTGAGATTACAGGTGCCCGTCACCACATCTGGCTAATTTTTGTATTTTTAGTAGAGACGGGGTTTCACCATGTTGGCCAGGCTGGTCTCAAACTCCTAACCTCAGATGATCTACCTGCCTCAGCCTCCCAAAGTGCTGGGATTAAAGGCATGAGCCACCACGCCCAGCCACAGTTCAGTCTTTTAACTGTGGGTTCCCAGCAGTGAGAGAAACTTCAAATTAATTCCCTGGATTGGGACAAGCATTTTTTTCCCCTCCCAAACTACTATGAGCAGAAAGAACTTTTTTTTTTTTTTTCTTTTGAGACAGAATCTCACTCTGTGGCTCGGGCTGGAGTACGGTGGCACAATCTCAGCTCACTGCAACCTCCACCTCCCTGGTTCAAATGATTCTCCTGCCTCAGCCTCACAAGTAATTGGGATTACAGGTACATGCCACCATGCCTGGATAATTTTTCTATTTTTAGTAGAGACAGGGTTTCACCACATTGACCAGGCTGGTCTTGAACCCCTGACCTCAAGTGATTCATCTGCCTTGGCCTCCCCAAGTGCTGGGATTACAGGCGTGAGCCACTGTGTCCTGCCTAAGCATTCTTTTTTTTTTAAATGAAAAAGAATGCATTCACTGCAGTGTCTAACATACATACATACAAACATACATACATACATACATTCAAGTAGAGGGCCAGGCACGGTGGCTCACGACTGTAATCCCAGCACTTTGCGAGGCCGAGGCGGGCGGATCACCTGAGGTCAGGAGTTCGAGACCTGCCTGGCCCACATGGTAAAAATCCATCTCTGCTAAATATACAAAAATTAGCCGGGAGTGGTGGCGCATGCCTGTAATCCCAACTACTCGGGAGGCTGAGGCAGGAGAATCGCTTGAACACAGGAGGCGGAGGTTGCAGTGAGCCAAGATCATGCCGCTGCACTCCAGCCTGGGCAACAAGAGTGAAACTCAGTCTTTAAAATAAAATAAGATAGTCGAACAGAAGAAAATAGAAAATATCAGAGTTCAGGCTGGGCGCAGTGGCTCACGCCTATAATCCCAGCACTTTGGGAGGCCGTGGTGGGCGGATCACCTGAGGTCAGGAGTTTGAGACCAGCCTGGCCAACATGGTGAAATGCTGTCTCTACTAAAAATACAAAAAAATTAGCCGGGCGTGGTGGCGGGTGCCTGTCATCCCAGCTACTCAGGAGTCTGAGGCAGGAGAATTGCTTGAATATGGGAGGCAGAGGTTGCAGTGAGCCGAGATCACGCCATTGCACTCCAGCCTGGGCGACAAGAGCCAGACTTGTCTCAAAAAAAAAAAAAAAAAAAAA
>NW_016814436.1:3101696-3112045 GCF_001698545.2 Rhinopithecus bieti | reverse complement strand
AAAAAAAAAAAAAAAAAAACCCAAAACCCAAAAAACAAAAAAGAAAATATCAGAGTTCATTCCACATAAGAAAGGAAATGTTATACACATTGTGAAAACCCAATTTCAGTGTGCCCCGGCAGGATGCAAAATGTATTTTTTTTTTTTTTTTTTCTGAGACGGAGTCTTGTTCTGTCGCCCAGGCTAGAGTGCAGTGGCGTGATCTTGGCCCACTGCAACCTCTGTCTCCCAGGTTCAAGTGATTCTCGAACCTCAGCCTCCCGAGTAGCTCATTTTTGTATTTTTTGTAGAGATGGGGTTTCACTATATTGGCCATACTGGCCTCAAGCTCATGACCTCAAGTGATCCTCCCACATCAGCCTCCCAAAGTGTTAGGATTATAGGCGTAAGCCACCACGTCCGGCCACAAAATGTTCTTACTGAGGATTCTCACTGCAAAAGTTTGCATAACACTGACCTGATCTATTTTACAGAGGCTAAGATGGAGGCTCAGAGAGGGGAACCCAATTGCTTAAGGTCACACAGCCAGCTTAGAGTTCAGTAGTCCTGGCTGCCAGGACAGTAACCGTTCAATCAATCCTTTACTCATTCAACAGATATTTACCTCAGTCAGCTCTGTTTTGGGGCCCATGCTAGGCACCAGGAATATGGTGACAAACAGGATAGACCTGGCCCTGTCCTCCATGGGCCTCAGTTCCCCAAAGGGGATGAAAAACAGCTGACAAATAAGTAGGGCTTGGTGGCAGGTGCCTGTGATCCCAGCTACTGGGGAGGCTGGGGCATGAGAATTGCTTGAACTGGGAAGGTGGAGGTTGCAGTGAGCTGAGATCTCGCCACTGCACTCCAGCCTGGGGGATAGAATGAAAAAGGTTCAAGCAATTCTCCTGCCTCAGCCTCCAGAGTAGCCAGGACTACAGGTGCATGCCACCACACCTGGCTAATTTTTTTTTGTATTTTTAGTAGACATGGGGTTTTACCATGTTGGCCATCATGATCTCTATCTCCTGACCTTGTGATCCGCCTGCCTTGCCCTCCCAAAGTGCTGGGATTACAGGCTTAAGCTACCATGCCAGGCCTTTTTTTTTTTTTTTTTTTTTTGACACGGAGTCTCACTCTGTCACCCAGGCTGGAGTGCAGTGCCTCCATCTCAGCTCACTGCAACCTCTGCCTCCTACATTCAAGTGATTCTCCTGCCTCAGCCTCCCGAGCAGCTGGGATTACAGACATGCACCACCAAGCCCAGTTACTTTTTGTATTTTTAGTAGAGAAAGGGTTTCGCCGTGTTGGCCAGGCTGAGTCTCAAACTCGTTACCTCAGTTGATCTGCCCACCTCAACCTCCCAGGGGCTGGAATTACAGGCGTGACCCACTGCACCCAGCTCATCCCTGGACTTTTTTTTTTTTTTTTTTTTTTTGAGACGGAGTCTCGCTCTTTCGCCCAGGCTGGAGTGCAGTGACTGGATCTCGGCTCACTACAAGCTCCACCTCCCGGGTTTACGCCATTCTCCTGTCTCAGCCTTCCCGAGTAGCTGGGACTACAGGCGCCCGCCACCTCGCCCAGCTAGTTTTTTTCTTTTTTGTATTTTTTTAGTAGAGACGGGGTTTCACCGTGTTAGCCAGGATGGTCTCGATCTCCTGACCTCGTGATCTGCCCGTATTGGCCTCCCAAAGTGCTGAGATTACAGGCTTGAGCCACCGCGCCCGGCCATCCCTAGACTTTTTATTTCATTTTATTCATTTTTGAAACAGGGTCTTGTTCTGTAGCCCAGGTTATAGTGCAGTGACTCACTGAAGGCTCGACCTACCTGGGCTCAGGTGATCCTCCCGCCTCAGCCTTCCCAGTAGCTGGGACAAGAGGTGCATGCCACTGTACTAAGCTATCTTTTGTTTTTTTTGTTTGTTTGTTTTAGAAATAAGGTCTCACTATGTTGCCTAGGTTGGTCTTAATCTGGGCTCAAACGGTGCTCCTGCCTCAGCCTCCCAAAGTGCTGGGATTACAGGCATGAACCACCACTCCTGGCCAAATGTTTGTATTCTTTGTAGAGACAGGGTTTCACCATGCTGCCCAGGCTGGTCTTCAACTCCTGGGCTCAAGTGATCTCCTGCCTTGGCCTCCCAAAGTGCTGATTATGAGCCACCACACCTGGCTGACAATCCTGCAATGGCTCCCTATCGCTCCCCAGACACAGTGCAATCTGCTGACCATGATTAATACAACCCCCACCTCTACCTCACCTGGTCCTTATCTGCTCTTTTTCTTTTCCTTTTTTTTTTTTTTTTTTTTGTGACAGAATCTGGCTCTGTTGCCCAGGCTGGACTACAGTGTCGTGATCTTGGCTCACTGCGACCTCCACCTCCTGGGTTCAAGCAATCTCCTGCCTCAGCATCCTAAATAGCTGAGACTACAGGCACATGTCACCACACCCAGCTAATTTTTGTATTTTTAGTAGAGATGGCATTTCACCATATTGGCTAGGCTGGTCTCGAACTCTTGACCTCAAGTGATCTGTCCATCTCAGCCTCCCAAAGTGCTGGGATTACAGGTGTGAGCCACCGTGCCCAGCTCCTTCCCTGCTCTTCGGTCTAACCTCCCGCCTCTCCCTTCTTGGCTAGACTAAGCTCTTCTCCCTTCCCGGCCTTTTCCCAGGTGGTGACTTCTGCCACAAACACCGGTTAACTCAGCTTAAATGTCACTTTGCTCCCCATCACATTTTTGAAACTCTGTCTCAAAAAAATGATAATAATAACAGTTAAGATCATCCTTGTTGGCCGGGCGCGGTGGCTCAAGCCTGTAATCCCAGCGCTTTGGGAGGCCAAGACGGGCGGATCACAAGGTCAGGAGATCGAGACCATCCTGGCTAACACCGTGAAACCCCCGTCTCCACTAAAAAAAACACAAAAAACTAGCCGGGCGTGGTGGCGGGCGCCTGTAGTCCCAGCTACTCGGAGGCTGAGGCAGGAGAATGGCATAAACCCGGGAGGCGGAGCTTGCAGTGAGCTGAGAACCGGCCACTGCACTCCAGCCCGGGCGACAGAGTGAGACTCCGTCTCAAAAAAAAAAAAAAAAGATCATCCTTGTTGGCTAGGCGTGACGGTTCACGCCTGTAATTCTAACACTTTGGGAGGCTGAGGCAGGCAGATCACTTGAGGTCAGGAGTTTGAGACCAACCTGGCCAACATGATGAAACCCGATCTCTACTAAAAATACAAAAATTAGCTGGGTGTGTGGCAGGTGCCTGTAACTCCAGCTACTCAGGAGGCTGAGGCAGGAGAATTGCTTGAACCTGGGAGGCAGAGGTTGCAGTGAGCTGAGATGGCACCACTGCGCTCCAACCTGGGAGATAGCAAGACTATCAACAACAACAACAAAGGGATTATCCTTGTTTACTGCTCTGGGTTGTAAATCCCTGAGTTGTAAATCCCTGGCTCCCTTGTCTGTTTATTCCATCAGATCAAAAGCTTCTTCAGGATAGGGAGCAGCCCCTGTCACCAGCTAAGCATTTGTGCATGCTAGGTGCCAGTAAGTGTTTATTGAAGGAATGAATGAATGAATGAGTGACTGAATGAATGTGACCTGAAAAGTTGGACAGTTACTCTGGAGAATTATAGACACCTCATCCTGTATCTGGACTCTGGAATTTTCTAGGCCTCATTGGAACCCTTGTCCTTTGCCCAGGTTTTATTGCTTTGCAGGTCTCCACCCTGGCAGGAATCTCTTGCCACTGGCTAGTCTGGGTCCAGCCTGGCCAGCTCCACCCTTCCCACCTACAACACCTGGCAAGACCAAGACACAGCCCTTCCACAAATACATGAGTGGGTGAGCACGTGGGGTGGACAATCCATCCAATCAGTCCTCACTGACTCTGGTAAGGGAACGAACTTCTCCCAGTTTACCTGGGATTTTCATGGTTTTAGCACTGAAAGTCTTACACCCCCAGCGACCCAGGATCGCAGGCAAATAGGGGCAGTTGGTAGCACCAGATTGGTTGGGTCATCTTTGTGGACAGAGGAGGGAGTGGGACCTTCAACACGGATTTTTTTATTTTTTATTTTTGGGACAGAGTTTCACTCTTGTTGCCCAGGCTGGAGTGGAATGGAGTGGCATGATCTCGGCTCAGTGCAATAGTGCAATCTCTACCTCCCAGGTTCCTGGGATTCTCCTGCCTCAGGTCCCCGAGTAGGTGGGATTACAGGCACCCACCACCACGCCCGGCTAATTTTTGTATTTTAGTAGCGACACGGTTTCACCACGTTGGCCAGGCTGACTTCAAACTCCTGACCTCAGGTGATTTGCTGCCTCTATTACTTTTTTTTTTTATCTTTTAGAGAGATAATATTTGACATATAAAGAGAATAAATATATCACATATAATTTATAAAGTATAATAATATAGGCAAATAATTATGAACTCACCAACTCAGCCCATCTTCTCCTTCTCCAGAGAAATACCCTGTTAAGAAGATGAGGTAATTTTTTTTTTTTTTTTTTTTTGAGATGGAGTCCTGTGCCCAGGCTGGAGCCGCAGTGGCACAATCTCGGCTCACTGCAAGCTCACCTCTTTGGGTGTCACATGCCCATTCTTCCTACCTCAGCCTCCGAGATAGCTGGACTACAGGCGCCCGCCAACTGGCACGCCCGGCTTAATTTTTTAATATTTTTGGTAGATGACGGGTTTCACCTGTGTTAGACCAGGATGCTCGTGATCTCCCTGACTCGTGATCCGCTCCGCCCTCGCCTCCCCAATGTGCTGGGATTACAGGTGAGCCACCGCGCCCGCTGAAGGATGAGGAATTTAAATGTCCTCTCAAGCTTCCTGGCTGCCCCTCCCAAGTCAATTCACATTTTTAAATAGTTATATATAAAAAAAAAAAAAAAAAAAAAAAAAAAAAATTCATAACTTTTACATCTTGTTCTACAGCTATAATTAAATCTCTGTACTTTGTCGTGGAGTTGAGTCTAAATATACTGAAAAGCAATAAACAGCATCATGATTCTGTAAACACCTCTCACTTGAGAACTCCCTGGCCGCCCTAAAGAAAAAAAATGGGATCCTGGGGCCCGCCCCGCGGCTGGGCACGGTGGGCTCAAGCCTGTAATCCCCAGCACTTTGGGCAGGCCCGAGACGGGTGGATCACGAGGTACAGGAGATCTGAGACCATCCTGGCTTAACACGGTGAAACCCCCGTCTCTACGAAAAAATACAAAAAAAAAAAAAAAAAAAAACTAGCCGGGCGAAGGTGGCTGGCGCCTGTAGTCCCCACGCTGCTCGGGAGGCTGAGGCAGGAGAATGGCGTGAACCCGGGGAGACGGAGCATTGCAGTGAGCCGAGATCGGCATACTGCACTCCAGCCTGGGTGACAGAGAGAGACTCCATCTCAAAAAAAAAAAAAGAGAAAAAAAAAAAAAAGAAAATAAATGGGATCCTGTGCAGTGCCAGTTTTCAATCTCAAGAAGCTCAATGCCATGGTTCTTAGAGGCAGAAAAGATCTCAAGCCTCCTTCTAACTAACTGAGTCATTTTACAGAAGATAAATTGAGACTTAGAGAAGGAAATAAATTTTGCTTCAAGTCATAAGACTTGTCAATTCCTTACACCATATTCTGGCCTTCTCCTGGGATTCCATAAATAAATGAGGCCAGGTACGGTGCTTCACGCCTGTAATCTCAGCACTTTGGGAGGCCAAGGTGTGTGGATCACTTGAGTTTGAGACCAGCCTGGCCAACATGGCAAAACTCTGTCTCTACTAAAAATACAAAAATTAGCCGGGCGTGATGGGGCATGCCCGAAATCCCAGTTACTTGGGAGGCTGAGGCAGGAGAATCGCTTGAACCTAGGAGATGGAGGTTGCAGTGAGCCAAGATTGTGCCACTGTCGTCCAGCCTGGGCGACAGAGCAAGACTCTGTCTCAAAAAAGTAAATAAAAATAAATGAATGATGTTAGCTACAAAGTACTTTTGAAGGGAATTTAAACTATATAGAGTTTACATCAAGGATTCAAGTGCCCACAGCTGGGCACCGTGGCTCACACCTGTAATCACAGCAGTTTGGGAAGCCAAGGAAGGAGGATCACTTGAGACCAGGAGCTCAAGACCAGCCTGGGCAACACAGTGAGACCCCCCCCGACTGTACAGAAAATAAAAAACTAAAAAGTTAGCCAGGCATGGTGGCACATACCTGTTAGTCTCAGCTACTCAGGAGGCTGACACAGGAGGATCCCTTGGGCCCAGGAGTTCAAGGTTGCAGTGAGCTATGATCCCACCACTGCATTCCAGCCTGAGTGACAGAGGCGAGACCCTGTCACTTAAAAAAAAAAAAAAAGGTCTCGAGACCTGTCAGTTCCCTACACTGCGTTGTCTGCCTGCCTCCTGGGATGTGATAAATGAATAAATAAATAGTGTTAGCCACAACGTCCCTTTTTTTGAAAGGAAATTAATCTGTATGGATGTCACATCAAGGATTCACGGGTATACACTAAGAAAATGAAATATTTTAATTACAGAAGGTAAAATCAGAGAGCCCTGTGTCTCCAAATATCTTTGGTGTGGGCTAGGCTGAACTTGGCAGGGAGTGGTTTCATTGGCTGCGGAGCCTGGGGAGGGTTGGTTGGGGAAGGGCTTTTCTCTCCATCCCAAGTGGACAGAGTTCTGGCACCTGATTCCCTTGCTCTGAGAAGAGGGTGGGGCCGTCTTTGCTTGGAAGTGGGGAACGGGAAGCAACAGGTCCCTGGGCCTCCACAGGTATGAACTGCAGCACCTTATCTATTGTTCTTGAGACGCCAGGTCTAAAGATATCTGAGCAATGGGAGGACACCCAGTCAGCCATGGGGCTCCATGATAGCAGCCCCATTTTCCAGAGGGCTTAACTCACTCCACTTAGGTTGGAGGGGCCTGCTGCCCATGGTCTTAGTTCAGGAAAAATCTTGTCCCCTGAGTAACGTGAAATATGGAAATAATAGTTCACATTGATTTGCACTCCCATCTGCCATGTTTGGTTAGGTTATTTCACCTAATTCTTGAAACCACTCAACAAAGTAGGTTCCATTATTATTCCCAGTTGTACAGATAAGGAAATTAGAAGTCCAAAGAGTCGGTGACTCTGACTCAAAGGCTTATTACTAGCAGGTAGAAAAGTAGGATTCAGGCCAGCATAGTGGCTCACACTTGTAATCCCAGCATTTTGGGAGGCTGAGGTGGGTGGATTGCTTGAGCCCAGGAGCTGGAGACCAGCCAGGGAATCTCAGTGAAACCCTGTCTCTACAAAAAATACCTAAATTAGCTGGGCGTGGTGGGACATGCCTGTAGTCCCAGCTACTCAAGAGGCTGAGGTGGGAGGATCGCTTGGGCCCAGGAGGCAGAGAGAGGTTGTAGTGAGCTGAGATTGCACCACTGCACTCCAGCCTGACCTTGTCTCAAAAAAAAAAAAAAAAAAAAAAAGAAAGAAAAGAAAAGAAAAAAAAGAAGAGCAGAATTCAGAACCAGGCAGTCGGGCACTGAAGTTTTTGCTGGGAACCACTGTGCCAGGATGGTCTTAAGCCAGAACACCAGACTCCCTGCCTCTGCCATGAAACTGGTCATTCATCTCTCTAAGCCTCAGTCACTTCCTCTGGGAAATGGGGATGATTGTGTCTGCTCTATAGCCTGGCCAGAGGACCAAATGCCCCTCTGGTTCCAGTCCTGGTCACCTCCTCCCCTGACCCATGGTTGTCGTTGAAGCTCTTGCTGGGCTGGACAACAGGGAGCTCAGGCCATCCTCTTGCCTTCCTTCTCTTGCCTGCCCTGGAGTCTGGAATTTCAGGTCCCCACAAAAGACTATTTCTTGCTGAATGAAGCAGGGTTTGCCACTCAGTTCAAATGGCACCGGGAAACAAAAGCCCACCCTGATCTTAGTGGAATAGCACAGAGATTAAGAGACTGTGGAGGGCAGTGGCCCAGGGTTCAAATTCCAGCTCTGTCATTTTTGTGAGTGATGGTGACTTTTAGGTGTCAGCTTGACTGGATTAAGGGATACCCAGATAACTCATAAAGATTATTTCTGTGTATATCTGGGAGGACGTTTCCTGAAGAGACTGCTATTTGAATCAGTGGACTGAGTGAGGAAGAGTCACCCACACCCACGTGGGTGGGCACCATTCAGTCTGTCGAGGGCCAGGAGAGAACAAAAAGGCAGACAGGAAAGGTGAATTCACTCACTTTCTCTCTCTTTTTCTAGAGCTGGGACACCTGCCTTCTGCCCTTAAACATCAGAACTCCAGGGTCGCTCGCCTTCTCACTCTGGAATTTGTACCAGCAGCCCCCCCAGCGTTCTAGGCCTTCAGCCTGGGACCGAAAGGCTTGGATTGAGCCATGCTACCAGCTTCCCGGTTCTCCAGCTTGTAGATGGCTTATCCTAGGACTTCTCAGTCTCTATAATCCCATGAGTCAATTTCCCTAATAAATCCCCTCTCATCTCTCTCTGTATATATCCTATGTGTTCTGTTCTTGGGAGAACCCTGACTAATACACTGTGTAACATCAGGCAAATCCCTTTACTTCTCTCTGAGTCTCTGCTTCCAAATGTGTAAAATGGTCATGACTGTACTTCTAGCACTTTCGGAGGCCAAGATGAGCGGATCACTTGAGGCCAGGGGTTCACAACTAGCCTAGGTAACATAATGAGTCCTCATCTCTAATAAAAAACAAGCCGGGCGCGGTGGCTCAAGCCTGTAATCCCAGCACTTTGGGAGGCCGAGACGGGCGGATCACAAGGTCAGGAGATCGAGACCATCCTGGCTAACACGGTGAAACCCCGTCTCTACTAAAAAATACAAAAAACTAGCCGGGCGATGTGGCGGCGCCTGTAGTCCCAGCTACCCGGGAGGCTGAGACAGGAGAATGGCATGAACCCGGGAGGCGGAGCTTGCAGTGAGCTGAGATCTGGCCACAGCACTCCAGCCTGGGTGACAGAGCGAGACTCCGTCTCAAAAAAAAACAAAAAAAAACAAACAAAAACAAAAAAAAAAAAAACAAACAGGGCTAGGTGCGGTGGCTTATGTCTGTAATCCCAGCACTTTCAGAAGCCAAGGTGGGTGGATCACCTGAGGTCAGGAGTTCTAGACCAGCCTGGCCAACATGGTGAAACCCCATCTGTACTGAAAATAAAAAAATTAGCCGGGCTTGGTAGTGCGCGCCTGTAATCCCCGCTGCTCAGGAGGCTGAGGCAGGAGAATCGCTTGAAATCAGAAGGCAGAGATTGCAGTGAGCCGAGATCGTGCCACTGCGCTCCAGCCTGGGAGACAGAGCAAAACTCCGTCTCCGAAAAAAACAACAACAACAACAACACCCCAAAATCTGTACAATGTATGTACGTATTATAGCAAAAGACTTTCTGAAGACTGGTAAGACAATGCACACTATGGTACACTCCAATAAGTAGTAGCTATCACTTTTATCATACATTATAATGCAATTATTGGCATCTAGCACAAAGCCTGATACATAATTGGCTTTCAATAAATAATAAAAGGATAAGTGTTGACTTGTCTCCATCCCACAGTACCTTATGAGTTTTTTTTTTTTTGTTTGTTTTTTGAGATGGAGTCTTGCTCTGTTGCCCAGGCTGGAGTGCAGTGGCACGATCTTAAACGAGGCGGAGCTCACTGCAAGCTCCGCCTCCCAGGTTCCTGCCATTCTCTTGCCTCAGCCTCCCGAGTAGCTGGGACTACAGGTCCCCACCACCACACCCAGCTAATTTTTTGTATTTTTAGTAGAGATGGGATTTCACCGTCTTAACCAGGATGGTCTTGATCTCCTGACCTCGTGATCCGCCTGCCTCAGCCTCCCAAAGTGCTGGGACTACAGACATGAGCCACCATGCCTGGCCTTTTTAAAAAACATTTTATTATTTTTTGAGAGAGAGTCTCACTCTGTCCCCAGGCTGGAGTGCAGTGGGCATGATCATGGCTCACTATAGCCTCAACTTCCCAAGCTCAAGTGGTCCTCCTGCTTCAGCTTCCCAAGTAGGAGGTGTGAGTCAGTTAATTATAAAAAGTTTTTGTAGAGATGGGGTCTCGCCATATTGCCCAGTCTGGTCTCGAACTCATGGATTCAAGCGATCTGTCTACATCCACCTCCCAAAGTGCTGGGATTACAATGCAGGTGTGAGCCACTGCATGGCCCCTTATGAGCTTCTTTTTTTTTCAGTCTCATTCTGTCGCCCAGGCTGGAGTGCAGTGGCACAATCTCGGCTCACTGCAACCTCTGCCTCCTGGGTTCAAGCAATTCTCCTTCCTCAGCCTCCCAAGTAGTTAGGACTACAGGCACCTGCCACCAGGCCCAGCTAATTTTTTTTTTTTTTTTTTTTTTTTTTTTTTT
>NW_016814436.1:3092455-3099299 GCF_001698545.2 Rhinopithecus bieti | reverse complement strand
AGCCAGGATGGTCTCGATCTCCTGACCTCGTGATCCGCCCGTCTCAGCCTCCCAAAGTGCTGGGATTACAGGCTTGAGCCACTGCGCCCGGCCTATATAATATATTATATATTTAAATAACATAAAATATATATTATATAATATATTATATATTTAAATAATACATAATATATACTATATATAATAAAATAATATATATTATATATATTAGGGGTGGAGTTCGAGACCAGTATAATCAACATGGTGAAACCCTGTCTCTACTAAAAATACAAAACTTAGCCAGGCATGGTGGCACATGCCTGTAATCCCAGCTATTTGGGAGGCTGAAGCAGGAGAATGGCTTGAACCCAGGAGGCAGAGGTTGCAGTGAGCTGAGATCATGCCATTGCACTCCAGCTCTCCAGCCTGGGTAACAAAAGCAAAACTCTATCTCAAAAAAAAAATATATATATATACACATATATATATACACACACACACACATACACACACACATACACACACATGTATATACACACACATATATACATATATATACACACACATATATATATATAATTTGGGCGTGATGGCTCATGTTTGTAATCCCGGCACTTTGGGAGGTTGAGGCAGGTGGATTGTTTGAGCTCAGGAGTTTGAGACCAGCCTGGGCAACAAGATGAAACCCTGTCTCTACAAAAAATACAAAAATTAACCCGGTGTGGTGGCTCATGCCTGCCTTCTCAGCTACCTGGAAGGCTGAGGTGGGAGGATTGGCTTGAGCCCAGAAGGTCGTGGCTGCAGTAAGCCGAGATTGGGCCACTGTACTCCAGCCGGAGTGACAGAGTTGGACCCTGTCTCCAAAACAAACAAACAAAAAATTCCTGCAAAGACAAAAATAGGAATGCAAAGTTAGAAAGATGAAAGATTTGGTACAATTACAAAGTTTACAAAAACTTTAAAAATTGCAAAAAACTACTGTTGGGCTGGGTGATGAATACCTGGGGTTTCATTATACTATACGTAGTGTGTGTTACACTTTACTTTGTGTTTTACATAAAACTGTTTTTTTTTTTTTTTGCAGACTGGAAGGGCGGCACCCCTATCAGTTAGCACCGTTTCAACTGGAGGCGGTATAGCCAGTTCCCACCCCTCCACACTGGCAGGCAGCCAGGCCAGCAGAGGTGTCAGGAGCCTCTAGGAGCAGCAGGAAGGGAGCCTCCTCTAACCTACCTAGCCAGGAGCCTGATCAGGCTGCAATCCCTAGCAATTCCAATTTCTCTGGGGATTCCTCCCCAGTGGGCTGGCGGTTGGACTCTTCTCCGAAGAATTCTGGTGAGGGGCAACTCCTACCCCAGTCTGAACCCCATGACTGCACTCCTTGCCAGGAGATGAAAGGGAGAAGACTGCCTGAAGGATTAATCTTTAGCCTCCAGGCAGGCCAGTGGCCAAAACACCCAGGAAGTGAAAGTCTGTCCTCTGCCATAAGGAAACCTGGAGTCTGTGATCCCATCATGTGGAGGTCTGTTATCTGACAGGTGGCAGGTTCTCTTATCTACCTGCAGTGATCTCAAGGGCAAGGCCTCTGGCCAAACATTTCTTCCCCAGTGATGCCTGAAATTCCACTGTTAGCACTGGATCTCAGCAAGATCTCAGAGAAAGCTCAACTCTTGGAGTGTGGGTTTTCCCCAGTTGAGATGTTAGGAAAACAATGGGCCTTATCACCTGCACGGACAGGTTTGTGTACAGTCTCAGGGGATTCACGGACCCTACTCTACGAGAGCCCATCCACAGACAACAGGTTAAAAGCCCTGGACAGCATTTACAACTCCTCTGAAGGAAGAAAAGTCTTTCTCTAGAGCCCTCCTTAAAGTGCAGTCGGCCCTGGGAGGTTCGAAATGACGAACGTGGCCAGTGTGAAAGAATTTTTTCCAGTAGATGCAAGAGATAACCTGAGGAGCTTTAGCGGCGGGGGTGGGGGAAGGAGAGCCTGTGGGAGGCGAGGCTCTGGGCAGCTCACAGTTTTGCCTAGAACTGGAAAGGGAATGTATTGGGCCAAGAGGGCTAATCACTCACCTTTGCAGAGTGTTTACAAGAACCTTATTAATTAAGTGCTATCAACATCCCCATTTTACAGATGAGGAAACCAAAATATTGGAGATAAAATGACTTATGCTGCTCAACTAATGGCAGAGCCAGAAGTGAATCCAGGCCGCAGTGAAGTGGCGTGGTCATGGTTCACTGAAGCCTCAACCTCCTGTGCTCAAATGATCCTCCTACCCCAGTCTCCAGAGTAGCTGGGACTACAGGCATGCACTGCCATGCCCAGCTAATTCATTCCAATTTTAGTGTATGTGCTGCCGAAGCGAGCACGCCCAGCTAATTCAAAATAATTTTTTGGGGGGAGATGGGGTTTCACCATGTTGCCCAGACTGGTCTCAAACTCCTGGGCTCAAGTGATCTTCTCACCTCCCAAGTAGCCTCCTAAAGTGCTGCGATTACAGTTGTGAGCCACCAGGCCCGCTGAGGTATCCCTGTTTGGTAGAAGAGAAAACAGACGCCGGGCACAATGGCTCACGCCTGTAATTCCAGCACTTTGGGAGGTTGAGGTAGGTCAGGAGTTTGAGATCAGCCTGGCCAACATGGCGAAGCCCCGTCTCTACTGAAATACAAAAATTAGCCAGGCGTGGTGACGTGTATCTGTAATCTCAGCTACTCAGGAGGCTGAGGCACAAGAATCTCTTGAAGCTGGGAGGCAGAGACTGCAGTGAGCCGAGATCGCGCCATTGCACTCCAGTCAGGGCAACAGCGCAAGACCTTGTTACTAAATAAATAAACAAACAAACAGGAAACAGAGGCAATTCAGTGCGTTGCGAAAGTCACACAGCACCTGTCTTCCACAAGGAGCCCCTCTGTGTTCCCGCCTCACCCTGGACACCTGATCTTCTCTTTAGAGCTCAGAGAAGGACTTGCGAGAAGTCTGAAGAACGCATCAGGCCTGACCTGACTTTGCTGCCCCTAATTGTTTTCTAAAATCCTTTTTATTGAATTATCAGAGTGTAATGGAAGAGTCGATGAGAGTCGCTGCAGAGTTACAAGGCCAAGGCTTGCTGGGTAGAAGAAAGTAAAGCCCTAAAGGCTCCCTGGGCCCAGCGATGGTATAAAATATGTATTTTTACATAACTGAGAGGAAAAAATAAGCAGACAGTGCAGCCCCATGGGGGAAACGCCTCTTTCTGTATTTCCATTATCTTGTTCAAAGCACGATCTTAGTGGGAAAGGAAATACCGGAGCCTTTTCCCTCTGAGCCTCCTGGTGGGTTAAGAGCAGAGGGAGCCAAGATACAGACATCCAAAAGACCTGACTGGAAACCCATTAAAATTGAGGGGACAGGTTGGAGGGGGGGCGCTGGGCTGTCCATAAATCGTCTGCAGTTGAGAAATTACCCTCGATGGGCTCAGAGGCACCTTTAGCTCTGGGTGAAATATTCCAAACACGGCCTTCCCCAGGAGGAAGGGAAATAGGGGGTGGGCCTTTTGAAAGAGTCACCCCCACTTCAAATATTTATTGAGCAGTTGCTATGATAAGCCAAGAACTCTGCTTAGCAATTGTTTTTGTATTAGTTCATGCCAACTCCCTTATACAAAGGAGAACACTGACTTCCCCAAGGTCACAGGGCTAGTGAGTGGCTGACTCCACTTAATGCTGTGTAGTTCTGACCAGGCTTGCAGGATAAAGGGAAAGGAGGTGCCCTTGTCGGGGTAGACTAGCCACCCAGATGTGGCTGGCCACAGGCAGTCAGACAGGGAAGTTGTCTGACCTAACATTTGCCTGTCTATTCTGTTTTTGTCTTTTGGTGGAGGACGGTGGGTGCTGGAGGGTCACTGGCACAGGACCTGAGACCTTTGGCCCCTATCTATTCTAGTTTTGATCCTAAAATTATTTGACTGGGGATAGAATTCTCTGGAGAAGGTGGTGGTAGCCTCGGTGTGGCTGTGGCATTAAGAGCCCCACTCTGGGGGTCAGAAGATCCTGGGTTCTGGTCTTTGGCTTTGACATTGACCTGCCTATGTGATATTGAACAAGTTATTTGCAAATCATAGGTTTGGGTGAACTCTAAAGGTCTCTTCCAGGTCAACATCAAAAAACAGACTGAAAACTGCAGCTCCAGCTGGAAGACGGACCACATGAGATGAAGCTGATTGTTAGAAGAAAGGCCCTGGAATCAGAGAGGTCAGTTCCAGTCCTGTGCCTCCTCTCATTGGCCTCAACCTCTCCAAGCTTCAGTTGCCCATCTATCAAATGGGAATAATAATACAGCTCTTGGGTTGTTTTGAAATGAGCTTAAGTGAGCTGGTCAGTGGCTGGGCACGGTGGCTCATGCCTGTAATCCTAGCACTTCGGGAGGCCGAGACAGGCAGATCTTCTGAGGTCAGGAGTCGGAGACCAGCCTGGCCAACATGATGAAACTCTGTCTCTGCTAAAAATACAAAAATTAGCCAGTCGTGGTGGTGCATGCCCGTAATCCCAGCTACTCAGGAGGCTGAGACAGGAGAACCAGTTGAACCCAAGAGGCGAAGGTTGCAGTGAGCCAAGATCACACCATTGCTTTCCAGCCTGGGAGACAGAGCAGGATTCCATCTCAAAAAAAAAAAAAAAGAGCTGGTCAGTGTCAAATGCTTAGTATAGAGACTGGCACAGTAATCTTCAATGCCCAGCACCTATTGTTACTATTTTTTTTTTTTTTGAGACAGACTATCCCTCTGTCACCCAGGCTGGAGTGCAGTGGCGTGATCTCAGCTCACTGCAAGCTCTGCCTCCAGGGTTCACGCCATTCTCCTGCCTCAGTCTCCCAAGTAGCTGGGACTATAGGCACCCACCACCATGCCTGGCTAATTTTTTGTATTTTTAGTAGAGATGGGGTTTCATTGTGTTAGCCAGGATGGTCTCGATCTCCTGACCTCGTGATCCGCCCGCCTCGGCCTCCCAAAGTACTGGAATTACAGGCGTGAGCCACCGCGCCCAGCCCTGTTGTTACTATTTTTATCCCTCACTTCTCTACAGAGCATTTATGGCTCAAGAAACATTTGTCATTTATTGTATGGGAGCCTCACAACAACAATAGGGAGACATTTCTGATCATTCCCATTAGGAGGGTGGAGAAACTGAGGCTTTGGGAGGTGGTCCTGACCTAGGGAATCAATTTGCTGACTCACTAACCCATGGAGCCCTGCAGTTAAAAAAAGACTAGATTAAAAAATAAGAACTCTATAAAGGGGCTGAGGCAGGAGTATCACCTGAGGTCAGAAATTTGAGATCAGCCTGGGCAACATAGTGAGATCCCGTCTCTAGAAAAATTTTTTAAAAAATTAGGCCATTGAGGCAGAGTGCAGTGGCTCACGCCTGTAATCCCAGCACTTCAGGAGGCTGAAGAGGGTGGATCACCTGAGGTCAGGAGTTCCAGACCAGCCTGGCCGACATGGTGAAACCCCATCTGTACTAAAAATACAAAATTAGCTGGTCTGGTGGCACAAGCCTGTAGTCCTAGCTACTCAATAGGCTGAGACAGGAGAGTCGCTTGAACCCGGCAGGCAGAGGTTGCAGTGAGCCAAGATCGTGCCACTGCACTCCAGCCTGGGCAAGACAGAGTGAGACTCTGTCTCAAAAAACAAACAAACAAACAAACAAAACAAACAAAAAATTAGGCTGCTAGCTCAGTGGCTCATGGTTCACACCTGTAAGCCCAGCACTTTGGGAGGCCCAGGAAGGAGGATCACTTCAGCCCAGGAGTTGGAGACCAGGCTGGGCAATACAGGGAGACACAGCGCCCCCACTGCCCCTGTCCGCCCCGACTTGTCTCTCTACAAAAAGGCAAAAGAAAAAAAAAATTAGCCTGGTGTGGTCGTGTGCACCTGTACTCCCAGCTACTAGAGAGGCTGGGGCCAGAGGACTGCTTGAGCCCAGTTCAAGGCTGCAGTGAGCTGTGATCGTACCACTGCACTCCAGCCTGGGTGAAAGGGTGAGACCTCATCTCCAAAACAAACAAAAAAACAAAAACCAAAAAACCCCAAAAAACAAAAGAACTCAGCCAAGTGTAAAAGCCCTTTCTGATCCCAGGTCTTAGTGCGCCACCAGCGGTGCTGGGATTCGAACCCAGTGGAATCAGAACCCTCCCACCTAGACCCTAGCAACTCCAGGCTAGGGGGTCACCGGGTCTGCGCGAGGCCGGGGGGGCGGGCCGTTAGCTCCGTCCGGGGGAGGGGTCCGCGCTGCTGATTGGCTGTGGCCGGCAGGTGAACCCTCAGCCAATCAGCGGTACGGGGGGCGGTCCCTCCGTGGCACACCTGGAGGCAGCAGCGCACCCCAGTCTCAGTGGCGTCGGAACTGCAAAGCACCTGTGAGCTCGCGGAAGTCAGTTCAGACTCCAGCCCGATCCAGCCCGGCCCGACCCGACCCGACCCGACCGCACTCGGCCCCTGCCCTCGCTCGGCGTCCCCGGACAGCCATGGGCCCTTGGAGCCGCAGCCTGTCGGCGCTGCTGCTGCTGCTGCTGCAGGTACCTCGGGTCCCCTGCCTTGCGAGGGAGGCGTGCGGGCCGCACACTCTGCGCCCCAGCCCCCCGCCCCAGCCCTGCGCCCCTTCCACTCCTGTCGTCACCGCTTCCCTTCTTCCAAGAAAGTTCGGGTCCCGAGGAGCGGAGCGGCCTGGAAGCCTCGCGCGCTCCGGACCCCGCAGTGATGGGAGTGGGGTGTGGGTGGTGAGGGGCGAGCGCGGCTTTGCTGCCCCCTCCGGCGCAGACCGAGGCGGGGGCGTCTGGCCTCGAAGTCCGCGGGGTGGGCTTGGGCGGGCGGGGGGGGGGGCGTGG
>NW_016814436.1:3087577-3092168 GCF_001698545.2 Rhinopithecus bieti | reverse complement strand
GGGGGGGGGGGGGGGGGGGCGTGGAGCGGGGTGTGGGGGGTGGAGTGTGGAGAAGGGGAGCCCCGGTGCAAGTCGAGGGGGAGCCAGGAGTCGCGGGGACGATCCTCGAGGGAAGGAGAGGGGCATCCGTAGAAATAAAGGCACCTGCCATGCCAAGAAAGGTCGTAAATAGGAGTGGGAGTCCCAGGGATAAGAAAGTGGGGTCGGGGGAGGTGGGAGCGCCCCTCGCTCTGAGGAGTGGTACATTCCCAGTCTAAGGAAAGTGGGGTTGGGGAGAATAAAGACATCTCCAATAAAATGAGAAAGAAGACCGAAAAGAAAGATGGGCTAGGTCTCGAGGGGGTGACTCGGCGGCCCCCTTCCGGGAGTTCCTGGGGCTTGGCGGCCGTAGGTTTCGGGGTGGGGAGGGTGACGTCGCTGCCCGCCCGGCCCGGGGTTGGGGCGGGGTCCTCCCCAATCCCGACGCCGGGAGCGAGGGAGGGGCGGCGTTGTTGGTTTCGGTGAGCTGGAGGGAATCCTCCGAGTCACCCGGTTCCATCTACCTTTCCCCCACCCCAGGTCTCGTCTTGGTTCTGCCAGGAGCCGGAGCCTTGCCACCCCGGCTTTGACGCCGAGAGCTACACGTTCACGGTGCCCCGGCGGCACCTGGAGAGAGGACGCGTCCTGGGCAGAGGTGAGGGCGCGCCGCGGGTGTCCCTGGGCGGAGTAGGGTGGGGTTGGAAAGGGGCCGAGAAATTGCACTCCCACACCCCTGAGTTGGAATGGGCAAGCTCTCTCCTTGGCTCAAACGACACCCTTTGGAATTTACACAGATTTGGGGATCCAAACGTTTACGACTGAACACTGGGGGAGGGGTAGCCCTGCCTGGTTGTTAACCATGTTATAAAAAAGCAGAGGTTGAGGGCACTTACTAGAAGCCTTCGTATTTCTCTTGTTGCCCTCAGCACTGTAGAGACAGTCTCTCATTTCAGACTGCAAAAACCTGGTGGGTGGGAAGGCCCGGCAGGAATATTCCCCTTTTACAGATGAGCAAACCAAGGCCGAGAGGGTGACGTCTACTTGCCCAGGGTCAGCAGAGCAGGTATCTGAACTGGGACCTGACTCCCAGGCCCCATTAAGCACCATCTCTGGGATGACTGAAGAGCAGCCCTCTCTTGGTTACTGGGCTGTGGCTTTTGTTTATAGATATTGAAGGATTTTTTTTTTTTTTTTTTTTTTTTTAAAGACGGGGTCTTGCTCTGTTGCCCAAGCTGGAGCTCAGTGGCACAATCACAGCTTACTGCAGCCTCCATCCTCTGGGCTCAAGTGATCCTTCCTACCTCAGCCTCCCTAGTAGCTGGTTATTACAGGCATGTGTCACCATGCCTGGATAATTTTAACATTTTTTTAAGGCTGGGCGCAGTGGCTCACACCTGTAATCCCAGCACTTTGGGAGGCCGAGGCGGGTGGATCACAAGGTTAGGAGTTTAAGACCAACCTGGCCAACATGGTGAAACCCCGTCTCTACTAAAAAAAAAATACAAAAATTAGCCCAGCATGGTGGCGTGCACCTGTAATCCTAGCTGCTCAGGAGGAGGCAGGAGAATTGCTTGAACCCAGGAGGTGGAGGTTGCAGTGAGCTGAGATAGTGCCACTGCACTCCAGCCTAGGTGACAGAGCAAGACTCTGTCCCAAAAAATAAATAAAAATAAAATAAAAGTTTTTTAGAGACAGGAGTCTCTCCATGTTGCCCAGGCTGGTGTCGAACTCTTGGGCTCAAAGGATCCTTCTATCTCAGCCTCCCAAAGTGCTGGGATTGCAGGCCTGAGACACTGTGCCTGGACCAAAATATCTTGATACAGGTACTGTTTCCCCCAAGGAATAATGATTTTTTTTTTTTTTTTTTTCCGATATGGAGTTTTACTCTTGTTGCCCAGGCTGGAGTGTTGTAATGGTGTGATCTTGGCTCACTGCCACTTCTGGCTCCCAGGTTCAAGTGATTCTCCTGCCTCAGCCTCCTGAGTAGCTGGGATTACAGGTGCCCACCACCATGCCCAGCTAATTTTTTGTATTTTTAGTAGAGAAGGAGTTTCACCATGTTGGCCAGGCTGGTCTTGAACTCCTGACATCAGGTGACCCACCTGACTCAATCTCCCAAAGTGCTGGGATTACAGGCATGACCCACCATGCCTGGCCAGGAATAATGGTCTTTTTTTTTTTTTTTTTAAAGAAAAGCATGGTAGTTCTGACTCAGGATGAAAATGCATATACCCAATGTACTTCTAGGCTTATCGTTGTGATAATCTAGAGTTTGCTTTGTTCCACTCCACTGTTGTCCAGGGAGCAAGGGAAGGGGCTAGTTTCTCTTCTGGTTTCACTGAATCCCGAGTGCTTACTTTATATCAAACCGCTTTCTCCTCTCTCATGATTTTAGTTGATTGGATAGCACAATAAAAGGCATTTTTTTTAAGGAGAAATCACCCACAATTCCCCTGAGGGAACACCTTCATTGTGTCTATACTTCTAGTCTTTGACCACATGAATCTTTAGCAATCATGCTGTTGTCTTTAAATTTTTTTTGAACTTGGAAGTCATTCGAAGTTTTTTACAGAGAAACTACAGCTGGACTGATGAAGTATATTTGCTTTGTGTGCTCTAGAGCTTTCTATTGGATCAGAAGTTATCTAAAACTCCTGGGCTCGAGTGATTCCCCCACCTTGGCCTCCCAGAGTGCTGGGGATTGAATATTTTGATGTCAGTGGGCATTGAGGAGCATCTTCTGGGGGGAGGCAAGCTTGATCTAGCCTTGGAGAGCAAGGCAGGGGCTAGAAACAAGCTTGTATCTGAGCGTGCGTCTGGCGTGTCCCAGTGCTAAGGCTGGTGACTTTGTTTTTCTGCACCAAGATATTTGGTAGCACCAAGGGTGGGTTGGTCTGGTTTTTATTTCTCCCTTCTAAGCTCCTTAGAGCTTAGAATGTTATTACATATTAACCAATAATGTTATTACATATTAACACTAATATGATAATAATTAATAGTGACACATACTCACTTTTGCTTCAGACTCTGGGGCAAGTGCTTCACATATTTTACCTCATTTAGTCTTCACTAGAACATTAGGAGGGTGGGCACTATTATTCTTCCTACTTTGTAAGTAAGGAAACTAAGGCATAAAGCAGTTCTGTAATCTGATCCACAGTTGGTCTTTTCTCTTCCTTTTTCTCCTTGTTTTTCACCTCAATAACCTGAAAAAACAAAAACAAAGAAAAAAGGTGTTTGGGGAATTAGTGTCCAGTGTGAAGTAAGCTGAGAATGGAGGTGTTGATAGTGTGGGACCTCCGAGAGGGGGTGATGATGATGGAGACGGGTCAGACGCCGGGGAGGTGGCGGGGGACCCTGGGGCTGGTGGTTTAGTGGGAAGAGGCAGCCTCCACGCAGAATCCGCAGGCCTCTGGTGTGGTTGGTTTCAGTTCCCTTTATGTTCACAGAACTCCACCCCCACATAACAGATTTCCTGACATTTAATATTTGTTTTGGCTTTTTTGGACTGTGGGGTCTCCTTGTACCAGTCCAATGTGGAATCGCCCCAGGATGGAAGTGCCCTTCTGGTAAAATCACACGTTCGATCTCAGGAACTGGCTTGTGATTTTATTTATTTTTATTTTTTTTATTTTTTGAGACGGAGTCTCGCTCTGCCGCCCAGGCTGGAGTGCTGTGGCCGGATCTCGGCTCACTGCAAGCTCCGCCTCCCGGGTTCACGCCATTCTCCTGCCTCAGCCTCCTGAGTAGCTGGGACTACAGGCGCCCGCCACCTCGCCCGGCTAATTTTTTTGTATTTTTTAGTAGAGACGGGGTTTCACCGTGTTAGCCAGGATGGTCTCGATCTCCTGACCTCGTGATCCGCCCGTCTCGGCCTCCCAAAGTGCTGGGATTACAGGCTTGAGCCACCGCGCCCGGCCTGGCTTGTGATTTTAAAAGCCAGCTAGGACTTGGGATGTGGCCTGACTCTCTTTGGACAGTGCAGGGAAGTGAAGGGATGGATGTAACACTGGCACCAGGTTTAGACATTGACTTCGTGAAGAATTTACTCCATGGGAATTTCGAAACTTGAAACCTGTCACTTTTTGTGCACTGGTAGCTGTAGGGTTTTTTTTTTTTTTTTTTGAGACGGAGTTTCTCTGTCACCCAGGCTGGAGTGCAGTGGCCGGATCTCAGCTGACTGCAAGCTCCACCTCCCGGGTTTACACCATTCTCCTGCCTCAGCCTCCGGAGTAGCTGGGACTACAGGCGCCCACCACCTCGCCCGGCTAGTTTTTTTGTATTTTTTAGTAGAGACGGGGTTTCACTGTGTTAGCCAGGACGGTCTCGATCTCCTGACCTCGTGATCCGCCCATCTTGGCCTCCCAAAGTGCTGGGATTACAGGCTTGAGCCACCGCACCCGGCCAGCTGTAGGGTCTTAACTCAGGGGACTTTGGAGTGGTTTGCTAGGGTCATTCCTCTGCCCCATGCCATGGCTGGCCCCATGATCTCAACCTTGTATTTATTCTATTGATTTCTCTCCAGCTTCTAGAATAAAGACCTTTTACAAAAAAAAAAAAAAAAAAAAAAAAA
>NW_016814436.1:3027484-3087325 GCF_001698545.2 Rhinopithecus bieti | reverse complement strand
AAAAAAAAAAAAAAACTCAACCATAAGAAACCAGTTTTTTTTTTTTAATTTTTGAGATGGAGTTTTGCTCTTGTTGCCCAGCCTGGAGTGCAGAGGTGCGATCTCGGCTCACTGCAACCTCTGCCTCCTGAGTTCAAGCGATTCTCCTGTCTCAGCCTCCTGAGCAGCTGGGACTACAGGCACATGCCACTACGCCTTTGTACTTTTAGTAGAGACAGCGTTTCATCGTATTGGTCAGGCTGGTCTCGAACTCCTGACCTCAGGTGATCTGCCTGCCTTGGCCTCCCAAAGTGCTGGGATTACATGTGTGAGCCACCATGCCTGGCCAATAAACCAGTTCTTTAGAGTTGCTGCTTATTTTCCTTCTTCATAGCACACACCAGTTTGAGAAACCCAGGCTATTAGACAGTTTGTGATCTCTAAAGTATTAGCCTAGTAACCACAGCTGTAAGTTAATTCAGGGGCGGAAAAAAGAAAAGCTGGCAGGCTTTTCCAGTGATTGTTTTCTTCCTTTGGTTGCTCTGCAGTCTGGCCTTGGAAACACATGGCCTATATTTCAGTGTTGAGGTTTGGCTGCTTGAGGGGTTGACCTAGTTCACAGGCACCCCACCTTTGTGGATTAAATACACGCATTTCCCCTCCTTTTTTTCTTGAGACAGAGTCTCGCTCTTTTGCCCAGACTGGAGTGCAGTGACGTGATCTTGGTTCACTGCAACCTCCACCTCCCGGGTTCCAGTGATTCTCCTGTCTCAGCCTCCCGAGTAGCTGGGACTACAGGTATCCGCCTCCATGCCTGGCTAATTTTTGTATTTTTAGTAGAGACAGGGTTTCACCATGTTGGCTAGGCTGGTCTACAATCTGGAGTTTTGCTCTTGTTCCCCAGGCTGGGCAAACTCCTGGCCTCAGGTGATCCACCTGCCTTGGCCTCCCAAAGTGCTGGGATTATAGGCGTGAGCCACCATGCCCAGCCATTTCCCCTCCTTTCTGAAGGATGTGCTGAAAGGTTCGGAAAACAGTATGCAGACCCCCTAATATAATTAGACTTTTAAAAAGCAAACCTGGAAACCAGCTTTGGGATCACCTTACATCATCAGATCCCCACCTCCTACCCCTCAAACTCGTAAAAGTCACTTCCCCAATTACTCATGTCTGTGACAGAGTAATTGGTCTCCTTTCTGAACTTACTGTGAAAGGAGACCAGTGGGCCACCCTTCTGGCCTTGCCTTTGTGTTCCTGGAGGTGCGGAGGTGGAAAGTCTTGGGCCTGGCAAGGCCATTTAAGGAAGGCTGGCTGCTGCTTCCTCCCAGTGGGGCCCTGCCTGCCCCTCTCTGCCAGGTGGTTATGGAAATCCCTATTTGCTCTCCAAGGCTTTTTATTGGGTGAGGCTATTCTTCCGAAATGCTCACCTTGTGTCTTACACATTCCCTTTCAAAGTAACCCCAGATACACCAGAGGCTGAAGCTCTCCTATCTCTCAGAAGCTCCCCAAACCCTAAAATCCCCAAGAGGCACCTGTCCCAATCCAATCCTTGCTGGGTTTCTTTCTTTCTTTCTTTTTTTTTTTTTTTTTTTTGAGATGGAGTATCACTCTGTCGCTCAGGCTGGAGTGTAGAGAGGTATGATCTCAGCTCACTGCAACCCCCACCTCCAATGTTCAAGCGATTCTCCAGCCTCAGCCTCCTGAGTAGCTGGGATTACAGGCGTGCCCACAAGCAGGCCTGGCTAATTTTTCTATTTTTAGTAGATTCGAGGTTTCACCATGTTGGTCTTGAACTCCTGAGCTCAAAGTGATCTACCTGCCTCAGCCTCCCAAAGTGCTGGGATTACAGGCGTGAGCCACCGAGCCGGGCCCCTCACTGGGTTTCTATCCTGCCTCAGCTCTATCTCCTTTGGGGGCACAAGGCTTTCAAGAATGGATCCTTCAGCGAGGAAGTACAGGAAGGCCAGGTTTGAATTTTAGCCACTAGCTATTTGACTTTGAATAAGTCACTTTACTTCTATGAGCCTCAGTTTTCCCACTTGTAAAATGGGGCGGTAATACTTATTGATCTGTTATGAAAGTTAAGTATGCACATTCATTCACTTAGTTCACAAAGGTGAGTGCCTGTTGTGTGTTAGCACCAGGCTGAACCCTGAGGTTACGGCATATTGGATAGAACATACGTGCCAGTGGGAAGGAACGTAAAAAGAGAAAGCAGAATAATTTCAACAGTGATTGATATTTCCTAGGGACACAGTAAACTCTCAATGTTATTTTGAGCAAATGAATGAACACATGAATAAATCACTATCTTGGCCAATGTTTTCACTCTCAAACTCTATGGACTTGGTCCAGCCCTTAAGGTTGATTGTAAATGGGCAGGGAAGAATTTGATCGGTTAGAACCTTCCATTATGCTCTGTGTGTGCCGGGGATACTGTGTTCATAGCTTCCCTCTGACAACTGTGGAGGGCAGGAAGGGAGATCTCAAACCTGAATCTGGAAATGGGAGGGCATATAGTCATTTTTAAGTGTTTTCTACCTTTGGTCAAATAAAAAGAAATCTGTGGTGCATGCTCACTCGCTGTTTCTCTAGCCCCATCTCTAGCCATCTCTCTCTTTCTTTCTCTCTTCCTCTTTGTTAATGTAAGTTTCCCTAGGCCAGGGATCCCAGTGTCCCAGCTTGTTCTTGTTACTGTTGGGGGGTTGTAGGCCTCCTCCCTTTCTGCACTTTTCATCTTCCTCCTCCTTTACTCTTACCTGCCTCCAATCCTCCACTTCTGCCCAAGGTTTGGGCGGCATCTTCCTCAAATTCAGAAGGTTCTTGAGTCAGACTGCCTAGATTTAAGTCCAGACGGTGTGCCTTCCCAGCCTAGGGACATCAGCCGAGGACTTAGTTTCCCTCTCTGTAAAATGAGCATAATAGCACGGAGATATCATAGGATGATATGTCAAGCGTTCAGTGAATATGAAATATTAGAGCCCCAAGAGGACTTGGTGCTGTTTGAAAGTCTCCCATGTTTTACCTTTGGTTCAAAAGATCCCCTGCGCTCCCTCTCACCCAGCAAACCAGCCAAACCAGTTTCTTCACCCTGCCTGCTTCTGTGTTAAGCAAACAGTGCACTGCAAACAGTGACTAAGCCTAGTGCCTATGTTGGGAAGAAACTGGCATTTTCTTGCTTGCCACTGTGCAGGGTGCTCAGGGTGGACTGGAACAGGTTTGTTGTGGCTTAAGAAAGGGGACCTGCTCATGGAGGTTGTATAGAACTGGGGTGGGAAGAGTGGGGCAAGGTGTAGCTAGGGCCAGAGGAGTCAGGATGATCTTGAACTTGTCAGCTTCTGCTTGGCTTTTAAAAGTATTTCAGGCCAGATAGATGCGGTGGCTCACACCTATAATCCCAGTGCTTTGGGAGGCCGAGGCCGCAGGATTACTTGGGCCCAGGAGTTTGAGACCAGCCTGGGCAACATGACGAGACCCCCATCTGCACAAAGATTAAAAAAAAAAATTTAACTAGGCATGGTGGCATGCACCTGTGGTCCTAGCATTAAAAAAAGACAAAAATTTGCTGGGCGTGGTGGCATGTGCATGTAGTCCCAACTACTCAGGAGGCTGAGGTGGGGTGATTGCTTGAAACCCGGGAGGTCGAGGCTGCAGTAAGCCATCATTGCACCACGGCACTCCAGCTTGGGTGATAGAGATCCTGTCACACACACACACAAAAAAATGTGTGTATATATATATATTTCATGATGCACGTGCTTAAGAATACCTGTCTGTTCTCCCACTGCCAAAAATGCTGTGTCCCAGCCACTGAGATCCTTGTGGCTAAAAATCGCAGACTTGCCCTCTTGCAGATTCACTGAAAGCCAATCTCCGAGGGTGGAGATCTGAACTTGACATTTATTTATTTATTATTTATTTATGAGATGAAGTCTTGCTCTGTCACCCAGGCTGGAGTGCAATGACACGATCTCAGCTCACTGCCACCCCCACCTCCTGGGTTCAAGCAATTGTCGTGCCTCAGCCTCCCAAGTAGCTGGGATTACAGGCATGCACCACTATGCCTGGCTAATTGTTTTGTATTTTTGTAGAGACAGGGTTTCACCATGTTGGCCAGGCTGCTTTCCAGCTCCTGACCTCAAGTGATCTGCCTGCCTCAGCCTCCCAAAGTGCTGGGATTGCAGGCGTGAGCCACCACGCCTAGCCTTGAACTTGACATTTTTAAAAGCTCCTCGGGCCAGGTGCAGTGGCTTATGCCTGTAATCTTCACTTTGGGAGGCCGAGGCAGGCAGATCACGAGGTCAGGAGTTCGAGACTAGCTTGACCAACATGATGAAACCCCGTCTCTACTAAAAATACAAAAAAATCAGCTGGGCATGGTGGTGTGTGCCTGTAATCCCTGCTACTTGGGAGACTGAGGCAGGAGAATAGATTGAACCCGGGAGGTGGAGGATGCAGTGAGCCGAGATTGTGCCACTGCACCCTAGCCTGGGTGACAAAGTGAGACTCTGTCTCTAAATAAATAAATAAATAAGCAAGCTCCTCAGATATCTGCTGCCACCCAATGCATTTCCCTGGACAACCCCAGGGGCTAGATGTTCGATGAGTAGATACCCCCACCAGGATGTGGGCACCTGGTTGTCCAGCCCGAGGCCAGGGATCCCAGGGCACACCCTTGATCAGGGAGGGATGAGGCTGGTGCTTCTGCCATGCCCAGGATTGAAAACTCTGTGGATGCAAAGAGGGGTGGATGGGAGGCTGGGCGCCGTGACTCACGGCTATAATCCCAGCACCTTGGGAGGTCAAGGTGGGCAGATCACTTGAGGTCAGGAGTTTACGACCATTCTGGCCAACATGGTGAAACCCCGTTTCTACTAAATATAAAAAAAGTTAGCCAGGCATGGTGGTGCATGCCTGTAATCCCAGCTACTTGGGAGACTGAGGCAAGAGAATCGCTTGAACCTGGGAGGTGGAGGTTGCGGTGAGTGGAGATTGTCATTGCACTCCAGCCTTGGTGACAGAGCGAGACTTCATCTCAGAAAAAAAAAAGAAAAAACCAAAGTGCGGTGGATGGGCGTGGGAGTGGGGTATCCAGAGAAGTAGCCAGTGCACCCAGGCCTAAGACTCACCCCCTATGCTCAGGGAGATTCCGGAAAAGCTCCGAGAGAGACCTATCAGCGGGTAACTCCAGTAGGCTCTGAGAATGCCACTGGAGTGAGAATGTGTTCAGAGGATGCCAGGAGTGGTCAGTTTCACCTGCTGGGCCTTGATGAGTAAGAGGGCGTCTTCCATGCAAGGAAAGGGAAAGGGCACTCCAGGAAGAGGAAGTGGGGTGCCCAAAGGTGTGGCAGGGTCATGGAGGCAGAAGGCTGGAGCTCTGCCTTCCTGGACACAGAAGGAGGAGGGAGGAGAGGGTCCTGGGATGAGGCTGCAGAGGCAGCTGGGCCGGGTTACCTGTGGGCCTTGGGTTGTGGTTCATGGAGGGTTTTCTCTTTCTGGTCTTTTCATAGGCAAATTATTCACTTGGTTAAAAAATAAGTTTAAATATACGTCTTCATATATATATGAAAAAGCTTATGTATATATCTATATGGCAGACAGTGAAGTCTCCTTCCCACCCCAATCCATGCTTCACCCAGTTCTTCCCCAAGGCACAGGGAACCGATTTCATTAGTCTCCTGTGTATCCTTTTCAGAGTTTCCTTATGGAAATACAAACATAGTCTTGTTTCTTTATGCCAGTGTAAATTCCTAACATACGATCCTTTTACACAAAGCATAGCACATGATAGCACTGCTCTGTACCTTGTTTTTCTCCCAACAATGTATCTGTGTGTTCTTTCTCTCTCCGCACATATCTTCCTTAGACCGAGTCTTGTTCTGTTGTCCAGGTTGCAGTGCAGAGGCACAATCTCAGCTTGCTGCAATCTCTGCCTAGTTCAAGTGATTCTCATACCTCAGTCTCCCGAGTAGCTGAGACTACAGGCACATGCCACCACAGCCAGCTAAGTTTTGTATTTTTTAGTAGAGACGGGGTTTCACCATGTCGGCCAGGCTGGTCTCAAGCTCCTGGGCTCAAGCAATCCACTTGCCTCGGCCTCCCAAAGTGCTGGGATTACAGGCGTGAGCCACCGTGTCCAGCCTATTTTTATTAAAAAAAAAAGTTTTTTTTAATATTTACTTTTTTTTTTTTTTTTTTTTTGAGACGGAGTTTCGCTCTTGTTGCCCAGGCTGGAGTCCAATGGTGCAATCTCGACTCACCACAACCTCTGCCTCCCGGGTTCAAGTGATTATCCTGCTTCAGCCTCCTGAGTAGCTGGGATTACAGCATAGTGCCAGCCACACCTTGGCTATTTTTTTTTTTTTTTTTTTTTTGAGACGGAGTCTCCGCGCTGCCCACCCAGGCTGGAGTGGCAGTGGCCCCCCGGATCGTCAGGCTCACTGCAAGCTGCCGCCTCCCCGGGTTTACCGCCATTCTCTCTGCCTCAGCCTCCCGAGTAGCTGGGACTACAGGCGTCTGCCTCGTTCCTGCTAGTTTTTTTTGTATTTTTAAGTAGAGACAGGGTTTCACCATATTAGCCAGGATGGTCTCGATCTCCTGACCTCGTGATCCGCCTGTCTCGGCCTCCCAAAGTGCTGGGATTACAGGCTTGAGCCACCGCGCCCGGCCTGTTTTTTTTTTTTTTAAGTGGAGACAGGGTTTCTCCATGTTCGTCAGGCTGATCTCACGACCTCAGGTGATCCGCCCGCCTTGACCTCCCAAAGTACTGGGATTAGAGGCATGAGCCACCGCGTCTGGCCTTTTAAAAAATTTTTAATTTTAATTTCCGAGGGTACAAAATTGGTGTGTATATTTATGGAGTATGTTCTTTTATTTTCCTTTTATAGCTACCTGCACCATATGTTATTTAGCCAGTCCCTGATAGATGGACACTGGGACACTGGGTAGTGTCCTATCTTTTAGGAGACAGGACTGCAGAAAGTAACCTGGGATATACATTTTTTTCTACACATTCTGGTGTATCTGGAAGATGAATATCCACGGGTGAGCCTGCTGGGCCCGGGTATGTGCATTTGTGATTTTGGCAGATACTGCCTTCCACAAAGACTGTGATCCATTTGCACATCAGCGTCTAGAGACAGTCGCTTCCCACTGTCCCAATGGAGGTTTTGAGCACGAGGTTGGGAGAGGCGTTATGTGCCTGCCTGTCTGAAGAAGAAACAGGTTTTTTTGGTTTTATTTTGTTTTGTTTTGAGATGGAGTCTCACTCTTGTCGCCCAGGCTGGAGTGCAATGGTGCAATCTTGGCTCACTGCAGCCTCCGCCTCATGGGTTCAAGTGATTCTCTTGCCTCACCCTCCTGAGTAACTGAGTACAGGTGCCCGCCACCATGCCTGGCTAATTTTTGTGCTTTTAGTGGAGATGGGACTTCATCATATTGGCCAGGCTGGTCTTCAACTCCTGACCTTGGGTGATCCACCTGCCTTGCCCTCCTACAGTGCTGGGATTACAGGCGTGAGCCACCGCGCCCTACCAATAAGACAATTTTGATTTGGGGGAAGGTTTCCAGCACCTAAGTGGTTCTAAACAAGAAGTAATGCCAGCAGCTTCTAGAATGTTCCTTTGGACCAACACTGGAAACAGAGGAAAAAGAGGAACAAGATGGGGGAGGAAAATTAGTTCTTGGTGATGAATATATTGAGTTTGCGTGTCTGAAGGACCCAGAGGTGAAGTTTTCGAAGGGGTATTTGGGAATGTCAGCTCTGTGCTTGGAAGAATGTGAAGTACCAGTTTAAAGAAGGATTTGTATAGGATAGTGGTCTTTTTTCCTTAATCTCTGTCAATAGATACAGAGAGTTTTCAGAGACCTCACAAGCTGGAGGATTAAATGATAGAAGGTGTTTATTTGGAGAGTGTTTACTTGAAGGTGGCAGCAGATGAAAGACAAATATTTGTATCCATTTGCACAGGGTTAGAGAGTGGGTCCTGCCAGCGACCTTGCAGACTTGACAGTTAGTCCTCCCTGTGGTCCAAGGTGGGGACTTTCATCATCCCCTACTCTAGAAGAGGAATCAGGCTCAGAGGTTGTACTGCTTGCCCCCAAGTCACCCTGCCAGGTAATGACAGTGCTGGGGCTGCAGGCCAGGCCTTTCATCTTCCAAAACCAGGTCTCTCATCCAGTTCCCTCTACTACCCTGTTGCCAAACTCAGCACCTTCAGTGGGACTTGATTCACCTTTCTAAAGGAAACATGAACCCTCTTTCCCTTTGGAGAAGCTGTCATTTACCTTTTCATCTCACTTATTTTGTTTATTTTATTTTATGATTTTTAAAAAGAAACAGTCTTGCTCTGCTGCCCAGGCTGGAGTGCAGTGGTTTGAACTCCTGGGCTCAAGCAGTCCTCCCATCTTGGCCTCTCCAAGTGCTGGGATTACAGGTGTGAGCCACCAGGCCTGGCCTGCCTCTCACTAATTTTGATTGTGATGCTAGAATTCAGCTTTTTTTTTTTTTTTTTTTTGTCTTTGGAAGGCCTCTTTTGTCTTTTGCTTATGGGCAGTTTCAGCTGGTTTCCCTCTTGACCTTCACTTCCAAATAAATGCTAGTTGAACAGCACTTCTCTTTCTTTCGGTCTCTTTCAACTCTCTGGGTCCTAGAAAATCTACTTATATTGGCCTTCAAGACTTGGGACTGTGGGGACAGGGAAACCGCCCTAGAGAAACTCTTGTTCCAAATGAGACCTATTGAAGGTGCTTCGGCCAGGAGGTACCTGGGGTGTGGCTCTTGCTGCTGAAAGAGGGAAAGTTACTACTGGGACCTAATGGGGCCTGCCCAGAAGGGTTGAACCTGTTCCACATGAGCAAGATCATAAACGGTGGCCAGCTCAGGACCCCGTGGGATAATTGGCCAAGTTCTAGATAATAATTAGCTGGCTTTGTAATTAGGAGAGCTTGTAACAAGCCAAAAGCCTTTCAAATTTATTTGACCTGGGCAAGTTCAAGAAGAAGAAGAAGGAGAAGAAGAGCACCTGATTCTGTGGCTTGGCATTCAGACACGCCTGTACACCTTCTCTTCCCTTTTTTTTTTTTTTTTTTTTTTAAGATAGAATCTCTCTCTGTCGCTCAGGCTAGAGTACAGTGGAGCCATCTTGGTTCACTTTAGCCTCGACCTCCCGGGCTCAAGCAATCCTCCCACCTCAGCCTCCCAAGTAGCTGGGACCACAGACACACTCCACCATGCCCAGCTAATGTTTACAGTTTTCTTTAGAAAAGGGATCTCACTATATTGCCCAGACTGGTCTGGAACTCCTGGGCTTAAGGGATCTTCCCACCTTGGCCTCCCAAAGTGCTGGATTTACAGGCATGACGCCCAGCTGTTTTCTCTATTCCCAAAAGAGAAGTTTCAGCATGTCTTCACCTTCATTGTCGCGGCAGCTTCCTTCCTGGTCTCCCCACTTATTCCTTCCCCTTCCCCCAAGTCAGTCTTTTCTTCATCCATCAGTCAGAGTTGATGGTTTTTAAAATTGAGTTAGAAAATATCATTCCTGCTCAAAATTACCCATGGTTCCCCATTTCAAACAAAATAAGTGCCTAAGTCCTTTCTATGACTTCTGAGGCTTCACTGATCTGTCCTTTGACTCATGTACCTGGGGTCCTCATCTCCTCCCACTCTTCTGTATGCTCACTTTGTCCAACAACTTTGTTTCCTGGTTATACTTAGAACACACTACACACTCTTCTACCTCAGGGCCTTTGCACTGGCTGTGACCATTCCCATAGTATCTGCACAGCTCACTCCTTTCTATCCTGAAAAGACTGCAAGCCTTTGTTTAAATGTTACTCCCACCCTCAGGGAGGCCTTTCCTGAAGCCTTTATTTATTTATTTATTTAGAGACGGAGTCTCACTCTGTCACCCAGTCTGGAGTGCAGTGGCACAATCTTGGCTCACTGCAACCTCTGCCTCCCAGGTTCAAGCAGTTCTCCTGCCTCAGCCTCCTGAGTAGCTGGGATTACAGGCGCCCGCCACCACGCCCGGCTAATTTTTGTATTTTTAGTAGAGACAGGGTTTCACCATGTTGACCAGACTGGTCTCGAACTCCTAACCTCAGGTCATCCACCTGCCTCGGCCTCCGAAAGTGGTGGGATTACAGGGATGAGCCACTGTGCCTGGCCCAATTTATTTTTTGAGACAGAGTCTTGCTCTGTCACCTAGGCTGGAGTGCAGTGGTTTGACCTCGGCTCACTGCAACCTCAGCCTCCAGAGTAGCTGGGATTATAGGTGCCTGCCCTCACACCTGGCTAATTTTTGTTTTTTGTTTTTTTTTTTTTGAGATGGAGTCTTATCTCTGTAACCCAGGCTGGCATGCAGTGGCTCGATCTCGGGTCACTGCAACCTCCACCTCCCGGGTTCAAGCAATTGTCCTGTCTCAGCCTCCCAAGTAGCTGGGATTACAGGCGTGTGCTACCACGCCTGGCTAATTTTCGTATTTTTAGTAGAGATGGGGTTTCACCATGTTGGCCAGGCTGGTCTCAAACTCCTGACCTCAGGTGATCCACCTGCCTCGGCCTCCCAAAGTGCGGGGATTACAGGCATGAGCCATCACACCCCACCTGGATGACCTATTTATGATAGTAAACCCTGCCCTCAGCCCTACCCACCTCTTTTACTTAATTTTCTTCTAGTACTTTTCACTGTCTAACATGCTCTGTATTTCACTTATTTCTCCTGTTCACTGTCTGTCTCCTCCCGCTAGAACAGAAGCCTCAGGAGGCCAGGGATTTTTAATGTCTTTTGTTTTGTACTTGGGCTGTATTGCAGCTAGAATAGTACTTGGTACATAAAAAGGGCTCAGTAAGTAGCAGAAGGAATGAATGAATGAGGGGTTTCAGAGTGTATTTAATACAGACAGGTCTATACAGATCTCTCTTTCTAGAGGATGTTTCGCCGTAATAGTTTTTTCTTTTTTTAAAGGCACGGCTTTATGTAGTAGCCACAGAGAAGGGAGGAGGGGTGTTCTCAGGGCATGTGCCTCTGGTTGGCATTCCCCAGTTTCTCTGAGCTCTGCACACCCCTGATGTAACCTTACCTAATTGTCTTGTCACAAAACAGCTTGCAGTCTGGAGTCTAAAGGTCAGATGAGCCATTTCTGCCCCACACTTCTGGGTGTAAGGAAGCACCAGATCAAAATCTAGGCAGATATCTGAGTCCGCCAGAGCCATCTGTTTGGTTTCCTATTGTGTGGGTAACACCTTCCTTGAGCAAGGCTCTCAGATACACCCAACACCTTCCCCCTGGGTATCTCCAGCATCCTTCAGACCCATGAATTGTTCAATAACTGGTGTCCATTCTTCCAGTTTTTGGCAGTGCAGAGGAGCCTGGAAGGAGCTTGATGAGAGATGCAAAAGCTCACAGACAAAAATGCAAGGCCGGCCAGGCATGGTGGCTCACACATGTAATCCCAGCACTTCAGGAGGCCGAGGCACAAAAATCCCTTGAACCTGGGAGGCAGAGGTTTCAGTAAGCTGAGATCTCGCCACTGCACTCTGGCCTGGGCAACAGAGCCAGACTGTCTCAAAAAAAAAAAAAAAAAAGAAAAAAAAGCAAGTCCTGCTTAATCAGATCTCAGCTAAGATAAAAGTCCATCTGATCAATAAATATTCATGAGAGAGTACTGTAGAGCAACACCTTGTAAATCTTATTGTTTTTTCTTTTTTTCTTGAGACGGAGTCTCGCTCTGTTGCCTAGGCTGGAGTGCAGTGGTGTGATCTTGGCTCAATGCAACCTCCACCTCCCGGGTTCAAGCGATTCTCCTGCCTCAGCCTCCTGAGTAGCTAATTTTTAGCCACCATGCCCGGCTAATTTTTATATTTTTAGTAGACATGGGATTTCACTATGTTAGCTAGGAGGGTCTCAATCTCCTGACTTTGTGATCTGCCCTCCTCGGCCTTCCAAAGGGCTGGGATTACAGGCGTGAGCCACCGTGCCCAGCGCATCTTGTAAATCTTTATGTAACCTAGAACACCCTGCCTTCAGGAGGGTAACTGCTTAATGGGTAGTGTTGCTAGATTTAGCAATAATACAGGGCTCTCAGTTACATTTGACTTTCAGATAAACGATGTCTAGTATTTAGTATAAGTATGTCCCATGCAATATTTGAGACATACTTAAAAAAAATTATTTGACAGGGGCAGGACGCGGTGGCTCACGCCTGTAATCCCAGCACCTTTGGGAGGCCGAGACGGGAAGATCATGAGGTCAGGAGATTGAGACCATCCTGACTAACATGGTGAAAACCCGTCTCTACTAAAAATACAAAAAAAAAAAAAATTAGCCGAGTGTAGTAGCAGGCACCTGTAATCCCAGCTACTCGGGAGACTGAGGCAGGAGAATGACTTGAACCCAGAGGTGGAGCTTGCAGTGACCCGAGTGAGCCATTGCACTCCAGCCTGAGTGACAGAGCGAGACTCTGTCTCAAAAAAAAAAAAAAAAGAAAAAATTATTCAGCAGGGTGCAGTGGCTCATACCTATAATCCCAGCATTTTGGAAGGTTGAGGTGGGAGGATCCCTTGAGCCCAGGAGTTTGAGACCAGCCTGGGCAACATAAGGAGACCCTGTCTCTACAAAAGACTTTTAAAAATTTGCCAGGCCTGGTGGCATGAGCTGGTAGTCCCAGCTACCCGGGAGACTAAGGTGGGAGGATCACCTGAGACCACAGAGGTCAAGGCTGCAGTGAGCTGTGATTGCGTCCCTGCACTCCAGCGTGGGCGACAGAGTGAGACACTGTCTCAAGAAAAAAAAAAAAGGTATTTGTTGTTGTCTTCTCTATTGTGATCATAAGCAACAGTGTATTGAGTGGTGCTTTCTGTATGCTGAACTCTTCCCGTATGCCATCTCCTGTAACCCTCATGCACACAGGTGTGTCATGCACACAGGAAGTGGGAGGGCCTGGCCGTATGTCTGGTGGCTGTTGGACTCCAAAGTCTGTGCTCTTTACAGCGGGAAAAGGCAACTCATGATAGTCTGTGAGCAGTCAGGTGAAAGGGATGGATCATTCCTCCTCTGAAGGTCTCAGGTGACGGAGGCATTTGCCTGTCCCCTCACCGAATGAATTTATGCTGAGTACCTGCCAAGCCCTCTGCTAGGCATTGGGGGTGCAGCAGGGCCCAAACAGAGAAAAACCCCTGTCCTCGTGGAGTTTCTCTTCTAATTGGAGGGGACAGGTAGATGGTGATGTATGGAAGAAAGAATAAAACTCAGCAGGAAGGGTGATAAAAACTATGCATGGGGTGGAGAAATTTAGGGGCAGTCATCACTAAGAAGGATGGCATTTGTGTAAAGATGAAGTGAGGTGCTCAGTAGGTGTTAGAATTGGACTGTGTCAGCTGGGCGTGGTGGTTTATGACTGTAATCCCAGGCCAAGGCAGGTAGATCTCTTGAGCCCAGGAGTTCAAGACCAGCCTGGGCATGATAGTGAGAACCCCGTCTCTACAAAAAATCCAAAAATTAGCCGGGTATACTGGCATATGCCTGTAGTCCCAGCTACTTGGGAGGCTGGGATGGGAGGATCACTTGAGCCTGGGAGGTTGAAGCTGCCTGGGAGGTTTAGCCATGATCGCACCACTGCACTCTAGCCTGGGTGACAGGGCAGGGCAAGACTCTGTCTCAAAAAAAGAAAAAAAAAAAAAAGAATTGGACTGTGTGTCTTGAGGGGACTGGACTTCTACATTCAAGTCTATATTCATGTCATTGAAAAAATTGTTCTCTAGTCAGGCATTTTTCTTTTATTTTATTTTATTTATTTATTTTTTTGAGACGGAGTCTCGCTCTGTCGCCCGGGCTGGAGTGCAGTGGCCGGATCTTGGCTCACTGCAAGCTCCGCCTCCCAGGTCCACGCCATTCTCCTGCCTCAGCCTCCCCAGTAGCTGGGACTACAGGTGCCCGCCACCTCGCCCAGCTAGTTTTTTGTATTTTTTAGTAGAGATGGGGTTTCACCGGGTTAGCCAGGATGGTCTCGATCTCCTGACCTCGTGATCCGCCCGTCTCGGCCTCCCAAAGTGCTGGGATTACAGGCTTGAGCCACCGCGCCCGGCCTCTTTTAATTTTTAAATGTTTTGTTAAAATAAAAAGACAGGGTCTTCTTATGTGTGTTGCCCAGGCTAGTCTTGAACTCCTGAGCTTAAGCAATACCCCTGCCTTGGCCTCCCGAAGTGCTAGGATTACAGGTCTGAGCCACCATGCCCGGCCAGGCCAGGCATTTTCTAGAGAAGGAATCCTGAGGGCTCGTTTTCACATCTCCTTTATTTTTTATTTATTTATCTTTCTCTTTTGACGTGCCACTTTAGGAACTTCTCCTTTAAAGGGTATCAGATTCAAACTAGAAAATCATGCTCATCCCAAGCCACCCCCCACCCCTCGGCATGTTGCCCAAGAGGAATATTGCTCTAGTGGAGTTTTCTAAAAAAAATTTTTTTTTTTGAGGCTGAGTCTTGCTCTTGTTGCCCAAGCTAGGGTGCAGTGGACCGATCTCGGCTCACTGCAACCTCTGCCTCCCGGGTTCAAGCGATTCTCCCGCCTCAGCCTCCTGAGTAGCTGGGATTACAGGCCTGTGCCACCATACCTGGCTAATTTTTGTAGTTTTACTAGAGATGGGGTTTCACTATGTTGGCCAGGCTGGTCTCCAACTCCTGACCTTAGATGATAAGCCCTCCTCGGCCTCCCACAGTGCTGGGATTACAGGCATAAATGAGCCACTGCGCCTAGCTGAGTTTTCTAAAGATTCTTACTGCAGAGGGATGAGATTTTCCTAAACAGGCATCGTGACCTCTTGGGCAGATTTTTTTTTTTTTTTTTTTTTGGTGCATGTATACAAGTGTTCCTAGGACCCGGTACTTACTGTGGAAACTGGACTTCAGTACGAGGCTTCCTCCCCAACAAATTCTTCACCATGACTATGTGGGAGTGTTTGAAAAAGGGAACAAGATGACCAACTTATTTGTGGGGAGAGTTGTGGCTTTCCTATTGGAAAACATCATCCCTTGAACAAGCAGTGAGGCAAACACCTGGGCACTTACTTTATGAACAGGTGGGGTGGGGCCCTGAGTCACTGACATTGAGAGGCCTCTCCTGGTGAAGTTTTTCAATATCAGATTGAATCAGCAGTGACATCACCTTCTATAGTGACAGGTACTGTAGGTGCCGGCTCTTAGTCATGAGTCCCAGGAGATACTAGCCCTAGATCTCTTCTCTGTTAGCTTGATGCTAAGAGGTTTTGGAGAAATGACAGCTGCTTGGTGACGTTCATGTGGCTGGTTTCATTACCACCTAATTCCCAGGCTTGTAATCATGACTAAACTTTCTAGAAAAAATAGAATGTGTGGTTGTATTTCCTATAAGTTTTGCCTTCTTGTCTCAAGTCTGCATTTAAAAAGAGGCCAGGTGCGGTAGCTCACACCTGTAATCCAGCAGTTTGGGAGGCCAAAGTGGGAGGATTGCTTGAGCCCAGAAGTTGGAGACCAGATTGGGCAACAAAGTGAAACCTTGTCTCTATATACAAAAACAACTACCCAGGCATGGTGGCATGTGCCTGTGATCCCAGCTTCATGGGAGGCCGAGGCAGGCAGATCCCTGGACTCCAGGAGGTTGAGGCTGCAGTGAGCTGTGTTTTGCGCCACTGCACTCCAGCTTAGGTGACAGAGCCAGACGCTCTCTAAAAGACAAAAAACAAAACAAAACAAAGCCCTCTTCTACTGCTTGAGGTTTTTGGATGTTTCAGAGCTTCTATTTTGAGTCTTTAATTCTTTTTTTGGGGGGGGAGGGGGGGACAGAGTCTTGCTCTGTCACCCAGGTTGGAGCGCAGTGTTGCAGTTTCAGTTCACTGCAACCTCCACCTCCCGGGTTCAAGTAATTTTCCTTCCTCAGCCTCCCAAGTAGCTGGGATTATAGGTCAGCGCCACCATGCCTGGCTAATTTTTGTATTTTTAATAGAGACAGGGTTTCACCATGTTGGCCAGGCTGGTCCTGACCTCCAGTGATCCGCCCACCTTGGCCTCCCAAAGTGCTGGGATTACAGATGTGAGCCACTGCCCAGCTGAGTTTTTGATTTTGAAACCTCACATAAGTTGTACTTATTTTTCTTGGGACTTTGTAATTTGGTTATGATTTTTCATCCTTCTTTCTGCTAATCCTCTCACCTCCACATGGGAGTGTTTAAATACCTGGGAAGGTGTTCAACCTAGGAAACCACATTTCACTTGCCACACGTGAGGTTTCCTTTCTGGTTTCGATGGAGATTTGACTCTTCAGCATTTATTTCTCTTTTAGCCTATGAGCCCCTCTTAGAGAAGATGAACTGGGAGGGTGTAATGCAGCAGGATTGTCTGGATTCCAATCTCAGTTGAACCCTTGCTTGTCCTGTGATTTGGGGCAAGTTTTCTTTTCTTTTCTTTTCTTTTCTTTTCTTTTCTTTTCTTTTCTTTTCTTTTCTTTTCCTTTCTTTTCTTTTTTTTAGACAGAGTCTTGCTCTGTCACCCAGGCTGGAATGGAGTGGTACAATTTTGGCTCACTGCAACCTCTGCCTCCTGGGCTCAAGTCATCCCCATCCTGCCACCTCAGCCTCCCAAGTAGCTAGGACTACAGGCTCATGCCACCACTCCAGGCTAATTTTTTTTTTTTTTTTTTTTTTTTGTATTTTTTATAGAGACGAGGTTTTGCCATGTTGCTCAGGCTGGTTTGGAACTCCTGAGCTCAAGCCATCTGCCCGCCTTGCCCTCCCAAAGTGCTGGGATTACAGGTGTGAGTTGCTGCACTGGCCTGTGACTTTCTTTCTTTTTTTTCCATTTTTTTTTTTTTTTTGCATCCTTCCCCTCTACCCCAACCCCATCCCATTTTGCCTAGGGCAGGCTTCTTTTTATTTCTTTCTTTCTTTCTTTCTTTTTTTTTTTTTTGAGAGAGACCCAAATGGGAATTCCCTAGGGCCAGTTTCTTAATCTTTCTGTGCCTGAGTCCCCTCACCTGTACAAAGGGGATAAACATAGCTCCTGCCACAAAGGATTGCAATGAGATTTCAATGAGTTGGCATGTGCGAAGTGCTTCCAGTGCCTGGTACGTAGCAACCACTCTTCATTTAGTTTTTATTGGCTGGGCTCGGTGGAGCACATCTGCAGTCCTAGCTACTTGGGAGGTTGAGGCAGGAGGATCACTTGAGCCTGGGAGTTTCGAGGCTCCAGTGCATGCTGATTGTGCCTGTGAATAGCGACTGCTCTCCAGCATGGGCAATGTCTCAAGAATCGGTCTCTAAAAAAATAAATTAGTTTTTCTCATCAGATATTTCTGCTTTAGACTTGTGTCAAGGGAGTGAAAAAACATGTGGGGGTGGTGTAAATGTCAAAGGAGCTACAGAGGTTTATGAGGAAGAGTGACACCCCTTTGTCACTTTGCTCTTGACCTCCTAAAGGATAAGATGCTCGTTTGACCCAACACCCATCTGAGTGCAATTTTTTTTTTTTTTTTGAGATGGAGTCTTGCTCTGTTGCCCAGATTGGAGTACAGTGGTGCCATCTCAGCTCACTGCAACCTCTGCCTCCCAGGTTCACGCCATTCTCTTGCCTCAGCCTTCTGAGTAGCTGGGATTACAGGCGCCTGCCACCACGCCCGGCCAATTTTTTCTATTTTTAGTAGAGACAGGGTTTCACCGTGTTGGTCAGGCTGGTCTCAAACTCCTGACCTCAGGTGATCTGGGCCCCAGCCCTCTCAAAGTGTTGGGATTACAGGTGTGAGCCACCGTGCCCAGCTAATTAAATTTAATTAATTTATTTAAAAAATACAAGGTCTCACTGTGTTGCCCAGGTTAGTCTCCAACTCCTGGGCTCAGGCGATCCTCCTGCCTCTCAGCCTCCCACAAGTGCTGGGATTATAGGGGGCACAGTGGCTCATGCCTGTAATCCCAACCCTTTGGGAGGCCGAGGCAGGAGAATTGCTTGAGCGCAAGGGTTTGAGACCAGCCTGGGCAATGTAGCAAGACCCCCATCTCTACCAACAATAATAGTATTGTTACACAATAACCACAATGGTCATTGCATTCGTTTATTGATTGAGTACTCAGCTGTTCATGTATGATCTTGTTTTTTAAATCCTTACATCAGCCTTAGAGTTAGGTACTATGGCAATTCCATTTTATTTTCTTCTTCTTCTTCTTTTTTTTTTTTTTTTTGAGATGGAATCTTGCTCTCTTGCCTGGGCTGGAGTGCAGTGGCACGATCTTGGCTCACTGCAACCTCTGCCTCCCGAGTTCAAGCAATTCTCCTGCCTTAGCATCCCAAGTAGCTGGGATTACAGGCATGTACCACCATGCCCAGCGAATTTTTGTATTTTTTAGTGGAGACAGGGTTTCACCATTTTGGCCAGGCTGGTCTCAAACTCCTCACCTCAGGTGAACCACCATACCCGGCCTGGCAATTCCATTTTCAAATCATAAACAGAAGCTTCTAGAGGCCATTCACTTATCTAGAGTTCCACAGCTAGGGGAGCTGGGAAGGAAAAGGTATGTGACCTGCCCTGGCTGCCTTTTATCCCTCCCGTGCTCAGCGGCTCTATTTCTAAGAATATTCCCATTCTAGATCCATCACTTTGGCCTAGAAAGGAACCTCATGTCAAGATCCACCCATGCAGCCCCTAAAATCCCCTTTACCACCGTGCCCGGCTCGGTTTTTAAAGTTCTAGTTTTCCATAGATGGGAATGTGACTTGTCTTGTAAAGTATTCTATTTTTATTTATTTATTTATTTGTTTATTTGGAGACGAAGTCTTGCTCTTGTCCCCCAGGCTGGAGTGCAGTGGTGCGATCTCGGCTCACCGCAAGCTCTGCCTCCCGGGTTCACGCCATTCTCCTGCCTCAGCCTCCTGAGTAGCTGGGACTACAGGTGCCTGCCACCATGCCCGGCTATTTTTTTTTTTTTTTTTCATTTTTAGTAGAGACGTGGTTTCACCGTGTTAGCCAGAATGGTCTCGATCTCCTGACCCCCGTGATCCGCCCACTTCTGCCTCCCAAAGTGCTGGGATTACAGGCATGAACCACCATGCCCGGCCCTTTTAAAGTATTTTAAATTCTAGTTTTCCAAAGATGGAAATGTGAATTGTCTTGTAAAGTATAACCGTCTCCTGCCCCTCCTTTATGACAGGCCTTGGAAAATTTTGCCCCTCCTTTATAACAGGCCTTGGAGAATTTTGCCTCTCCTTTATAACAGGACTTGGAGAATGTTTCTCTCCCATTCTTTCTCTTTAATCTGGGCAAGTTGTTTTTATTAATAGTATCACAGACCACCCCATACACCTTGAGGTTTAGTTCTCCTCGGCACGGTGTGTGAGTGCCTTCTGTGTGCTCTGTGTCAATTACCAGCCTTGTCTCCAGGAGTTTGGAGATGACCCGGGGGTGATAGAAAGCACTGGGATGCCAAGTCATCAGACAATGGGCTCATTCAGAATCCAGGTGGGGTGGGACTGTGTGGGCTGGATCAGCTGGCAGAGCTTCCCCGGGGTGGGGAGGCCAGGGGGAGTCTGGGATGTGGGGTGGCATGTGAGCAGGAAGACGGGGAGACTCTCAGCCTCTGTTGTTGGCTGAGAGGGGGATGCCCAAGCCTGGAGGGGTGGGAGCGTGACCTCCTGTGCAGAGAGGGGAGACAGGAACATGACAGATGGTATATTTGGATGGTGACTGAGGTCAAGTGAAACTGAACTTCCGGTCCTCGAATCGCACAGGAGGATAAGGGCTGTGAGAAAACTCCCTCGTTGGTTCTTCCTTTGAGGCAGATAGGGCCCAACAGAGCCTGGCAGGACTGCAGAAGGACAATAGTGTGGCTGGTTGGGTGGGGCCCTGTTGGCCTGAAGGCTAGCAAGCTGGGAGAACCTGGAGAACCTGGGCAGCAGGTCCTCCACCTTCTCTCTGCCTGGGGCAGCCCTTGGAGAGGCCTGAGTAGTCCAGGCTGATATATCAAGCCCGGGGCTATCCCATACCCTCTCTGATGCCCCAGATGTTTATCCCAAATCCCTTCCTCCTCAAGCTTGCTTCTAGGTGCTCATCTCACCCATCCTGTCCATCCACGTGTCCATCCTCTATTCATTTGTTTGGTAATGATGGAGGGGCTGTTATGTGCCAAGCACTGTTCTGAATGGGGGACACAGAGACCCAGACACATACGAATGTTCCCTCCTCATGGAATTTGTATTCTCAGGTATTGCGGGGAGCAGGCAATAAACATAATCCATGTGCAAAATATTTAGAGTGCTGGGTGGAGACAGGTGTGTAGGAAAGATGAATGGGAATGAGGCATTGCTGGGAAGCACTGGGGTGATCTGAGAAGGCCTCACTGAAGGAGCCATTTGAGCAAAGACCCACTAGAGTCGAAGGATCAGGCCATGTGACTAGGTAGGAAAGGGTGTTCTAGACGGAGGGGACAGCAAAAACACACCCCTGATACTGAGCAGAAGGGCAAGGTCAGTGATCAAGGGGCACGGGCTGGCAGAAGGGCAGAGGGGGTGGCAGCATGTGGAGGGCCTTGTACCCATCACCAGGACTTTGTCTTTCCCTCGGTACTCCTCTGGGCCTTTGGCCCAGCTCCACCGGCTGCCTTCTCCCGCCAGTTCTGCCTCCCCTCTCCATTCTGGGCGGTGGAGGCTGGTGGTTAGTAGCATGGGCACTGGCCTGCCTGCTCAGGTTCTGAACTGAGCACAGAGGCCTGGGCCTCTCCTGGGCTTCTGCTCCACTTGGCCCAGGGTGGGGCCATGGACTCCCATTTCCAATGGTGCTGCTGGCTCTGGCATATTCTGACCCCCTCCACTGGGGACACCTCCCAGTGTTCCCTGCCTGGCTCATTTCTCTCTCAGGGCCAGCTTCATTGTTGCTACCTCCAGGAAGCCTTCTCTGATCCTCATCCCCAAGGCCTGTGTCAGGATACATCCCACCCCTTCCCTTTGCCAGTTAGGATTCCCTGGGTTCCTTTATGCTCCCCCACCAGGCTGGGTACTTGGGAAGTATTCACAGCCCCCAGCATTAAGCCTGGTGTGTAGTTGCCACTCAGTGAGTAATTTGATGAGGGGCTCTTTGCTGCGGGAGGATTAGGCTGCAGGGTCACCCCCCAACCCCCAGTGGAGGTGACATCTCCATCTTTTGGGGACTTTTGCAGGGAGCGAGTGCATTATAATGGAGAGGAAGAAGCCAGAGTCCTAAAATTCCACTATTTTTTCATCACATTTTGCTCCTCTCAAAAACAAAAAACAAAAACACAGGCCGGGCACAGTGGATCACGCCTGTATTCTCAGCACTTTGGGAGGCCAAGGCCGGAGGATCACCTGAGGTCAGGAGTTTGAGACCAGCCTGGCCAACATGGCAAAACCCAGTCTCTACTAAAAATATTAAAATGAGCCGGGCGTGGTGGTGGGCGCCTATAATCCTAGCTACTCAGGAGGCTGAGGCAGGAGAATCGCTTGAACCTGGGAGGCGGAGGTTGCCAAGAGTGAGCACCACTGCACTCCAGCCTGGGTGACAGAGCGAGACTCTGAGAAAAGAAAAGTCTCAAAAAAAAGGAAAAGCCCAAAACCAGCTGAGCTTAGGTGGATCTCTCTGGCCATCTTTTTAAACAGTAAGGGACCTTTAGAAGTTTGATTTCTCTCTTCCCCTCAGCAAGGCTATTTGCTTCCTGAAGATAAATCAGTGGTAAAAAGTAGCTTAATTTAAAGCGTTCAATTCCCCTGCTTTTTACATTGAGGAGAAATTATGGTGACAGCTATTCCTGTTTTGCGTGCTTAGTACCAGCCAGGCACTGAGCCCAAAACTCCAACTCACTCTTGACTGTGGAGCCAACCCTGTGCCAGAAGAAAATCCCCACTCCCTACAATGTGTGGAATTCACATTATAGTTGGAGACGGGCGGGGAGAAACAAACACAGCCTGGAGATCCCGGAGAATGCCTGGTGTGGGTGCTGGGGGAAGAAGTCCAATTTCAGCTGCGAAAATGGGTCTTGGGAGTGGGTTTACACCTCAGATGCCCTTATGGCCACAGTCCATTGGCTCCTAGCCTCCTCCCCACTTTACAGATGAAGAGACTGAGGTTTAGAGAGGGGAACAGCTGGCTTGATAGAGGCAACTGCTGAGGCAGTTGAGGAAAGGTGAGGACCTCCCAGAGTGGGAGGGGCAAGGGACCGGGACCGGGAAGTAGAGGAGGGAAGAAGAAATTTTGCGGAGGGGTCTCCTGCCCTCGGTCCTCCTCCCCCACTTCTGGGAAAGTGGCTACAGGTACCAGCTCCATCATTTGAAATGCTGATTAGTTCATTAGCAGTTGTTTACAGGCCTTTGGCCTGTCTGACATTTTAACCCTGTGAAGTCCGAGGAAACAGTTCTCTGTCTTTAATATGCTTCAAAACCGCCTGCAAAACTAACTACAAGTGCAGACTGCACCCCTAGAGATTCTGATGTTTAAGTCTGGAGTGAGTCCAGGAATCTGCATTTTAAAATAAGCCCATCCTGTGCTGGAACTGGTGGTCCACTACGAGGACAAGCTGGGCGAGAGCAGGTTTCCAAACCTGGGCCAGAGCTGGGGGTGGTCACATGGAGAGCTTAAAAGTGGAGACTTTGAGGGGCTTTCCCTCCCAGAGGTTTCGAGTCAAGAGATTTGAGAGTTGATGTTTTCTTTGTTTGTTTACTTTTGAAAAAGATGATTATTGGTTGGGCTTGGTGGGGGATGGGCTATGAAGCCACCCGCAGTTGTAGACAAAGGTGTGTGTGTCTGTGTGTGTAATCAGTTCACACATGTGGATCATGTCCACATCTTTCATCAGATTTCTCTGAGGAATCATCCCAGATGACATTTAGGGCTGACTGAGTGGCATTACCAGTCTAAAATGGGAGCCGGCCAGGCGTGGTGGCTCACACCTGTAATCCCAGCACTTCGGGAGCCTAAGGCGGGTGGATCACCTGAGGTCAGGAGTTTGACACCAGCCTGGCCTACATGGCAAAACCCCGTCTCTACTAAAAACACAAAAATTAGCCAGGTGTGATGCTGTGTGTCTGTAGTCCAAGCTACTTGGGAGGCTGAGACAGGAGAATTGCTTGAACTGGGAGGAAGAGGCTGCAGTGAACTGAGATCACGCCACTGCACGCCAGCTTGGGCAATAGAGTGACACTCCATCTCAAAATAAAATAAAATAACATAGAGCCAATCTCAGGGTCTATCAAGACAGAGGTGAAGGGAAATGAAGTTGAGGCCTGCAAACTCCCTGTGTGTTCTTGGAGAAGCAAAACAAGCAAAATATGCAAGGTGTGTAGCAGCACCAGCAACTCAGTGGTGGAGGAGGGATTCCAGTGTATTTGGAGAGGAGACCGTAGGTGGCCAGGGGGCCCCTTCCTTCTGCCTGTCTGTTCATCTGTTCACCCATCATTCATTCTTCCATTCAGGTAGTCATTAGGCACCTGCTGTATCCAAGATCTCTGCCATCTAGGCTCCTAGTGCAGGGAGGGTAGACTGGATGATGCAGACTAGTGGGTGATTTGACAAGTTAACTTACATGGTTTTGGAAAGAGGCATCACTTTTATGAGTCTGCAAACACAACTCCCTGATTTCTGACTTGCCCAACCCAATATTAAAATGCATCACCAAACTCTCCTGCTGTCTGGGAGAAGCCAGCATGAAACTCAAGCTGAGCAGAAAACAGATCCAGCATGGAGATAAGGCAGCTGCAGTTTCTCGTTTAGGTTGGGCCAACTAAGAATTTTGGGGACTTTCCGTTCTGTGAATGGGGAATTAAATTGCTTCCTTATTTTTATTTTTTATTTTTTGAGATGGAGTCTCGCTCTATCACCAGGTACAGTGGTGTGATCTCGGCTCACTGCAACCTCTGCCTCCTGGGTTCAAGCGATTTGCCTGCCTCAGCCTCCTGAGTAGCTGGGGCCACAGGCGCCCGCCACCACACCCGGCTGATTTTTGTATTTTTAGTAGAGACAGGGTTTCACCATGTTGGCCAGGATGGTCTCATTCTCCTGACTTAGTGATCCGCCCTCCTCGGCCTCCCAAAGTGCTGGGATTACAGGCGTGAGCCACTGCGCCTGGATGCTTTTTAATTTTTTTGGAAAGGTGGAGGGGATTTGGTCTATGATTAATCCATCTGGAGTTTGGTAACAGATCCAGCAGGTATGTAAGGCATTTTAGTTATTTGAATCTAAATGAAATCCCGAAATCGCAGGGCAATTAATCATGAACCTGAGGGCTCCTGAGTTGTCTTTGCTTGTTTGCCTCAAGACAGGTGACTTGTCTCCTATTTTTTTTCTTTATTTCTAGACATGTCATGACTTTCAGATATTTAACACTTTTTAAAAGATTTGTTTTCCTCTCTCATGGGAAGACACTTTTAAAAGATTTGTTTTAAAAGATTTGTTTTCTCTCATGGGAAATTTCTCTGTCACAGTTGGATCTAGCTTCTCTTTCTATCTTGTGCCTTGTTTTTAGTTAATCTTCTCCTATGTGTCAAATAATCAAAGACCCTTCAGTTATTTATTGATCGAGAACCCCTCGGTTACTGGTATGCATTTAGTTTTACCCATGTGAGATTGTTTAGTGTTTCATACCAACTCTACTGTAATCTTATATCGGCAGGGCGCGGTGGCTCACGTCTGTAATCCCAGCACTTTGGGAGGCTGAGGCAGGCGAATCACGAGGTCAGGAGTTTGAGATCAGTCTGGCCAACATGGTGAAACCCCTTCTCTACTAAAAATACAGAAAATTAGCCGGGTGTGGTGGCATGGGCCTGTAGTCCCAGCTACTTGAGAGGCTGACACAGGAGAATCGCTTGAACCCAGGAGGCAGAGGTTGCAGTGAGCCGAGATCACACCACTGCACTCCAGCCTGGGCGACAGAGCAAGATTCTGTTAACAAAAACAAAAAAATTTTTATATTATCCCATTTTATGGATGAAGACACTGAGGCTCTGAGACATGCCCTTGACTGTTTAGTGGTGGGGCAAAGATTCACAACTTGTCCCTAACTGCCAGATGCACCACTTCCCTTCCTTGAGGAAACTGACTCAGGCTCTCCCAAAATCCACGGGACCAGTAGCAGGATTTCTTTCTAGGGCATCTCGTCTTCTTGTCAATCTTTTCCCTCTGTGAAATGGCATTAGTAGAACCTACTTCGTAAGGTTTTGGGGGAGATTAAATGAGATAAACAATATAGAATGTCATGTATGCACTCAGAAATACTATTAGTTATTACTGATAATGGGTAAACATAATTGCTATTATTATTAACACTGACATAGCCTTACTTTATGTGGGGCATTGCCCTGAGCATTTGTATAGTAACATATAATTCTCCCAGTTATCCTGTGGGAGTAGTAAGTTCCAGACCACATTTTTTTTTTTTTTTTTTTTTGAGACAGAGTCTCACTCTGTGGCCCAGGCTGGAGTATAGTAGTGTGATCTTGGCTCACTACAGCCTCCGCCTCCTGGGTTCAAGCAATCCTCCTGCCTCAGCCTCTTGAGTAGCTGGGATTACAGGTGCCCACCGTCACACCCGGCTAATTTTTGTGTTTTAGTAGAGATGGGGTTTCACCATGTTGGCCAGGCCGGTCTCGAGCTCCTGACCTCAAGTGATCCGCCTGTCTCGGCCTCCCAAATTGCTGGGATTATAGGCGTGAGCTACTGCGCCCGGCCTAGACCCCGTTTTTGGATGAGGAAACTGAGATCCAGAGAGGTTCATTTAGCTGTGGTCTACTGTGACAGGGAGATTTGCCACTTAGAAAGTTTTAGGGTCGTTTTATTTTCATAATAGAACACAATGAACCAGACCATCCCTGCTGCATTCTAGACCATTAAGTTTCAATAATGAGAAAGTTGGGATTCCCCAGAGACGGGGATTCTCTTTCTCATAGTAGCAAGACTTCCCAAAACAACATTTCTTTTTCAAGATTTCATTAAGAATCTCTTCTTTATATCTTGTCTTTTGTTGTTATTGTTGCTCGTTTGTTTTTGTATTTGCTTTGTTCATTCCCACCTCTCCAACAAAGAATTTTGAAGTTTGGGGCACCCAGATGCATAACTGCATAATAGCTATATGTATTTCTCAGAAAGGGTTAAGGAAATGGGCAAAGGAGAAGTAAGAAGAAAAGATAAGAGGAGAGCCACGTGTGGTAGTGTGCACCTGTATTGACAGCTACCTGGGAGGCTGAAGCAGGAGGATCACTTGAGCCTAGGTGTTCCAGACCAGCTGGGGCAACATAGAGAGACCCCCATCTCTAAAAATATGTTATAAAATATTTTAATTACTTTTTTTTGTTTTTTTGAGATGGAGTTTCACTCTTGTTGCCCAGGGTGGAGTGCAGCGGCGTGATCTTGGCTCACCGCAATCTGCGCCTCCTGGGTTCAAGTACCTCAGCCTCCCAAGTAGCTGGAATTACAGGCATGTGTCACCACACCCAGCTAATTTTGTATTTTTAGTAGAGACGAGGTTTCTCCATGTTGGTCAGGCTGGTCTTGAACTCCTGACCTCAGGTGATCTGCCCTCCTCAGCCTCTCAAAGTGCTGGGATTACAGGCGTGAGCCACCGCGCCTGGCTTAATTACAATTTAAAAAGAAAGATGAGTATAGAAAGAAGGTTGGATAGTGATGTGCTTGCCACAGACCTAGATCCCTGCTAAAAGCAGACCACAAATTTGACTCTGAGCAAACAGGAAAATAAGATCAGTTGCATAATTAGGTTTCTATGAGTTAAGCATAAATCTGTGCCTTAGAGAGGATCCGGCTTCTCCACAGAGCTCTTAACTTCATGTGATTTTGGCAACAGCTCTTAATACTTAGGCCTTTCCATTGGTATTTGTCATTATTATGCAGCTAATACATGTTTGATGTGCAGAAAACATTAGAAAATATAGATAGCTGAAAGAAAAAAGCTGGGTGCAATGGTACGTGTCTATAATCCCAGGTGTTCTGGAGGCTGAGGTGAGAGGATCAGTTGAGCCCAAGTGTTCAAGTCCAGCCTCCACAGGGAGATACCATCTCTTAATAAAAAGAACACAAATATTTAAATTGTGTGTAAAGTCACTGTCTAGATATCACCACAAGGGAACATTTTTGTATACATGCTCCTAGAAGTGAGGTCTCTATTATTATCTTATATGTTGTAGTATAAATTCAAGAATAAATAATGGCATTTTACTAAAGCAAATCGTTATCCAACACTCCCCTGCCTCGAGGCCATTGTGCCTACTGTTCCCTGTGTCCAGAGCACCTTTCCCCCAGGTGTCCTCATGACACTTTTGCTTATCTCTTTCCAGTCTCTGCTCAAACTGCCCCAGTTCTCAGCAGAGTCTGTCTTGGATAATAGCTCACATCTATACCCTTGTCACTGTACCACCTACCCTGCCTTTTTTCCATTGCACTAATTACTATTCAACTTAATGACCTGCTTGTCTTCCTCTCTTTGAATATGAGGTCCTTGAGGGTGGGTCTGTTTTGTTCATTGCTGTATGTCTAGGGCTTGGGCTCAGAATTCTGCCCAGCATACAGGAAGTCCTCAGATATTTGAATATGAATGACTCTACACAGCTATTTCTCTTGTTTCTATATTTATTACAAATAGATCTATATCAATAACTACTAAAATATGCCTACAGAAATGTTTCCTACATAGAGTTAGATTTATGTACATATGTTTTTTCAAAATCATGCTCTTGGTCTTCCTACTTCAATGTCTATTGGCTGCTTTCTGATTCCTTCGAGGCAGCATGTGGTAAGATGTCTCTAAACTGTACCGTGGTCTATCAAGTGTTCACAGAAAACCTTCTGCAAATGCAATTTCTTTTCTTTTTTTTTTTGATTGATACAGGGTCTCACTATGTTGCCCAGGCTGGTCTTGAGCTTCTGGGATCAAGTGATCCTCCTGTTTCGGTCTCTCAAAATGCTAGGATTACAAGCATGAGCCACTGTGCCCGATCTGCAAATGTAATTTCATAATTAAAATATTTTATCCATAGCTGGGAGTGGTGGTTCATACCTACAATCCAAGCACTTTGGGAGGCCAACGTGGGAGGATCGCTGGAGTCCAGGAGTTCAAGACCAGCCTGGGCAACATAGGGAGACCCTATCTCTACAAAAGATAAAAACATTAGCTGGGGCCAGGCACAGTGGCTCATACTGGGGACTACAGTGCCACCACGCCTGGCTAATTTTTTTTGTATTCTTAGTAGAGACGGGGTTTCACCATGTTAGCCAGGATGGTCTCGATCTCCTGACGTCGTGATCTGCCCACCTTGGCCTCCTGAAGTGCTGGCATTACAGGCATGAGCCACCATGGACGGAGTCTCGCTCTGTTACCCAGGCTGGAGTGCAGTGGCCGGATCTCAGCTCACTGCACGCTCCACCTCATGGGTTTACGCCATTCTCCTGCCTCAGCCTCCCGAGTAGCTGGGACTATAGGCGCCCGCCACCTCACCCGGCTAGTTTTTTGTGTGTTTTAGTAGAGACGGGGTTTCACCGTGTTAGCCAGGATGGTCTCGATCTCCTGACCTCATGATACGCCCGTCTTGGCCTCCCAAAGTGCTGGGATTACAGGCTTGAGCCACCGCGCCCACCCTTTTTTTTTTCTTTTTAAAGAAAATGGTAGCCTCTGATGGCTACTGTCATGCCCCTGGCTTTTTTCAGGTCCGAGTCTGTCTGGAGACCTTTCCTCCCTATCAGTTAGGGATCCTTTCTTGGCTACTATTATGTTACTTTCTTCACCTTTGCCTCAGAATCATAAAGTTGGAAGGGCTTTTGGGGCCACCTGGCCTAGCCCTCTCTGCCACCACCAGGTGTGTGCTCCGGGGAGCTCCGTCTCCCATCCTAAAACTATCACCTTCCTGATTGGGCCTGTCGCTCACAAGACACTGCCTGGCTAGGCACCCCCTGACTACACCTTCTCCTGTGCCTTGAAGGACCTCAGAGGTAAAGATTTGGGTCTCTTGTGTCCCATCCTTACTCCAGAACCCAAAGCTCAGTCCCCAGCACATAGAGGGCCCTTAAGGGATGTTCATGGACAGATGAATGACTCTGCTTCTGCCTTCAGGTGGGTACCAGCCAGTCGACAGCCAGATTCATTCAGAGCCTGCCATGGCAAGGCACCAGCCCTGCGCCTTCAGGGAACGTGGCAATAAGGAAGGATTTCAGAGGGCGGCACATTCTAGAAGGAAGTAAAGCAGTGAAACGGAGTAAGGAGTGCCTGGGGTAGTGGCGCAGGGCCCCTCTAGCTGAGGAGTGGGTCAGGCAGGAGGACGCTTGTGTAGTACTTCGTGGTAGAAAGGAGGACGCCATGAAGAGAGCAATAGGAAGAGAATTCCAAGCAGAGAAACAGCGAGGGCTGAGAGCCTGAGACGGGAAGGAGCGCGGTATGCGGAGTGGGCAAGAGGCCCAGTGTGGCAGGGCCTGGTGGGCAGATGGGCTCACAGGCGGGAGATAAGCTGGGAGGGGAAGGCAGAGGCTAGAGCTGATCTCTAGTTTTTTTAGACCTTGTCTTCCGAAAGAGAGATAAGTGCCTCTGCCTCCATCAGCTTCCACCGAGATGAAGTGATACAAACCAGACCGTGCAGCCAACTCCTGCATCAGGTTCCGTAGGAATCCTTTCCCCGCCAGCGGAGGAGGCTCTCTGTCTTTTGGAAATGATGTTTAGGAGACAGAGCTGATTCTCATTTCTTCCATGCATACGGCTAAGCACGGGCTGGTGTGTGAGAAAGGGTTCGGGGCGGGGGTTGGTGGGAGTTAGTTCCCGGCTGTTCTGCCTTATAGTCCCAGGCAACTCCGACCTTCCCTGGCCACTACTCACACCTACGCTTTCCTATGCAAACTCTGATCTTCTTTTTCAGCCCTAGAATCCCAGAATAGCAGCTAATATGTATTGAGCCCCTTTATTTTTTCTTTTTAAGACAGGGTCTCACTTTGTCACCCAAGCTGGAGTGCAGTGCAGATCACAGCTCACTGTAGCCTCGAACTCCTCGGCTCAAGCAATCCTCCCACCTGACCTCCCGAGTAGCTGGGACCATAGGCATGTGCCACCATACCTGGCTAATTAAAAAAAATTTTTTTGTAGCCGGGCACGGTGGCTCACGCCTGTAATCCCAGCACTTTGGGAGGTGGAAGCGGGTGGATCACCAGGTCAAGAGATTGAGACCATCCTGGCCAACATGGTGAAACGTCGTCTCTACTAAAAATACAAAAATTAGCTGGGCATGGTGGCACGCTCCTGTAGTCCCAGCTACTCTGGAGGCTGAGGCAGGATAATCGCTTGAACCCTGGAGGCGGAGGTTGCAGTGAGCCGAGATCGTGCCACTGCACTCCAGCCTGGTGACAGAGCGAGACTCCATCTAAAAAAAAAAAAATTTTTTTTTGTCAAGATGAGATCTCACTATGTTGCCCAGGCTGGTCTCAAACTCCTGGCATCTTGCCTCTGCCTCCTAAAGTGCTGGGATTCCAGGTGTGAGCCACCGTGCCTAGCCCATTGAACTTTTATTCTGTGTCTGACAGTGCTAAAGGGCTTTATATGGATTCACTTGTTGAATCATCCCATGCCCTTAGGAAATAGAGACCATCACTATTTCTGTTTTGCATACGAGGAAATTGAGGCAGGAGAGGTGAAATCACATGCCTAAGATGGCATAGTTGATAAGTGGTTCTGGGGTTTGAACTTGGGTCATCTGTCCTCTGACCTGGGACTGTCAACCACTTAATGCTACACTGGGACCCTGACTTAAGGACTCAGGGTCTAGGCTCCTTATCTCAAAATTGGCCCCATGTTGCCACACAACGGCCAATCGCTTATGTCCTTGCCTTGCTTACCATCTAATCGGGCAGGCCTAGCAGACAGGGACACTGTCTTTCTTATCCTCTTCGTGCCATGCATAGAAGGGCAGGACTCCATTAGAACTTGGAAGCTTCCTCTCTAATTTATGGTTTCTTCCTCTCCAACATATGGGAGAGATAGATAAGTCTCTTTAATTAGTTCACTAAGATTAATAAGCCATAGACCCATCAAGGAAAATTCAATAAATGCTCACTGGGCATCTTTTATGCACCAGGCTCTGTCTACATTCAGAGTGAGAGAACAGTCACAGCTGACATCTATGGACCACTTACAACTGGCCTGGCTCTGGGCTAACCCCCACTGTGTACAGATCTTATGTATACTTCACTCCATACCCTGTGACGTAGGTCTTCCTGAAAATCACCACACTATGTCAAATCACCCATTAAAAACACCAGACTTAGGCTGGGCGCAGTGGCTCAAGCCTGTAATCCCAGTATTTTGGAAGGCTGAGGCAGGTGGATCGCTTGTGCCCAGGAGTCTGAGACCAGCGTGGGCAACAGAGTGAGAGCTCATCCTATCAAAAAATACAAAAAGTACAAAAAAATTACCTGGTAGTCCCAGCTACCTGGAAGGCTGAGGTGGGAGGATCGCTTGAGCCTGGGAGGTCAATGCTGCAGTGAGCCGTGATTGTGCCACTGGACTCCAGCCTGGGCAACAGAGTGAGACCCAGTCTCAAAAAACAAAAACAAAAACCACCAGGCTTATGGGAAAATGGGTTCAGGAGCTCAGCACTCAAGAACTTCATCATAATACATTAGATAAAAAGAATTTTGCTTGTGGAAATGGGTCTCTAAAGGGTTGCGGCTTGTTATTATAAGTGGGGGAAGGAGAATTGTCTGAAATGAGATGGAAGTTGTAACACCAGGTGTGGATGGGTGAGGTGTGTAACACATGAACTGAGGCAACTGGAGAAGGTGGGTGTTTTGTGCATTCCTGTGCTTCAGCTGGATAGAGTCTTCTGCATTCACCTAGTGTTGGTTGGATACAAAATTGCACATGTGAGCAACCTTGACATTGAGTTATGCTCAAGTTATTTTCCCTTTTTTTTTTTGTTGAGATGGAGTCTCGCTCTGTCACCCAGGCTGGAGTGCAGTGGCACAATCTCGGCTCACTGCAACCTCCACCTCTTGGGTTCAAGTGATTCTCCTGCCTCAGCCTCCCCAGTAGCTGGGATTACAGGTGTGCACCACCACTCCCAGCTAATTTTTTTTGTATTTTTAGTAGAGGCAGGGTTTCACTATGTTGGCCAGGCTGGTCTCGAACTCCTGACCTCAGGTGATCTGCCTGCTCTGGCCTCCCAAAGTGCTGGGATTACAGATGTGAGCCACCGCACCCAGCCTGCTCAAGTTACTTCCTAATACGTCGTTTACATGGAAACACATTTGCATTTTCAAAACAAGGATTATTGAAGAACTGACTGTATTATCTCCAATTTGCAGTGAAGTAAACTGAGGCTCTGAGAGGTAAAGTGACTAGTCCAGGGTCCCGCAGATGGGAGGTGGCAGAGCCAAGATTTAAACTCAGCTCAGCCTGAGCATTTAACCTGTGTGCCACAGGGCTCTTCCTGTTTATATCCATGAGAAACAAGTTATGTGGACAAAGATGGCCAAGAGGAGAGATTGATGGAGTATGGCCAGTAGTTAAGAATCTGCAAGAATAATGTTTTATTCATTTATTTATTTNACTGAGGCTCTGAGAGGTAAAGTGACTAGTCCAGGGTCCCGCAGATGGGAGGTGGCAGAGCCAAGATTTAAACTCAGCTCAGCCTGAGCATTTAACCTGTGTGCCACAGGGCTCTTCCTGTTTATATCCATGAGAAACAAGTTATGTGGACAAAGATGGCCAAGAGGAGAGATTGATGGAGTATGGCCAGTAGTTAAAATTCTCAAAAAAAAATGTTTTATTGATTTTTTTATTTTTTTTTTTGGTTTTTTTTTTTTTTTTTTGAGGCAGAGTCTTGCTCTGTCGCCCAGGCTGGAGTGCAGTGGCCGGATCTTGGCACACTGCGAACTCCGCCTCCCGGGTTCACGCCATTCTCCTGCCTCAGCCTCCCCAGTAGCTGGGACTACAGGCGCCCGCCACCTCGTCCGGCTAGTTTTTTGTATTTTTTTAGTAGAGACGGGGTTTCACTGTGTTAGCCAGGATGGTCTCGATCTCCTGACCTCGTGATCCGCCCGTCTCGGCCTCCCAAAGTGCTGGGATTATAGGCTTGAGCCACCGCGCCCGGCCATGTTTTATTTATTTTTAAGACAGGGCCATGTTCTGTCACCTAGGCTAGAGTGCAGTGGTACAGTCATAGCTCACTGCCGCTCACCTTCCCAGCCTAAAGTGATCTTCCCACCCCAGCCTCCCAAATAGCTGGCACTACAGGCACACACCACCACATCCAGCTCATTTTAAATTTCTTGTAGAGACAGGGTCTTGCTGTGTTGCCCAGGCTGGTCTTGAATTCCTGGCCTCAAGCAATCCTCCTGCCTCAGCCTCCTAAAGGGTTGGGATTACAGGCATGAGCCACTGTGAATGGCCAGAAGCACAGTTTTAAAATGTTTGATGATGGCTGGGCCCGGTGGCTCATGCCTCTAATCCTAGCACTTTGGGAGGCTGAAGTGGGCAGATTACTTGAGGTCAGGAGTTTGAGACCAGCCTGGCCAACATGGTGAAATCCCATCTCTACTAATAATACAAAAATTAGCTGGGCATGGTGGTGGGTGCCTTTAATCTCAGCTGCTCAGGAGGCTGAGATAGGATAATTGCTTGAACCCGGGAGGCAGAGCTTGCAGTGAGCCGAGATTGCACCACTGCATTCCAGCCTGGGTGACAGAGCAAGACCCCGTCTCAAATAAATAAATAAGTTTGATGATGACCAGTATAGCCTGGACCCTTTGCATTCAGCGTGGTGCATTCCATCCTGGGTGACAGAGCAATACCCTGTCATAAATAAAATAAATAAATAAGTTGGATGACCAGTACAGCCTGGACCCTTTGCAATCAAAGTGGATGCCTGGTGTTTGGTGCTGAAGAAGTGCTGGGGCCCTGGGCAGCAGGTGGAGGGTGGGCACTGGGGAGGCCCCCAGGAGGATCAGAGCAAAGGCTACTCATCAACTGATGGGACTTCTCAATATTTCAACCATTGGTGTGTTTGTGTCAGTCCATACTAGGTGAGTCTCAGTCCTGATTTTATCTGCAGTAAATCCACATGGTGAGTTTGGTTAGTTCTCATTATAGAAGCCCCTCCCCATCCCCAAAACTTTTAATTATGGAAACTTAAATACATAAAAGTTGAGAAATAGTACAATGAAGCCATGCATGGTGATGCGCACCTGTGGTCCCAGCTACTCAGAAGGCTGAAGTGGGAGGATTGCTTGAGCCAGGGAGGTCCAGGGTACAATGAGCTATGATTGCACCACTGCACACCACTGCACTTGCCCTGTAATAGGGCAAGGCCTTGTCTCAAAAACAACAACAACAAAAACAAAAGAACACCCTCATTTTACAATTAACATTGTCATATTTGCCTTCTCTGTGTGTGCCTCTTAAGCGTGTGCGTCCGAGCATGCACTTTATGAGCCATTGAAATATGCTGCAGGCATATTTCACCCCTAAATACTCTAGTCTGCATCTCCTGAACCACAATGCCATTATCGCAGCTAAGAAAATGTATATCATCTAACATCCACTCTGATGGCAGATATCCCCAACCATCCCAAGAATGTCTTGTGTTTATTACAAACGCTCACATGCCAGTCATTTCAAACATCGTCTCCTGAGGTCCTTGTGTACCCAGAAGGGAACATGAGAAGAGAAGGTGGTGGTCTTGCCTTTGATGTGCCTAAGGCCCCCTTTTTGTTCTCCCACTTTGGAGATAGAATTTGAAGCATCGGTTGGATTCTAGGAGCAGTTACACCTTTCTGTTTTTGTGTTTAAAAGCATGTAGGTTTCGGCCGGGCGCGGTGACTCAAGCCTGTAATCCCAGCACTTTCGGAGGCCGAGATGGGCGGATCACGAGGTCAGGAGATTGAGACTATCCTGGCTAACACGGTGAAACTCCGTCTCTACTAAAAAATACAAAAAAACTAGCCGGGCGAGGTGGCGGGCGCCTATAGTCCCAGCTATTCGGGAGGCTGAGGCAGGAGAATGGCGTGAACCCGGGAGGTGGAGTTTGCAGTGAGCTGAGATCCGGCCACTGCACTCCAGCCTGGGCGACAGAGCCAGATTCCGTCTCAAAAAAAAAAAAAAGCATGTAGGTTTCATGTAAGCTATATGCATGCACACACCAGCCACACGTGGGACTCAAGTTTGTAACTTTTTTTTTTTTTGAGACGGAGTCTTGCTCTATCACCCAGGCTAGAGTACAGTGGTGCAATTTCTGCTCACTGCAAGCTCCACCTCCCGGGTTCATGCCATTCTCCTGCCTCAACCTCCTGAGTAGCTGGGACTACAGGCGCCGGCCGCCATGCCTGGCTAATTTTTTATATTTTTAGTAGAGACGGGGTTTCACTGTGTCAGCCAGGATGGTCTCGATCTCCTGACCTTGTGATCCGCCTGCCTCGGCCTCCCAAAGTGCTGGAATTACAGGCATGAGCCACTGTGCCCGGCCTCAAGTTTGTAATTTAAAAAGACATTTCCTTCCCCTATAATAAAGCATAGCTGGCATTTCTACATCTGAAGCATCTGAGATAAAGCTGATGGTGTCAGCATGTTGCTTTCAAGAGAAACAAAAGGTTATGATTTGATAGGCCCTGAAATTAGACATCAAGTTCAAGACAGTATAAACTTAGGTGTGATCATTTTCCAAAGCTGTCACTCAGATATTTAGCAAAATGTCCCCCTTTACATTTCCCCTGTCTTCTACAGGTCTCTGCCATCCACCCCAAAGGAGGAAAGTTAGGAGGGAAGATTGTCAAAAGTCCTCAAATATAGCTATTTTAGATTTCTTTTTTTTTTTTTTTCTTTTTGTGAGACAGAGTCTCGCTTTATCACCCAGACTGGAGTGCAGTGGTGCAATCTTGGCTTACTGCAACCTCCACCCCCAACCCCTGGGTTCAGGTGACTCTTGTGCCTCAGCCTCCTGAGTAGCTAGCTGGGACTGTAGGCATGCACCACCATGCCTAATTTTTGTATTTTTAGTAGAGATGGGGTTTCACCATCTTGACCAGGCTGGTCTCAAACTCCTGACCTCAAGTGATCCACCCACCTTGGCCTCCTAAAGTGTTGGAATTACAGGTATGAGCCACTGCACCAGGCCTATTTTAGATTTCTTTGAATGTAGTAGAAGGTAACAAGCGTAGTTCATATACTTTTACTATTTTTTTTTTTTTTTTTTTTTTTTTTTTTTTGAGACGGAGTCTCGCTCTGTCACCCAGGCTGGAGTGCTGTGGCCGGATCTCAGCTCACTGCAAGCTCCGCCTCCTGGGTTCACGCCATTCTCCTGTCTCAGCCTCCCGGGTAGCTGGGACTACAGGCGCCGCCACGTCGCCCGGCTAGTTTTTTGTAGTTTTTAGTAGAGACGGGGTTTCACCGTGTTAGCCAGGATGGTCTCGATCTCCTGACCTCGTGATCCGCCCGACTCGGCCTCCCAAAGTGCTGGGATTACAGGCTTGAGCCACCGCGCCCGGCCTACTTTTACTATTTTTAATAATGACCAATGTTTCCTGAGCGTGAATAGTGCATTAAAGTGCTGAGTGGCACGCCTGGTACGCAGCAGGAGTCCAATGTTAGCTATATGGACAGTACCTGACATTCAGTGGATTTGAATCATTCAGACATGAAACTGCACTATGATATTTTACCTAGTAAAATCCCATTAAAAATTTCTTTTAAATATGTTTTGTAGAGACAGGGGTCTCACTATATTGCCCAGGCTGGTCTTGAGTTCCTGGGCTCAAGCAATCCTCCCACCTTGGCTTTCCAAAGTGCTGGGATTATAGGCATGAGTCCCTGCAGCTGGCATCAAGTCCCATTTTATATTGCAACTTTTAAAGAATGGGAGTGCATCACATCTACTTTTAAAGGAAAGCTGAGCACGTTTTGAGTTATGCACAGTTTTCAGCAAAACAGCCCATGCATAAAATCCAACAGGCTTGTCAGGTTGGGCTGGTGGTTTTACTTTCTCATGTAGTTCTCACGACAGTCCTGTTATGTAGAGATTACCATTTGGACCATCTTATAGAGAGGAAACTAAGCCTTAGAGAGGGTAAGTGACTTAAGTATGTCTGAGTGGTGGAGCTGAAACCTCAATCTTGGTGTGGCTGACTTTAGACTTGTTACTTGTAACCACTGTGCAGTCCCAAGCTTGTGTTTGTTGCTGTTCCTAATGCAGCATTGGTGCCTCTAAGCCTCATATTATGAACTGGTTCAGAGAGAGAACGCTACAGTCCCCACTGGGTTCGTTTAGTGTGGTGTTCAGGTATGTTGACATCGTGCTTCCTTCAGTCTTTCTCAAGCCTCATAGGCAGAAAACCCGTCACGAAAGCATAGTGGTCAAGAGCCATGGGTTCTGGGGCCAGATGGCTTGTACTCACTCGAATTCCAGGTTCACACCAGTAACTTGTAAGTTATGTGACCTTGGGCAAGTTACTCGACCCCCATATGCCTCAGTTTTCTCATCTGTCAAATGGAGACAATAATAATACCTAATTCGTACTATTATGAAAATAAATGACTAATATAAGCCTGGCATGTAGTGTGCTATAGAGCATTAGCTGCTAATATTATCTCCACCACCAAAGGCTTTAGCCAAGACTGCCTTCAAAAGCAGTGTTTGTGGGGTGGTAGTGTTTTAGAAAAGGTAATGTTTCCTTTTTTTTTCTTTTTTTTTGAGATGGGGTCTGACTCTGTCACCCAGGCTGGAGTGCAGTTGTAGTGCAACCACAGCTTATTGCAGCCTCGACCTCCCAGTCTCAAGCCATCCTCCCATCTCAGCCTCCTGAGTGGCTTGACTATAGGTGTGTACCACCACACCTGGCTAATTTTGTATTTTAAATTTTAATTATTATTATTTTTGAGATGGGGTCTCACTCTGTTGCCCAGGCTGGAGTGCAGTGGCACGATCTCAGCTCACTGTAACCTTCGCCTCCCAGGTTCAAGCAATTCTCCTGCCTTAGCCTTCCAAGTAGCAGGGACTACAGGCGTGCACCACCATGCCCAGCTAATTTTTGTATTTTTAGTAGAGATGGGTTTTGCCATGTTGGCCAGGCTGGTCTCAAACTCCTGACCTCAGGTGATCCGCCTGCCTCAGCCTTCCAAAGTGCTGGGATTACAGGCATAAGTCACCATGCCCGGCCTGAAATTGTACACTTTATTTATTTTTGAGACAGAGTCTTGCTCCGTCACCCAGGCTGGAGTGCAGTGGCGCGATCGTGGCTCATTGCAACCTTCACCTCCCGTGTTCAAGCAGTTCTCCTGCCTCAGCCTCCCAAGTAGCTGGGACTACAGGCGCCCACCACCACATCCGGCTAATTTTTGTAATTTTAATAGAGACGGGGTTTCACCATATTGGCCAGGCTGGTCTCGAATTCCTGACCTTGTGATCCACCCACCTTGACCTCCCAAAATGCCAGGATTACAGGTGTGAGCCACCGCACCCAGCCAATTGTACACTTTAAATTGACAAATTTTGTGTTATGTTAATGATATCTCAATGTTTTTTGAAATGCCAACGGGGAACAAATCATCATTAGTGAAATAGCTCTTGTTCAGATTAGTAAGTAGAGCTCCAGGCCTGAGCTTTTAGTAAACAGTTATGAGCCCCACTGGTTCCACGTGGTCCTGCCCTCTGAAGCAGAGCCGTGGTTTGCAGCCTTCCCAGAAACAGAAAGGCTTCTGGGAAACCACAGCTCCCTACCTGCTGAAGGAAATGGACACCCAAGATAAGCTGGATATATTGTGTGTGTAATCAAAAGGCAGGCAGGCAGGCAGGCAGGGAGGTTTTCCAGATGAGCCTAAGCTAATGGCTTAAAAGGGTGTTTCAAAGAGAAAGCAGTAGGCTGACTGGTCTGAACTCCTGCCCTGTCAGCAGAAACAGTGCATTCACAACGCTGGTATGAACTGCAAGCCTCTGCCTCCTGATTTAGTTAATAAGCAGTTTTCCTGTGGAATTGATTGAGGGGAGAGAGGTTTTCTCTTCCTGGCTCCCTTGGTGTGTGCCCTCTCATGTCAGAAGGCAGGAAGTTCTCTGGGAATTCACACCAGAGGTTTTGCTATTATTTAAGCAAATTAAGGCCTTTGGGAACAGCCAGGTGGCCTTTCAGGTTTTGCCAGGGCCAAACAGCCCTATCACCTGCCAAGGTGTTGAGTCAACTTATTTACAGCACTCAGAGCCAGTTCCTGTGCTGCTGAAATCCCCAAAGGCCTGGTTTAAATGGGCCTGGTCAGACATCCACACCGCCTGCCTCATCAGCACTTTTAGCCTTCCACCTGCAGTGCGGGCTTGACTGAGATGCCCCAGTGGCTTGTCCTGGGAACAAACCACTCCCATCTGTAAGCTGCTGCCCTCCTTGGGTAACTTTGCCTCTCTCTGCCTCTTTACTCCCTGCACAGAGGGTCAAGGGGGCACATCATCCAGGGAGGCAGGGCTAGGTGGAAGTTAAGGTGATGGGCTTTGGGGTCCGGCAGGCCTGAGTTCAATTCCCAGCTCTGCTGTGTGCTATTGTAGCTGTGTGGTTTGGGCAAATCCCTTACCACTGTGGGTATTGCTTTATTCACCTGTGAAATGGGAGCAACACAGTACCCACCTTCCAGGCTGTTGTGAAGATTGACTGCAGTTCTGCCTGGTGCTTCTGATAGGGTCAATAACTGAGGGGTTGGCCGGGCGCGATGGCTCACACCTGTAAGCCCAGCACTTTGGGAGTCCGAGGCAGATGGATCACGAGGTCAAGAGATCGAGACCATCCTGGCCAACATGGTGAAACCTCGTCTCTGCTAAAAATACAAAAATTAGTTGGGCGTGTTGGCGCGCACCTATAGTCCCAGCTGCTCAGGAGGCTCAGGAGACTCGCTTGAACCAGGGAGGTGGCGGTTACAGTGAGCCAAGATCGCGCCACTGCACTCCAGCCTGGCGACAGATGAGTGCTGGGGGTGTTGGAGGGAGGCTGGAGAATGAAAGGGAGGCAACTGAGGCCACAATGTCTGGCTGTTTCGAATCCCCCCACCACCAACTCAAACCCTCTGATCTGCAGATAAAGAACTCCAAGACAGTTCTTACTTCTCTCAGAATAAAAGCCCAGCTCTCTCCAGTGAGGCTCCAGCTACATCGGACTTTGTCACTGACTACCCTTGTGTCACTCGCTCTATTCAGCCACCACCCTGGACTGGCTCCCAACCAAGTTGTGTTTGCTTTTCCCTCTGCCTGGAATGTCCTTCCACCAGGGACCATGTGACTCCCTCCCTCCTTCCTTCCCTCCCTTCCAGCAAGTCTTAGGTCTCAGCTAAAACTGCCTTTGCTCTAAGTCACCTTCATTGCCTTTGACATGGCACCCCACTGCCTCCAGCACTCCCTCCTTATCCTTCCTCCCTGTTTATTTTACTATTTTTTATTTATTTATTTTGAGACAGAGTCTCCCTTTGTCACTCAGGCTGGAGTGCAATGGCGTGATCTTGGCTCACTGCAACCTCTGCCTCCTGGTTTCAAGTGATTCTCCTGCCTCAGCCTCCCAAGTAGCTGGGATTACAGGTGTGCGCCACCGTGCCTGGCTAATTTTTGTATTTATAGTAGAGACGGGGTTTCACCATGTTGGCCAGGCTGCTCTTGAACTCCTGATTTCAAGTGATCTACCCATCTCGACCTCAAAGTGCTGGGATTACAGGCGTGAGCCACCATGCCCAGCCCCTGTTTTATTGTTTTCTCTACAGCGTTTACTACCTTATTGTATGTTTTTGGCTAAGGGACCTTGGAGTCAACCCCAGGAGAACAATGCTGAGGAACCAGGAGCGGCTCTCCCATAACTTCACACATCTTCTAAAGCTGGCTAGGACTGCACTTCATTCTCATGATTTCATGCCCACGGTTACCTACAGGGTGTTACCTGAGCAGAGCAAGTGACATGAGGGTAGTTGGTGACAGAGTCAGAAGTAGCTGAGGCCTCACTGTAGAGAGCTGGGCTTTCATTCTGGGAGAAGTGAGTCTCTGGAGGACTCTGCACAGCAGTGGCTTATCATGGCCTGACCGAGGTTGTAGCAAGCTCACTGGGGCTATTGTGTAGAGAAGAGGCCGTAGCAACCTGGGCCAGAATTGGGAAGATTAAGGAGGCTACTGCAGTGGTCCAGGCGTCCAGAGATGAAACAGAGATAAATTGGGTCTGTGGGGAAAGAAGTGTCGGCTGACAAGCTGTTCTGTCTCTGTGTTCTCCTCTCCCCGCCCCTCTTTGCCCACCCTGTCCCCATTCCTCAGCTGTGCTTTGTATTTTGTAATTCACAGCACTCAAAGCACTCACGCAGGAGGCCTGACATTATTTATCTGGTTTGAGTTGGGGGTGGGGGTATTGGAAACAATTAGACATTGTGGTCTCAGTTGCCTCCCCTTCATTCTCCCACCTCTCCCACACACCCACAGCACTCATTTTAACCCCTCAGTATGTCTTTTCATTTTTCCTTCTTTCTTTTTTAGAGTTAGGGTCTCACTCTGTCATCCAGGCTGGAGTGCAATGGTGTGATCACGGCTCATTGCAGCCTTGACCTCCTGGGCTCAACCAATTAACCCCACCTCAGCCTGCCCAGTAATTGGGACTACGGGAGCATGCCACCACACCTGGCTAATTTTTTCTCTTTTTAGAGATGTGGTCTCGCCATGTTGCCCAGGTTGGTGTCGAACTCCTGAGCTCAAGCGATCCACCCCGCCTTGGATTACAGGCATGCACCACCATGCCCGGCCAATTTTTAAATTTTTTGTAGAGACGGGGGTCTCACTATGTTGCCCAGTCTGGTCTCAAACTCCTGGACTCAAGTGATCCTCCTGCCTCAGCCTCCCAAAGTGCTGGGATTTACAGGCCTGAGCAATCATGCCCGGTCCCCTCTGGATGTCTTTAATCCAGAAATCCCCTTTGGGATCTGAGACTCTTTGAGAGACTGTTGAAGGCCAAGGAGCCTCTCACAAGTACCCATATCTTAACCCACAGTTCCAGGGGCCCACATCTTCCTTGACGCCCTCACTAGCCCAAACCTTGGCTCAAGTCCTAGGTGCTCACTGCTAAAGCCTCAAGGAGGGGGTCAGGAAAGCAGAACAGCAGCCCAGGAAACTCCTTTCATGGCCACAGAGATGTTTCCAGATGGCCTGAGAAGGGAGTGGTTGAGGTGGGCAGCTGTTGTTCCCCATGGTATCAAACCTTTGATCAAGAGGGGTGGAGAGGCCGGCGCGGTGGCTCAAGCCTGTAATCCCAGCACTTTGGGAGGCTGAGACGGGCGGATCACAAGGTCAGGAGATCGAGACCATCCTGGCTAACACGGTGAAACCCCGTCTCTACTAAAAAATACAAAAAACTAGCCAGGCAAGGTGGCGGGCGCCTGTAGTCCCAGCTACTCGGGAGGCTGAGGCAGGAGAATGGCGTAAACCCGGAAGGCGGAGCTTGCAGTGAGCTGAGATCTGGCCACGGCACTCCAGCCCAGGCGACAGAGCGAGACTCTGTCTCAAAAAAAAAAAAAAAAAGAGGGTGGAGAAGGATTGACTTTCTCAAGTTCAGGACTTCCTTCTGGCTCCACAGGCACCCCCTACAGGCAAAGGACCACCACACCCAAAGGCAGGAGTGGCCAATCCTGAGGGCGTGGATAGGGGCCACAGGGAAGCAGTTCACGCCCTCAGGATTTGACTCTACAGGGAAGGCCCTGGGGATGTTGCCCTGTCCAGGAACCTGCACATCCACCTTGGGGGCACTAACTGTCCTTAGGGTGACCTCAGAGGCAGTTGCAGAAGTTTCCAGTTCTGCAAAAGCCATCTGTGGCAGAACGGGAGCAGCAGTTTACCACATACAAACTCTTCAAATGTTCCCATCAGCTGTGACAGGTGGGGGCCACTCTGTAGTTGAAGAGGAAACTAAGACTTAAGCGTTACTGAACTTTCCTGGAGTTAACACAGCTAGTCAGAGGCACAGTTCGCATTCAAGTCCACGTTATCTAGACTCCAGGCCTAAGCACTGACCATTAGTGCTCTATGAGGCAGCACCTGGTGAAGCCACTTGTGCTTTGAGAGGGGCGTTCAGAAGGCTGCAGCCTAGTTCTGTGTAGGGTCAGATTATCTTGTTTTTCTCCTCTCCGCTGGCCCACATCTTACCCTCTGGTGCCATTGTGACCGATCCTTTGCAAAGGAGTCAGCACTAGAAATGTTGACAATGAGTCCGTTTCCTGCCCCTCACCCCACACAGGGCTCCTTCCCATCCTTGCCCCTCCGCCTCTGGACCAGCTCCATGGGTCAGTGTTCCTCTTAGAGCATGACTCTTAGAAAGAAAAACAGCACTTACATTGAGATCATTAGATTGCAACCCTGAGAATGTACTTATCAAACCACAAATAGAATCAGAGAAGGACTATATGGTCTCCCATATCCTGAGTGTCTCATTTCTGAAAATGCAACTGAAATCTGGTTTTGGAAGCCACATCACATGTTACCCTTTGAGATTATGGTCAACTGAACACCCATCCCTCCTTTGGTTCAACCCTCTCATTAAAGAAAAGAAAAAGGGCCAGGAGTGGTGGCTCACTCTTGTAATCCTAGCACTTTGGGAGGCCGAGGCAGGCAGATATCCTGAGCTCAGGAGTTTGAGACCAGCCTGGGTAACATGGCGAAACCCCGTCTCTACTAAAAATACAAAAATTAGCCGGGCGTGGTGGCTCATGCCTGTAATCCTAGCTACTTGGGAGGCTGAGGCACGAGAATCGCTTGAACCCAGGAGGTGGAGGTTGCAGTGAGCTGAGATTGCAGCACTGCACTCCAGCCTGGGTGACAGAGTGTCTCAAAAAAAAAAAAAAAAAAAAAAAAAAAAAAAAAAAGCGTTTGTATATGTGAACATGGGAAAACAAATAGAAGCCAATTTAAATGGTACCTAAGAGCCTAAAAGCGTCCGCCTGTCAGCAGTTCATCTGAGACAAGCACTGTTGCCGGTTTCTTATTTCCTTCTGAAGATATTCTAAGCCTATTCCCTATCCCATTTAGCTTTGTGCTCTTTAAAGACAGATTCTTCCCATGTTATTACATATACACTTAACTTGATTCTTTTTTAAACAGCTCCCTCATTCATTTTATTTATTTATTTTGAGACAGAGTCTCGCTCTGTCACCCAGGCTGGAGTGCAGTAGCATGATCTGGACTCAGTGCAACCCCCACCTCCCGGGTTCAAGCAATTCTCATGCCTCAGCCTCCCTTGTAGCTGGGACTACAGGCACCCACCACCATGCCTGGCTAACTTTTGTATTTTTAGTAGAGATGGGGTTTTGCCATGTTGGCCAGGCTGGTCTTGAACTCCTGACCTCAAGCGATCTGCCCAACTGGGCCTCCCAAACTGCTGGGATTTAGGCATGAGCCACCGTGCCTGGTCCCTCACGGTTTTTAATTTTTGCATCATTTTCCATTGAGTGGATGCCCATCATTGATTTACCCAGCCCTCTGTCAATGATGTGTCTGTCTTTTGCCACCATAAACAAGCTTGTAGTGGCCCTCTGTATATCTGCCCTTATGCAATGTGTGAGTCCCTCTGTGAGATGAAGTCCTAAAATTGGGCTTTGCTGAAAGAAAGGATTTATGCATGTAAAATCTATAAACATGATCAGAATGTTCTCTTAAAAAGCCATACTGGTTCCTACTTGCCATGACGTCCAAGGTGTTTGAGCCCCACATCCTTGCTGGTACAGTTCTACCTCTGTGCCTTACAGATGATAAAACGAACCCAGAAAAAATGCAAGGGGCTTGCCTGACACTCTCCAGGAAGAACCTGGTCATCTGACTCTGGTCAACTGGCATCCAGCATTTTTTTTGCTAGACCAGCTGACTAGCATCTGCCGGCCGTACCCCCTTCCCTCTCCCATCATGTGTGGGTCATCTTCCTTTCCACCACTCACACAGACCCCTCCCTCTGGTCTCCTGCATCCTGCATTGCTAAGATTCTCAGAGGGGTGCCAGTCCTCTGGGAGTGGTTGCAAAGAGCCTTCTGACTGGTTGACAGCTTACTCCCTAAGTCCTCTGAGTGTTTGTAAAAATATAATGTTTCCTCCTGTGGAGTAAATTGTAAGCTGTTCACATGTGGTCCCCTACTGTTTTTTTTTCTTGGTCTTTTGCATGTTTGTTTTTTTTTTTTTTAACTTTTTTATTATTTCAATAGGTTTTTGGGGAGCAGGTGGTGTTGGTTACGTGAATAAGTTCTTTAGTGGTGATTTCTGAGATTTTGGTGCACCCATCATCGGAGCAGTGTACACTGTACCTGTGTACACTGTGTAGTCTTTTATCCCTCACCCCCTTCCCACCCTTTCCCCTAAAATCCCCAAAGTCCATTGTATCATTTTTATGCCTTTGCATCCTCATAGCTTAGCTCCCACTTATGAGTGAGAACATACAATGTTTGGTTTTCCATTCCTGAGTTACTTCACTTAGAATACTAACCTCCAATTCCATTCTTTTTTTTTTTTAACAGCTTCAGTTCCCAGGTCCAGTGTTTCCTGTCTCTAATCCCAGTGACTCAGGAGGGTGAGGCAGGAGGGGGCCGCTCCTACCCTCTTGTTTGGTCATTTTAGCAGATGACTTTCACCCTCATGCCTGTTGCACTGTGATTGCAAGAAGGAATTATTTTTAACTTTATGAATAGGTCATATGTTCACATGGGCACCATTGAAAAAAATCAAATAATCTAAAAAGTATACAATGAAAAGTTCTTCTCCCACCCTGTCCCCCTTTGGTCTAATAACATGCCTCCCCCATACCTAAAATCTCACTTGTTAGTGTCTTTTAAAGTTCTGTATGTAACTATAAACAAATATGAACATATATTCTTTGAGACAGAGTCGTATTCTTTTTTTTATTTTGAGATGGAGTCTCGCTCTGTCACCCAGGCTGGAGTACAGTGGCGCGATCTTGTCTCAGTGCAACCTCTGCCTCTCAGGATCAAGCGATTCTCCTACCTCAGCCACCCAAGAAGCTGAGACTACAGGCATGCCCTACCATGCCCGGCTAAGTTTTGTATTTTTAGTTGAAACGGGGTTTTACCATGTTAGCCAGGCTGGTCTCCAACTCCTGACCTCAAGTGATCCACCCACCTCAGCTTCCCAAAGTGCTAGGATTATAGGTGTGAGCCACCATGCCTGATCAAGACAGAGTCTTGTTCTGTGGCCCAGGCTGGAGTACAGTTGTGCAGTCATGGCTCACTGCAGACTCAAACTCCTGGGTTCAAGCGAACCTCCTGCCCCAGCCTCCCAAAATGCTGGCATTACAGGCATAAACTTATTTCTTATTCCCTTCTTTTTAGTTACACAAAAGATAGCGCTGCTTTGCACTTGGTTTTATCAGCAAGCAATAATGTATCTTGAAGATCATTCCCCTGCAGAGCATAAGGAGCTTTTTTTTTTTTATAGGTTCGTAGTATTTCATTGCAAGGAAATTCCATAATTTAATCCTCTAATGATGGCTATTTGGGCTGTCGCCCATGTTTTGCTAGCACAAACAATGCCTTAGTGAATAACCTTTTACATACATCATTTTTGTGTGTAAGCTTTCCAATTTCACATTGGAAAATGGGAACAGGCCAGGTAAATGGCCCATGGAGTCTTTCTGCAAGAGCAGCAACCAGGAAAATAAAAGGCTGGAGAACCACTGCTGGAACAGGTGCCCCATCTCCTTGTGGTGGTAGCAACAGTACCACAGCATCTTGTGAGTGACCTGTGGCTGTCCTCTAGCATATGCCACAGTCGGATTCTGGTACCTGTGGGTCGCTCTTCTTCATGCTCTTTTCTTTTCTTATTATTTTTGCCTACTTGGAATTCTTTTTTTTTAAATTTGAGACAGTCTTGCTCTGTCGTCCAGGCTGGAGTGCAGTGGTGCGATATTGGCTCACTGCAACCTCCGCATCCTGGGTTCAAGAGATTCTCCTGCCTCAGCCTCCCGAGTAGCTGGGATTACAGGCGCCCGCCACCATTCCCGGCTAATTTTTGCTTTTTTAGTAGAGACGGGGTTTCACCATGATGACCAGGCTGGTCTCGAACCCCTGACCTCTGGTGATCCATGTGCCTTGGCCTCCCAAAGTGCTGGGATTACAGGGGTGAGCCACTGTGCCTGACCCTACTTGGAATTCTTGAAGTGAGCACCCCAGTCTGAGATCTTTCTGCTATCTTTTTTTCTTTTTCTTTCTTTTTTTCTTTTTTGGTATTCAGAAGGATGCAGCATGGGTTGTAGGCTTCATTTCTCAGGAGACTGAGCAAAGGCACACATATAGTCTGAGCAGTTACCTTTCCAGGCAGTCAGAGTAGATTCAGCAAATGCTCTTGGAAACAGCTGCCTTTCCCATCAATTGCTTATTTGTTCTTGATAATGAAAAATGATGCTAGCATCCATTAAAAGAGAAGAGGCACCCTCTTATGAGTTCTATTGGACAAGTGAGCACTTGTTGTGCAGTCATCTGCAAGCGCATGTGACCTGGAGACTGTGGGAAATGCCTCACTTCGCAGCATTGGCTCCCAGCTCTTCTCTTGAGCGCTGTTTGAGTTTTGTTCCAAAGGTCAGAGGCAGAGGGTCCAAGCTTTTCCAGCACAGCCCACATCTGAAAGTAGTGCAAGCCTCATATTCATTCTTTGTAGAAGGTTTCCAGATCTTGTTCTTGAGTTATTGAATGATTCAAAGGTTCTGAATTCCACAACGGCTTCCTGTGTTTTTGCAGCCAGATTCAGCACATTTTGGGGTCGGTCGGCCAGTGCTTAGAAAATGTGGCCCGACATTGATGCGTGTTTATATGTGGGTTGTGTTTTTTATAGAGAATAAATCTGTGGTTACTTTTACCCATCCCGTATTGCTGTTAACTACCTCTGGAATTTCTCTCCCTCCGCAAGCCTAGTGCTGAAGAACAGAAGTTTTGGTGCTGGCTGGTTCTGGGGCGCATGTTCCTTCAGAGGCTGACCTGCTTTGTGACCTTGACAAGGCCCTGACCTTGAGCAAATGACTTAAGCCTTTCGCCTCCTTTGCTCAGCATTAAGGGGGTTAAAAACCCTACCTGCCTCACAGCAACATAGGAGTCAATGTAAAGTGCACAGTTCCCACACGTAATGACTGTCATCGTGAATATTTACTCTCAAAAAGATTTTTTGTTTTAGTTTTAGTTGTTGATTTTTTTTATTTATTTTATTTTATTTTATTTTTTTTTGAGACGGAGTCTCGCTCTGTCGCCCGGGCTGGAGTGCAGTGGCCGGATCTCCGCTCACTGCAAGCTCCGCCTCCCGGGTTCACGCCATTCTCCTGCCTCAGCCTCCCGAGTAGCTGGGACTACAGGCGCCCGCCACCTTGCCCGGCTAGTTTTTTGTATTTTTTAGTAGAGACGGGGTTTCACCGTGTTAGCCAGGATGGTCTCGATCTCCTGACCTCGTGATCCGCCCGTCTCGGCCTCCCAAAGTGCTGGGATTACAGGCTTGAGCCACCGCGCCCGGCCTTTTTTATTTTTTTAATAGAGATGAGATCCTACTAGGTTGCCCAGGCTGGTCTCAAACTCCTGGCCTCAAGTGATCCTCCCACCTCAGTCTTCCAAAGTGCTGGGATTATAGGTGTGAACCACCATGCCCAGCCTATAACTATTGTTTATTTTATTTTATTTTTTTGGAGACAGAGTCTTGCTTTGTCGTCCAGGCTGGAGTGCAGTGGTGCAATCTCAGCTCACTGCAACCTCTGCCTCCCAGGTTCAAGCAGTTCTCTCAAGTAGCTGGGATTATAGGCACCCACCTCCACACCTGGGTATTTTTTTTTTTTTTTGAGACAGAGTTTCGTTCTTGTTGCCCAGGCTGGAGTGCAATGGCGCCATCTTGGCTCACCACAACTTCCGCCTCCTGGGTTCAAGCAATTCTCCTGCCTCAGCATCCTGAATAACTGGGATTATAGGCATGTGCCACCATGCCCGGCTAATTTTTTGTGTTTTTAGTAGAGATGAGGTTTCACCATGTTGGCCAGGCCACTCCTGGCCTCAAGTGATTCACCCGCCTTGGCCTCCCAAAGTGCTGGGATTACAGGTGTGAGCCACTGCACCCAGCCTACTGTTAATTAAGAATTGTTTATGGCTTCTCTTCTCTGCACTTTTTCATAACCTTGGCATTTTTGGGTGCCTGGATTGTTTCATTTTTGAACCATAGGACTTTGACACATGAGGTATTCCCCAAGAAACCCTAATAGCTACGTATTTCTTACTGGTTCATTGAGATTTAATTTACATATCACACAATTTACCCACTGTAAGTGTACAGTTAGATAATTTTTATAAATATACACAGCTGTTCAGCTGTCACCACAATCCAGTTTTAGAATACTTCTACCCCCTCCCAAGTTCCCTTGGGCCTACTGGTAGTTAAGCCTAGCTCAGCTCCAGACAGCCATTGATCTGCTTGTTGTCTATAGATTTCTGGATTTTTCATATGAACTGTGTACGTTGGTGAATAGCTTCTTTCACTCAGTGTAATGCTTTTAAGGTTCATCTATGCTACTGCGTTTTGCAGTGTTTGATCCTTTTTATTGCCGAGTAGCTATACCGTATTTTACCCATCCTAATCACTTTATAGGTTGACTATATATAACTATAAGTTGTTTTTTTAAATGGGTAAATGTGAAATAAGAAGAAAGTTGGGGGCGGGGGCGGTGGCTCACGCCTGTAATCTCAACATTTTGGGAGTCTGAGATGGGTGGATCACAAGGTCAGGAGTTCAAGACCAGCCTGGCCAACATGGAGAAACCCCATCTCTACTAAAAAAACAAAAAAATTAGCCGGGTATGGTGGTGTGCACCTGTAATCCCAGCTACTAGGGAGGCTGAGGCAGGAGAATCACTTGAACCCAGGAGGCGGAGGTTGCAGTGAGCTGAGATCATGCCACTCCACTCCAGCCTGGGTGGCAGAGCAAGACTCTGTCTCAAAAAATGAATGAATGGATAAAAGAAAAGAAAAGAAAAGAAAGTTGGACAGGAAGATCCGTTCTCACTTTGTCACCCAAGCTGGAGTGCAGTGGCACAAAAATGACTCACTGCAGCCTCGATGTCCCAGCTCAAGTGATCCTCCCACCTAAGCCCCGCCAGGTAATGGAGACTACAGGTGCATGCCACCATGCCCAGCTAATTTTTTTGTATTATTTGTAGAGATGGGCTCTCCCCATGTTGCCCAGGCTGGTCTTGACTGGACCTGGACTCAAACGATCCACCCACTTCAGCCTCCCCAAAGTGCTGGGATTACAGGCATGAGCCATCGCATCTGGCCAGCTGTTTAAAAATAGAATAATGCCCAGAACCTAATTTTGGAGAAACAGGATGTAAAGGGATGCAGGACAAGGGAGTAAATGAATTAGGAAAGGGATGTAGACCAGGATCTGAAGGACATATAGCAGGTGTTAGCAGTGATCTCTGCACAGATGGGCTTGTGAATACTTTGTGTGATTGGCTCATCCTTTTTTTTTTTTTGGTAACAGCTTTATGGAAACATAATCCACATAGCATACATTACACCATTTAAAGTGTAGAATTTAACAGTGTCCCTTATAGTCACAGACTTAAGCAAGCATCACCACAATCAATTTTGTAACATTTTCATCACCTCCAGAAGAAATCCCTCACTCCTTAGTTGCTACTGCCCCAGCCCTGGACATCTGGATTCAGTTAGTCTGAGGCAGGGCCCTGGCTGAGTATTTTTAAAAAGTGCCCCAGCAGGCTGGGCCTGGTGGCTCATGCCTGTAATCCCAGCACTTTGGGAGGCTGGAGGTTGGGAGTTCGAGACCAGCCTGACCAACATGGAGAAACCCTGTCTCTAGTAAAAATACAAAATTAGCCGGGTGTGGTGGGGCACGCCTGTAATCCCAGCTACTCAGGAGGCTGAGGCAGGAGAATCACTTGAACTCAGGAGGCAGAGGTTGCCGTGAGCCGAGATCATGCCACTGCACTCCAGCCTGGACAACAAGAGCAAAACTCCATCTCAAAAAAACAAAAACAAAAAACAACAGCAACAAAAACCAGAAAAGTCTCTGTGTGGCACGTTAGACCCTGGACGGAAATGATATTAGGAGGCATTTCGGTGCATGCTTTATTTCACCAGTGGGAATCTAAGCCTTACCACTGTCTGTGAGTGCCCAGGACTTGTTCTCCCACATCTGAGGCCTGTCAGCTGCCCTTTCCTGCACGGGACAGCAGGGAGAGAGGGGAGAAGGGATTTAGCAGCTTTGGAATTCAGTACCTGGGGCCTCCCTTGCCTCGGGGAATCCAACAGAAAGAAAAAGGAGGAAGAAACTGTGACGATTTTCTTTCTAATCATTAAGCAAACAGTTCCTAGAGTTGCCCACCCTGACCACAAGAATGTTCCTGGGTTGTAGTCCATGAAAATGATCAGTTATGGCCTCTGTTTTGGCAGACAGGCTGTGTGTTACGCATGCAGCCACAACTGGGACGAGAAAGCTCCTCCAATTTGCTGTGGAACCCAGAGGGCCTCCCCATTCTCCTTACTCTTTTTGAGGAAATCAAACACATTTCTCTCCCTAAGACAGGTGGGGAAGCAGTCCCCCTCCAGCCTCCGCCTCTGCAGGAGGCCTAATGTCGCTGCCAGCTCCTTGCTAGAATGGAGATGAGTCGTTTCTCTCTCCTCTTCTTTAAAACAAATTGAGATGAGATTCCTTGCCAGTTGGTGTTGACTCTGGAAAATTGAAACCAAGCAGTTGGTTTTGACTTGAGCAGAGAAGCAACCCCAGCTTCTCCAGTCAAGGCACCAGATCCCAATCCAGGCAGGAATATTGAGATGAAACTGGGTGGGGTTGTTCATCAGTGGGCACACTGGCTGTTTCTGTACTCTCTGGGAGAGGCCTGGAAAGAGAAATGATTTAAAACTAAGTTCTCTTCTGGCCTTGTTGTCAAGAAGGGCATGGGGCATGGGGAGGCAATCTGGCCCTCAGGAACAAGAGCTAAGCTTTCTCATAGGCCTGTGCTAAAATCATGTTAATTCCACTTGAATGTTGGCCCTGGGTGGGCAGGAGTGGTTATCTGTTGTGCTTGTGGCTGGATCTTCAGTACTACAACAGGCTGCCCCCATGCAGGAGGCATGCACACAGTAGGTGTGCAGGCTTTGAGTAGACCTTGGAACTGTTCCCCCTCACACTGCTGCCTGCTCTCTCCCTTATGTTAGCACACAGCTTGAAGCTGGGGCAGTCTCTTTCACTTCCCTTTATTCCCTCATATGCCCTAATATTCCCTAATGTCCTTTATATAGTAAGTTGTCCCGCCTCTCGCATAAAGCCCTTGGAAATTCCTTACCTGCTTATATTTATCTATTACACTTTTCATTCCTGATACTTTTGTTCTTTTTTTTTTTTTTGAGATAGCAATCTGTCGCCCAGGCTGGAGTCCAGTGGCACAGTCACAGCTCACTGCAGCCTCGACCTCCTGGGCTCAGGTGTTCCTCCTGCCTCAGCCTCCTAAGTAGCTGGGACTACAGACACGCACCCAGTTAATTTTTAATTTGTTGTAGAGATGGGGTCTTGCTGTGTTGCTCAGGCTAGTCTCGAATTCCTGGGCTCAAGTGATTCCCTCACCTTGGCCTCCCAAAGTGCTGGGATTACAGGCATGAGCTACCATGATTACCTATTGATTTATTTGTTAATTATCTCTTTGACATTGAAATGAAAGCCCCATGAGGTCAGGGACTTTGCTTTGTCCATTGCTGTATTTCTCAGGCCTTAGGATGATGCTTGACAAAGAGGAAGGGCTCGCTAAAGATTTACTGAAGGAAGAATCCTTGAAGCAATCCCTCAAAGGAGGTGGGGATGTCTGCCTTTTATATTTTGTTTGTTTATTTTTTTGAGATGGAGTCTCTCTCTGTTGCCCATGCTGGAGTGCAGTGGCATGATCTCAGCTCACCGCAACCTCCACCTCCCAGATTCAAGCGATTCTGCTGACTCAGTCTCCCAAGTAGCTGGGACTACAGGTGCACGCCACCACGCCTGGCTAATTTTTTGTATTTTTAATAGAGACAAGGTTTCACCATTTTGCCAGGCTGGTCTCAAACTCCTGACCTCCAGTGATCCACCTGCATCAGCCTCCCAAAGTGCTGGGATTACAGGCGTGAGCCATCGCGCCTGGTTGTCTGCCTTTTATAGAATGGGGGACCTGATGCTTGAAGGAGGTTAAAATAATTTGCCTATGGTGGCACCTATGAAGCAACACTGGGATTTGAACCCACCTCGGTCTGACGCCATTCACACGAATGTAAAAATATAAACACTGACTTTTTTTTCTTTTTTTTGAGATTGAATCTCACTGTGTCACCCAGGCTGGAGTGCAGTGGCATGATCCTGGCTAGCTAATTTTTGAATTTTTATAGAGATTGGGTTTCACCATGTTGATCAGGCTGGTCCCAAACTCCCGACCTCAGGTGATCCACCTGCCTCGGCCTCCCAAAGTGCAGTGATTACAGGCATGAGCCACCATACCCGGCCTAAACACTGACTTTTTTTTTTTTTTTTTTTTGAGATGGAGTCTTGCTCTGTCGCCCAGGCTGGAGGGCAGTGGCGCAATCTCGACTCACTGCAACCTCCACCTCCCGGGTTCAAGCAATTCTCCCGCCTCAGCCTCCCGAGTAGCTGGGATTACAGGCATGCACCACCACGCCCAGCTAATTTTTGTATTTTTAGTAGAGATGGAGTTTCACCATATTGGCCAAGCTGGTCTTGAACTCCTGACCTCAAGTGATCCACCCACCTCAGCCTCCCAAGTGGTGGGATTACAGGCGTGAGTCAGCACGCCTGGTGACACTGACTTTTAATCAATTCCAGAAGCGCCATTCATGACCCTTTCCCGCCGGGCTGGTTCCAATCAATCCCTGTGGTGTTTGCCGACAGAGAAGGAAACAGCATTTGTCCAAGCAGAACCATGGTTGGGAAATCAAAAAGACACCAGTTGCCAGTGTGACCAAGTCGCTTGAGTCATCTTAAACAAAGGGAAAAAGTCAAGGGCAATGGCTTACACCTTTAGCCTTGTTTCTCCCCCTTCACAAAGTAAAGGGTAAAGGGTCCTGGGCTAATTTTTCCTTAATCTTCATTGTAACTGTTTTCTCTCTCCACCCCTGTCTGCTTTGATGGGGACAGAAGCCAAGGGGACTTTGCTCCCTGCTTCCCATCCAGGCAGCGCTCATTGTTGACATCTGTTTTCAGGGTGTAGCTCAGTGAAGATAGAGACGATATATAATTTGTTCTGGGCACGTATGTTTAGGGGACGTTAGAAGGAACTTGATAAGCTTCATGCAAATAAACTTCCAGTCCCTGGGAACCCATGGGGGTTGCCTGTCAACAGGGGTGCAGGAGCCTCAGCTGCCGCCGTGAGAGCACATTGCATGGATGTTGTGGGCACGTTAAGAGGCATGGTTGTGCAACGTGATACTCCAACCTGCTTATCTTCCCTGGAAAAACGTTGCTGTTGACCGTTGGCAGTTTAGAGGAACTTTGACTTATTTCAGCTTGTGCAAAGTGGTAACATACAGCGAGACCTTTTTGAAACTGAAGTATAACACTTCCTCCTCTGTGTGGCTGGTGAAATATCCCTAGGCTTCGCTGAGGCCTGGAACTGGATTTCCAAGGCTCAGTTTTCATCCAAGAAGAGAGGGAGTGTGTATAATGATGCTTTTGCTGTTATTCTCATTCAAGTTACTCTCCACCTGCCCTATTCTTTTGTGAGAAGTAACTTCTCAGTATCCATTCAGCCAGTAGACTTGTGAATGGCTCATCAGTACTAACAGACAGGCTGCCTGGTGAGTCCTCGCGGCTAAGTAGTATCAGACCACAGCTTCCATCACTTCATAGCTATGGGACTTGGTTAAGTTCATCTCTGTTTCCCCATTTATAAGAAAGGGATACAGCCAGGTGCGGTGGCTCACGCCTGTAATCCCAGTACTCTGGGAGACCGAGGTGGGTGGATCACAAGGTCAGAAGATCAAGACCATCCTGGCTAACACGGTGAAACCCCCGTCTCTACTAAAAATAAAAAATAATTTAGCTGGGTGTGGTGGTGGGTACCTGTAGTCCCAGCTACTCCAGAGGTTGAGGCAGAATGGCGTGAACCTGGGAGGCGGAGCTTGCAGTGAGCCGAGATCACCCCACTGCTCCAGCCTGGGCAACAGAGCGAGACTCTGTGTCAAAAAAAATAATAATAATAAAAGGGGATGCTGGCCAGGCACAGTGGCTCACGCCTGTAATCCCAGCACTTGGGGAAGCTAAGGTGGATGGATCGCTCAAGGCCAGGAGTTTAGGACCAGCCTGACCAAGATGGTGAAACCTCGTCTCTAGTGAAAAAATACAAAATTAGCTGGGCAGGATGGCGCACGCCTGTAATCCCAGCCACTTGGGAGGCTGAGGCAGGAGAATCCCTTGAACCCAGGAGGCAGGAGGCTGAGGCAGGAGAATCCCTTGAACCCAAGAGGCAGAAGTTGCAGTGAACTGAGATTGCACCACTACACTCCAGTGTGGGCAACAGAGCAAGACTCTGTCTCAAAAAATAAAAAAAGATGGGGGAATGCTAAAATCCCTACCACACAGGACTGCTTTATCTAATAAGGATATAGATTGTTGTTGTTGTCCATAGTTTTGTTTTTGTTTTTTGACACAAGGTCTCACTCTGTTGCCCAGGCTGAGTGCAGTGCTGCCATCACAGCTCACTGCAGCCTCGACCTCCTGGGCTCAAGCAATCCTCTTGTCTCAGCCTCCCGAGTAACTGGGACTACAGGCACACACCACTGCTCCCAGCTAATTTTTGACTTTTTGAGTTTTTTATAGAGACATGGTCTTGCTGTATTGCCCAGGGTGGTCTCAAACTCCTGGACACAAGCAATCCTCTTACCTCTGCCTCCCAAAGTGTTGGGTTACAGGCATGAGCCACCATACCCAGCCTTGTCCATAGTTCTTAGTAGCAAACGGACACACACCATTAGAGACTTATCAAATGAGAGTCAGTCTTCTTGGTGGAACTTGAATGTCCTTTTCAACATGCCCCAAGTGTGGACAAACTGGAGGCTTGATTGTTCGTTCTTTTGCATTTTTATTTTTAAAAATTCGTTATTTTAATTTTTATTACTATAATTTTAGAGATGGGGTCTTGCTTTGTCACCTAGGGTGGAGTGTGATGGTACAATCGTAGCACACTGCAGCCTCCAACTCCTGGGCTCAAACAACCTTTCTGCCTCAGCCTCCCTAATATCCGGGACTACAGGTGCACCAGCATGCTGGGCTAACTTTTTAGATTTTCTGTTTTTGGTAGAAAATGAGGCTTCTCTATGTTGCTCATGCTAGTCTTGCATTTGTAAACATAGAATTACATTTTCTGCTGAGCATGAGTGCTCAATAAACCTGTAATGTTTACTGATTTCATGAACGCTCATTAAAAGAACACATACCAGAATCCCCAGTGTCATCTAAGAAAATAGCCTGGAAGGAAATCTTATAGGCAGCAGTATCTGTGGAGATGGAGTTAGAAACACTATCCCTAACCAGCAAAAAGAAAAATGCCTAACTAGCTGAATGAGGCTGTCTCCCCAGGATTCCTTTCTTCCATCAAGTTAGATTTCATTTTTTTTTTTTTTTAATTTAAAAGATGGGGTCTCACTATGTTGCCCAGGCTAGTCTCAAACTCCTGGGCTCAAGTGATCCCCCTGCCTTGGCCTTGCAAAATACTGAAATTACAGGTGTGAGCCACCATGCCTGGCTAGTTCTCTGATTTTTTTTTTTTTCTTTTTTTGAGATAGAGTCTTGCTCTGTCGCCTACACTGGAGTGGAATGGTGCAATCACGGCTCACTGCAACCTCTGCCTCCTGTGTTTGAGCAATTCTCCTGTCCCAGCCTCCTGAGTAGCTGGGATTACAGGCACCTGCCACAACTCCTGGCTAATTTTTCATATTTTTAGTAGAGACAGGCTTTCACCATGTTGACCAGGCTGGTCTTGAACTCCTGACCTCGGGTGATCCACCTGCCTTGGCCTCCCAAAGTGCTGGAATTATAGGCATGAGCCACCCCGCCCAGCCAGTTCTCTGATCTTGTCCTCCAGTTTTTGTGGATAACTGAGGCTGAGCTCTCAAGTTCAAATGGTCTTTGAATAAAGCAAATGCAGGCCGGGTGCAATAGCTCACGCTTGTAATCCCAGCACTTTGGGAGGCCGAGGTGGGTGGATCACGAGGTCAGGAGTTCGAGGTCATCCTGGCCAACATAGTGAAACCCCGTCTCTACTAAAAATACAAAAAATTAGCCGAGTGTAGTGGTGGGCGCCTGTAGTCCCAGCTGCTCGGGAGGCTGAGCCAGGAGAATGGCGTGAGCCCGGGAGGCGGCGGTTGCAGTGAGCTGAGATCGCGCCACTGCACTCCAGCCTGGGCGACAGAATAAGACTCCGTCTCAAAAAAAAAAAAAAATTAGCTGGGCATGGTGGTGGGCACCTGTAATCCTGGCTACTTAGGAGGCTGAAGCAAGAGAATCGCTTGAACCTGGGAGGTGGAGGTTGCAGGTGCCTGTAATTCCAGCTACTCGGGAGGCTGAGGCAGGAGAATGGCTTGAACCTGGGAGGCGGAGGGTGCAGTGAGTTGAGATCCTGCCATTGCACTCCAACCTGGGCGATGGTGCGAGATTCTGTCTTTAAAAAAAAAAATTGCTAAATGCAGTATTCTTTGGTGTTTGCTGTGGAAAAGAGGGAGGCAGTCCATAATGTGCCCTTTGGGTGCAGCGTGGGCAAAACACTGCTTCCAACTAGTTGTGTCTAAGACACTGGGTTATTCCACTGGTTACCAAATAACTCCACTATGGTTTGCTGCCTTTCATAGCAGGCCCCTGCCCTTAAAACCCAACATCTTCTGAAAATAATATAGAGGCTTTTGAGACTATCTTGTTTCTACCTACTCACATTCCAGTTATGGGACCCAGGCGGGCGTGGGAGAAGAAACGGGATCGTCAAAGTGGGACTGTTCCGTGTGGCATGATGGCAATTTCAAGCAAGGAATGTTGCTGAGTGCTCAGAGCCTGCCCCGGGACCAAAAGCTTTTCATGAACTTGGGTTTCTTTTGTATTTGAACATCAGTCATCTCTCTTGTGGTCCTCTCTTGAAAGCTACTTTTGCCCAGTAGGCTAGAAAGTGGGGCACTATAGGTTTAATAACAGCAAATGCAGGGGTCACAGGGTGTTAAAACACTTTTAAAAGACATTCTTACTAGTTTTGTCATAAAAAAGGAAAAGGAATTCATTCTAATTGTAACAGGCAATATAGTACAAGGATATATAAGGAAAATATGTTGTTGTTGTTTTTAAACTGTCTCCTGGCCAGGCACGATACTTGTATCTGTAATCCCAGCACTTTGGGAGGCCGAGATCGGTGGATTGCTTGAGGCCAGGAGTTCAAGACCAGCCTGGGCAACATGGCAAAACCCCATCTTGTCTTGTAAACATAAAATTACATTTTCTGCTGAAATACAAGAAATACAAAAATTAGCTGGGTGTGGCAGTGCATGCTTAAAATAGAGCATGGCACATTGATATTCTACACATGTTTAAAATACTAATAAAATAGGCCAAGCATGGTGGCTCCTGCCTATAATCCCAGAACTTTGGGAGGTTGAGGCAGGCAGATCACCTGAGACCAGAAGTTCAAGACCAGGCTGGGCATCATAGCGAGACCCTGTCCCTACAAACAATAATTAAAAGTTAGCTGCAGTGGTGTACACCTGTAGTCTCAGCTACTCTGGAGGATAGGTGGGAGGATGGTTTGAGCCCAGGAAGCTGACGCTGCAGTGAGCCAGCGTTTGTGCCACTGCACTTTAGCCTGGGTGACAGAGTAAAACCCTTTCTCAAAAAATTAAAATGAGGCTGGGCGCAGTGATTCACTTCTGTAATCCCAGCACTTTGGGAGGCCAAAGCGGGAAGATTGCTTGAGCCCAGGAGTTTGAGACCAGCCTGGGCAACATAGTGAGACCCCATCTCTACAAAAAATAAAATTAGCCAGGCATGGTGGCATGTACCTGTAGCCCCAGCTACTCGGGAGGCTGAAGCAGGAGGATTGCTTGAGCCCAGAAAGCCAAGGCTGCAGTGAGCAGTATTTGCACCACTGCATTCCAACCTGAGTGACAGAGACTTGTCTCAAAAAGCACACAAATAAAATATGAATAAAATAGTTGACAAAAGCTAGTTGAAGCTTAGTTGAGGCTGCAGTTTTTGATGATGGCGATGATATTGTTGTGGTGAAAAGACTTTCCCAGCCGGGCGCAGTGGCTCACACCTATAATCCCAGCACTTTGGGAGGCAGAGGCGGGTGGATCACTTGAGGTCAGGAGTTTGAGACCAGGCTGGCCAACATGGTGAAACCTTGTCTCTACTAAAACTACAAGAATTAGCTGGGTTGCCAGGCACGGTGGCTCACGCCTGTAATCCCAGCACTTTGGGAGGCCGAGGCGGGCGGATCACGAGGTCAGGAGATCGAGACCATCCTGGGGAACACGGTGAAACCCTGTCTCTACTAAAATACAAAAAAAATTAGCTGGGTGTGGTGGCTGGCGCCTGTAGGCCCAGCTGCTCGGGAGGCTGAGGCAGGAGAATGGCTTGAGCCCAGGAGGTGGAGGTTGCAGTGAGCTGAGATCGCGCCACTGCATTCCAGCCTGGGTGACAGAACGAGAGTCCGTCTCAAAAAAAAAAAAAAGAAAATTAGCTGGGCACGGTAGTGGGCACCTGTAATCCCGGCTACTCAGGAGGCTGAAGCAGAAGAATCGCTTGAACCTGGGAGGCAGAGGTTGCAGTGAGCTGAGACTGCATCATTGCACTCCAGCCTGGGTGACAGAGTGAGATGCCGTCTCAAAAAAA
>NW_016814436.1:3019351-3027413 GCF_001698545.2 Rhinopithecus bieti | reverse complement strand
CGGGCGGATCACGAGGTCAGGAGATCGAGACCATCCTGGGGAACACGGTGAAACCCTGTCTCTACTAAAAATACAAAAAAAATTAGCTGGGTGTGGTGGCTGGCGCCTGTAGGCCCAGCTGCTCGGGAGGCTGAGGCAGGAGAATGGCTTGAGCCCAGGAGGTGGAGGTTGCAGTGAGCTGAGATCGCGCCACTGCATTCCAGCCTGGGTGACAGAACGAGAGTCCGTCCAAAAAAAAAAAAAAAAAGAAAATTAGCTGGGCACGGTAGTGGGCACCTGTAATCCCGGCTACTCAGGAGGCTGAAGCAGAAGAATCGCTTGAACCTGGGAGGCAGAGGTTGCAGTGAGCTGAGACTGCATCATTGCACTCCAGCCTGGGTGACAGAGTGAGATGCCGTCTCAAAAAAAAAAAAAAAAAAAAAAAAAAACTTTCCCACATAGAGATGGCCAGTAGTGGGGTCTTAGCTTTTTTTATTGGGATTTGGTTTTTACACCAAGTGACCAAATAAGTTTATGAAAGGTGGGCATGCTGGGTTAAAGAATACTTAGACCCTTGTTAGCTTTATTTTTGTTAGCTTTTTTTATGGACATGTCGAAATATACCCAGTCCCCATGTATTGATCCTCTAGTGTCAACATTTTGCTATTCTTCTTCCCTCCCACTTGCTAGGCTCAGAGACAGCCCAGCCCTTGCCAGGGCGACAGTGAGCTTCCCAGAGCCTTCCTAGAGCTGGAGAAACTTTCAGTCTTTCCTATAATTTCCTATAATCAGCCCAGGGGATCAGCTTGTGTGGGGAGATAATGAGTCTTATGAACACCTGGAATTCAGGTTGGGGCTCCCCGTCATATTGTCACTTCTCAAAGGGTAGGGCTTAACCACCATTCAGATGAGGTGCCCCAAAGCAGGTTAAGTGCCTTGGATTAAGTTATTTGCAAAACCATTTTCATTTTTTCAGGCCGCCACCCTTGGCAAGTCCAATCATGCTTGTCTCAGCTTTCACTGCCTGGATTTGGGAAGGCTGGAGAAAGGAATTCAGTGCAGTCCTCATTCCCTGTTTACATGACAAACCCCTAAAAATGACCCAGTTGCCTGCCCCATTACTTCTACTGGGGATTGGGGAGGGCTCTTTGAGGAGCATCTGGTTTTGCTAGTTTGAAGAAATTCCTATTTTAGACTTAAAATGATGGTATCTGCCCATCCTTTAAGGACTTGGCATTTCTTCTTGATTCTTTCATCATCTTATGGCTCAGCTGTTCAGTTAACAAATACTTGTCTACCCAAATACACAACAATAATGTCACCTCTTCTATTTCCATTGCTTTTTAACTTAGAAAATGTCATCCCATTCACTGTCTTGGTCTTCACAAAATCCTGAAGAGGTAGGCTCAAACAGTGGCGATAACCTTTATGTTATAGTAGAGAAAGCCAAGGCCCATAGAGGTTTAGCCATTTGCTAAGGCCACCCAGCAAGAACATGGCAGAATCTGGGTTTATAATCCCGTCGCAGACCCTGGATCCAGCCCTTCCTTCCTCTGTCTTACCATCATTTATTATGGCTCCCCATGCTCACTCCATCCTTCTCTTCAAGTTGCGGAAGTGAGTTAGTTGTAGACCCAGTCTAAGGGCTGAGAAGGTAGGGGTTGGGGCATGGTGGTGATTTTTTCTTTTTTTCTTTTCTTTTCTTTTTTTTTTTTTTTTTAGTGAACTGGGAGGGAGGGTCAGGTGGGTGACTCTTTGAATGACACAGCTCCCTTCCTATGAATGAACTCTTCCTGGTTTGGTTGCTCAGTTTATTTGTCAGGTACCAGACTCCCAGCTATTGCATGAGGTAGCCTCTGATCTCAGTCTTGGGATCCTAGCTTGGAGGCATAATCTTCCTTTTAAAAATAACCAAGGTTGGGGCCGGTCACGGTGACTCACTCATGTAATCCCAGCACTTCGGGAGGCCGAGGCGGGTGGATCACCTGAGGTCAGGAGTTTGAGACCAGCCTGGACAACATGGCAAAACCCTGTCTCTACTAAAATTACAAAAATTAGCCAGGTGTGGTGGCACACGCCTGTAATCCCAGGAGGCTGAGGTAGGAGAATCGCTAGAACCCAGGAGGTGGAGGTTGCAGTGAGCTAAGATTGTACCACTGCACTCCAGCCTGGGCAACAGAGCGAGACTGTCTCAAAAAAAAAATAAAATAAAAAATAAAAAAAAAACAAGTTTGGCCGGGCACACTGACTCACGCCTGTCATCCTAGCACTTTGGGAGGTCGAGGCAGGAAGACTGGCTGAGCCCAGGAATTCTAGACCAGCCTGGGTAACATAACAAGACCCCATCTCTACGAAAAATATTATTAAAAAAAAAAAAAAAAGCTTTAATAGGGTCTCTCCAGAGAGAGGAAGAGCCAATCATGAGACTAACCCATGTTAAAGACCTGTGTCAGCTCTGCCGTTTAATGGTTACGGGATGTCAAGTAAATTTCTTTACCTCTGTGAGCCTCAGTTTCGTCTTCAAAATGGAGAAAATCGGGTACTTCCCCTCTCACCCCCCAAACATGGTCTTACTTTTCTCTGGCAAGGGCAGGGCTGTTGGCTTCAGAAATGTTTGCAAGGGTGGCCCCTGGTGGAAGAAATGAGAACCGCTGCCCAGGCGTCAGGGATGGCTTCAGGGCTGTCTGGCAGAAACCTGATCTTCATGTCTAGCCTTGTAAGATAGGACAGCAGGAATTTTTATAAAAGAACACTTGGATGAAATAGAAATTCCATCAGACAATTATCTGAAAGGGAGGAAAACAGGCCAAGCTGAGAGTTTCCTAGAATGAATGATCTTATCGACTGTTCCCCTCTGCCTGGAAGCCTCTTTGAGTCAGACTTCTGCAAGGCTGGCTCCTTCAGGTCCCAGCTCAGATGGTCCTACCTCAGAAAGGCCTGCCCTCACCATTGCAATAGATGTTACATCTTCAGCAAACTCCCTTCTCCTCTGCCACTCTTATATCACCCTCTTTTATTTTAATTTCTTTCTGTTACTTACCACTGCCTGAAATTATAAGTTCCTGTCTTTGTCCATCTCTTCCTCAGTAGTGTAAGCTCAATGACAGCAAGAACCTTAATTATCTTCGTCATGATTTGTCCTCACAGACCAACAGTGTCTGGCATAGAGCTTGATGGTTACCTATTTGAATGAGTCCTTTGAGATTCTAATGTATAGTGTAGATGCTTCAACCACAGCTTCTCCAGCTTTAGGGTATTAATACTTTTTAAAGTTTTGATTACTTTATTTATTTTTTGAGATAGAGTCTCGCTCTGTTGCCCAGGCTGGAGTGCAGTGGCACCATCTCAGCTCACTGCAACCTCCACCTTCCAGGTTCAAGAGATTCTCCTGTCTCAGCTTCCCAAGTAGCTAGAATTACAAGCGCCCGCCACTACACCTGGCTAATGTTTTGTGTGTGTGTGTGTGTGTGTGTGTGTGTGTGTGTGTGTGTGTGTTTGGTAGAGACAGGGTTTTTGTCATATTGGCTAGGCTGGCCTCAAACTCCTGACCTCAAGTGATCTGTCTACCTCAGCCTCCCAAAGTGCTGGGGTTACAGGCATGAGCCACTGTGCCTAGCTTTTTTTGGACAGGATCTCACTCTCTTGCCTAGGCTGGAGTGCAGTGGTGCGATCATGGCTCACTGCCACCTCAATCTTCTGGGCTCAAGTGATCCTCCCACTTCATCTTCTCAAGTAGCTGGAACCACAGCTGTGTACCACCACGGCCAGCTAATTTTATTTTTATTTTTTGTAGAGATAGGGTCTCTTTATGTAGCTCAGGCTGGTCTCAAGTTCTTAGGCTCAAATGATCCACCCGCCTCAGCCTCCCAAAGTGCTGGAATTACAGGCATGAGCCACTGTGCCTGGCCGATATTAATACTTTTAAAAGTTTTAATACTTTAATAGCTATAGAGTTTTAAGTAGTTTTGTCTCTAAGCCATTGATCATAATGTTCTCCACCCAAGTAGTCCTTTTCTGTCTTTTGCATTTGTCTTGCTACCCTGCATGATCAGGTTAAAGATTTTTTCCTATGAAACCTTCACCATCTCTCCAAACTGACAGTGATTAGTTGATCAGTTTCTCCTCTGTGTCCTAGGCTGCAAGTAGGTAACACCTCTTTGTTCCTCAGACAATATTCATGTAATCAGCACTCAGTAACTATTGACTTATCAGTGACTTTTGTGGAATACTCATGGGGGCTGAATCAATGATTAATCAAAGCTACATTTGTCTTAAAATTTTTGTTTAACAAACTAATATAATGCTTATTATGTGCAAGACGCTGTTCTATGTACCTTAAAACAATCCCAGTAGATAGTTACTATTGTTGCCATCATTCTACAGATAGGTAGACTGAGGCACAGAGAGATTAAGTAACTTGCCCGAAGTCACAGAGCTCATAAGTGGCAGAGCTGGGACTTAAACCAGGCAGTTTGGACCAGAGTCTACTTTTAACCATTACTGCATGCTGGCTGTCTCATTATCTGCCACTGTTGTTCTAAATGTAAATGGCTTATTTAAATGTAGATTACCCAGAGCATCTCACTGTACCTTAGGCACTAACTTCTGGATACAATAGGTCTTCAGTCTCAGTTATTTTAGTGATCTGTTCTCATGCTGACTGACAAGGGCCATTGGACGGAGCAGCCTCCTTTTTTCGTTGTTATTGAAAAAGAGAAATTACTTTCGTCTTTTTTGAGTCTCACTCTGTTGCCCAGGCTGGAGTGCAGTGGTGCGATCTTGGCTCACTGCAACCTCCGCCTCCCAGGTTCAAGCGATTCTCCTGCCTCAGCCTCCCGAGTAGCTGGGATTACAGGCACCTACCACCACGCCTGGCTAATTTTTGTACTTTTAGTAGAGATGGGCTTTCACCATGTTGGACCAGGCTGGTCTCAAGCTCCTGACCTCAAATGACCCACCCACGTCAGCCTCCCAAAGTGCTGGGATTACAGGCATGAGCCCCCACACCCAGCCGATAAGTTGCTTTCTAGACAAGATAATATTTCAATTGACAAGAAGATGAGAAAGAAATCAGAGCACGAGGAAGGCATCCTGTAATTGTGAAGAACATTACGGTGATGGCTTTGTTGTTCTGTCACTGGATTATGGTTTGTTTTGGTTGTGTTTGGTTTTGTGGGGGGATTCCCACAAGTTTGCTCTTTGGAGAAGGAATGCTCTTGTCTTTAATCTGTCCAATTTCCTAATCTCTGTGATTTCTGCCCTGCAGTGAGTTTTGAAGATTGCACCGGTCGACAAAGGACAGCCTATTTTTCCCTCGACACCCGATTCAAAGTGGGCCCAGACGGTGTGATTACAGTCAAAAGGCCTCTACAGTTTCATAACCCACAGATCCATTTCTTGGTCTACGCCTGGGACTCCACCTACAGAAAGTTTTCCACCAAAGTCACGCTGAATACAGTGGGGCACCACAGCCGCCCCCCGCCCCTTCATGTATGTTGGCATTTTTCTGAGAAGTTCGCTGTTGTTTTAGTGCACTATCTGATCCAGGTTTCTCAGCCTTGGTACCGTTGCCATTTTGTACTGGATGATTTTGTGTTGCAGGGGTTGTCCTGTGCACCATGTAGGATGTTTAGCAAGCATCCCTGGCCTTAACTGGTTAGACACCAGTAGCACTTCCACCACTTGTGACAACCCAAAGTGTCTCCACATGTTGCCAATGGCCCCTGGGGGGACAAATCAGCCCCAGTTGAGAGCTCTTGGTCTAACTGAATAATTCTTGCTGGGGTTTTTGGGGTGTGGGGATCGGGTAGTGTGGAAGAGTGGTAAAGGCCTGGATACCATCTGGGACTGAATCTCAGCTGTGCCATTTACTACTTGGGTAACGTTGAAGGAATTATGTCACCTGTCTATGCTTGAGCTTCCTTATCTGTAAAATGGAGATAATAGTGAGGATGAAATTAATTAATGCATGTGAAATGCTAAAAGTACGCAAGGCATAGTTAGTCATTGTTAGCTATCTTTACCACTCCCCTCCTGGGGGAAGAAGAATGAATGAGAGCTGGATTCTTCTTCTCTCTCTCTCTCTTTTTTTTTTTTTTAAGACATAGTCTCACTCTGTGGCCCAGGCTGGAGTGCAGTGGTGCGACTCACAGAAACCTCCACCTCCCCAGTTCAAGTGATTCTCCTGCCTCAGCCTCCTGAGTAGCTGGGATGACAGGTGCCCACACCACACCTGGCTAATTTTTGTATTTTTAGTAGAGGCAAGGTTTCACCATGTTGGCCAGGCTGGTCTCGAATTCCTGACCTCAAATTATCTGCCTGCCTCGGCCTCCCAAAGTGCTGGGATTATAGGAGTGAGCCACTGTGCCTGGCCGAGAGCTGGATTCTCTGATCATTTTGCTTTTTGTGCTTCCAGTAAGAAGAGTCTTGGCAAAGCAAGAGAAGAACCAGTGGGCAGCTCTTGCCCCATTAGACTGTAACCTCCACAAGACCCTTTCCCGTGGTATTTGCAGTGCCTGGCCTTAGGTCTGGCCCATACCAGGAACAGACAAACAGATGAATTGGCCATGAGTGGAAGGATGGATGGATGTCTGCCTAGGTTCTTGGCAGGAATGTTTCTAGGGGTTGTTACTCGAAGCGAGTTTCTCAAATGCTCCCGTGGTGCTTCCTACCGAAATGTCTCTCTGGGGGATATTCTGGTTGTGTCCTGCTTACTGCTTTGGAAGTGTGGAATGTGTTGTAAGTGCCAGGGCCAGTAAGGTTGGCATCTTCTTTTCTCCCTGAAGACTCTTGATATTCTTGGAACTTAATGGTCCTCCTGATCTGGTTTTTCTCCCTGGTGTAATTAGACCAGAAAAATGAGGAGTCTAATACTATAGGACTATATTAACATAGCTCCTTGACTCAGAGTCTCCAAGGGACCCCATCATTCATGTGAAAAAAATTTCAGCACAGTGAGTCCTTGCCAGGCAGCTGTGTGTGGAAGCCTCTTATGATCCAGAGACAGTTTTATTTTATTTTTTTAGAGACAGAGTCTTGTTCTGTCTCCCAGTCTGGAGGGCAGTGGTGCAATTTCGGCTCATAGACACTTCCGCCTCCCGGGTTCAAACAATTCTCCTGCCTCAGCCTCTCAAGTAGCTAGGATTATAGGCGCCCGCCACCACGCCTGGCTAATTTTTGTATTTTTAGTAGAGATGGTTTCACCATGTTGGCCAGGCTGGTCTCGATCTTCCCACCTCAGCCTCCCAAAGTGCTGGGATTATAGGTTTGAGCCACTGTGCCCGGCTGCAGAGACAGTTTTGAGCTTGGGTCTTCAACTTTTCTTCCACATCTCTTGAACTTTGTGTCTGCCTCCATGTCTGCTGTGTCAGGATTGGGTTCAAGTACACGTTATATAAATCTCCCAGTTGTGGTTTATGCAAAATACTCTCAAGTTAAGGAAGCCCTAGGGTAAGCTGTGCCCAGTATGGAGACTTGATAGTCGTCAAGAGTCCAGGTTCCCCCTTTCCTTTTTGCTCCATCACCTTCAGCACATGACTTCATCCTCAAGGAGATGTCATGATCCCAGATGGCTGCTGGAGCTCCAGTCATCATGTCTTTGTTTTTTTTTTTTTAAATCGTGTTTATTCTAGGCAAGAAGAAGGAGAAAGGAAAAGCATAAAAATGCATTACTTAGTTATCTGTCTGCCTTTTAAGAAACCTTTGTGGAATTCTCCTCAAGCAATACTTGAGAAACACTGGCCAAAACTTAGCCTCATGACCACATCTAACTGCACGTGCAGTCTAGGGAATGTAGTCTTATATGAATACATTTCTGGAATGTATATCCCAGAATTAGAAAATTGAGATATATATTGGAGAGATAGGTTTTTATTTTGTTTTTAATAAGAAACAAAGAATGGATATTGGGTGGTAGGTAGCAGATTCTGCCTCAGCTGGTTTGAGATTCACCTTGGTTTGTCTCTATAGTTCAAAGGATCCTTCTGGAACCAGATGGTACTGTAATTAGATGGCAGTCTTACCTCGCCTTCAATATATATTTATTAATTTTCAACTTTTTTTTTTTTTTTTGAGACGGAGTCTC